>NW_022685291.1:1806504-1823803 GCF_011630105.1 Anneissia japonica
CTCTCAGACTGTGACAGACATGTGTTGGCTTGGTGTGGGCCTTTTTTTTTTAGTCCAACTGCCCCACGAGCTCTGTCCGATGGGGTGGCTTGACCTGTCCGGTGGGGGACTTGACCTGTCCGGTGGGAAGACTTAAGCCCCTGCTGGCGCCCCCCCCCCCAGTAGCACTGCCACTGAATGTAAGTGCATTATTGACAATTCATAAACTAATTTATAGGTAGGTGTTGTACATATTGCCATCACTGTCGTCAAACAGTCATGGTTAATTCTAAATAATCTTCAATTTAAACATGTTCAGATGATCCACTGGTAAAATTTTCCTGGGCCAGTCAACCATAACTCTCAATGTGCCTAGAGGTGCCATGGACCTCAGCCCCACTGTTATAGGGCTGAGGTAATCTGGACTCCTCTATTTCAAATTCCTAGATCAGCCACTGCTGCTACATTCTGAAATTCAATTTTCTGCATTAAAAATTAACATGCTCATTATCATTACTGCATGAACGTGAAAAAAAAAAAACAATACACAGTACAGCAGGAAGCGATACAAACACGCATCTCAAAGTGAAACACAGCTGTTTATTCTGGTTTTAGCAATCACCTGATTTGCATCTGCTCCATTTTCTAAATAAAAGTTTACAATATCTGATATTTTAAGAGCTTCGTATTTGAGGAAACACTACAAACTAGTTAAAATATGTTAATTAGTCCAACTATAGGAGAGCAAATGTAGACCACAAATAACCTCATTTGAGATTTAGAAAACATTCAAGCACAGGGATACTGTCTCATTTGAACAAGTTCTTGTAATCTAGAAATCTCTGATGAGGGCAGTAGATCTCTATTAATCATCTATTAATCAATCAACCAAGTGTTTCTAGAGCTCCTCATGAGGGCAGTATAAAAGAGGCAGTAGAGCTTAAAAAATCTATTAATCAATCGTCTAGTGTTTATCTAGAGCTCCACATCGGAGTTAAAAATCAAACAATAAAGCACAAAGATATAATCATTTGTGACATTAGAAACAATTAAAATGATCATTCACTCCTGGTAAAAATATCAGGATTTTTTTCTTTGCCAAAACATTTCCTCTACTTAAGGTTCATACAGTTATATACAGCATCACTAAACCCAAATGGTCAGCCTAGGATGGCCTGGATTTTAAGCCTCATTATACCTACTTCAGTAGAAATACAACATTAATTTTGAAAATATTTCAGCCTTTACTGATTCCAGTTACATCTTATACTCAATTCACACAAGACAAAATGTTTTGCGGAACACATACTTAATATCACCGACACTTCCTGAGGTATTAATACAATAATTACCATTGTCTTCACACAAGTGAACTTTTCTGGTACGCAGAGAATGGAGTTACATTGCACGCCCTAGAAAAAGATTTATGCTAATGTCTCATTTTATATTTAAAGCCGAGCACTCACGATGAGATACGACAAAAACCGCAATGCGACGACCCATGCGCAACAGATCGTTTTAATGAAGTCCGTTCAGACTCCTCCAAGCGTTGTCTAGCGCTCAGAAAGAGTGGAGTTGGGCTTTATACTGTCATTGTTGATATATTGTAAATGTTGGCTACTTCCATCTTTAAATTTTTTTTAACAAGAAAAAAAAAATACAAAATGGCATACAAATACTAAATGTTACAATATTTCATAACAGCATATACTGATCACAATCCATACCTTTTGCATACTTATCTGTATAATTATATTACATCTAGGCCCATCTCATTATAAAAATTATGGATCCACCCCTGATTATCAGAGTGGTTTTCCATCACGTAAACATTATTTAAAAGTGCTTGATACAACATATGAATGAAACAATATTTGAAACATTTGTTGGTACTATATAAAATGAAATACTAGAAATTTAACAATAGCAATAAAACCAGAGTAATATATACAGTAATATAAATTGTCATCATATTAATATTATAATTGATTACACATTAAAGCAGTTTATACATACAGTAGTGAAAGGAAAAGTTTTCTTACACAAATTAGAATAAGAAATTTGTTGGATCTAGCATATATAATACCATGGATTATTGAAGTAAATATCTGATTTCATTTTCATAATAGATAAAGTAAAATATGTTTTTTTCCCCATCTATTTTGCCTAACACAAAGCGAAAAATAACAATATCAATATTTTTTTTGGCTTTACATTTTTAGTAAACAAAAAATGTTTTTATTGCTTTGTCAAATATATAAATTATATATATTTTTTTCAAAGAAGAAAAACACACAAAGGTGTTAGAACTAGAGTAGAGTAGTTCACAATCTTAAATAGTATACCGGTAAATCTGCCCATGCTGCTGAAAATACAAGCCTGGAAGAGTCAAGATCCTAGACAAAGAACAACATTGGTAAGCAAAAGAAGAAGCATTTTAAATTCATAAGAATAAATACAACTGAAATTAGGGAGACGTTATCAGAGCACACAAGGCCACCAGGACAGTACTTATGTTGGCGAACTCACTCACGAAAGGGTGACTGATATAATTCAACTAAAGCTTTCTTTTACAAAAACTGTTGTATGCCCATATATAGTCATGATGTGCCTATATATGGTCATGTTGTGATGTCATCATGACCATATTTAGGCATGTTTTTGTCAAATAAAATTTTATAGTCTGAACAGGGCTTTAGCTAGATTTACACTAGACACAATAAAACAACACAACAACATATCGTCGTGTAGTTGGTATTCTGCAACAGAGCGCATTTGCATCGTGTTGTTGTCATGTCGTAATCGTGTCTAGTGTACACGTAGCTTTAAGGTACCGTAAATGACTGAATAAGTGCATCTCTTGAATAAAGGTAAACTCTTAAATAGACGCCACACCAAACACGGTATTTTTTGCTAAGCACCATTCTCGAAAAAGCACTGTGGTGCCTAATGAAGGGTAATTACGCAACATGCCCTGATATTTCATAACATCGTGAAAATATTTTTTAAAATTTAAAAACAATACGAACGTTGCAGATACTTCTACCAAAGAGAACAGAATTGCAAGAGGTTCGACTGCCCTAATTTTGTATGCACGCAATGACACGTTAAAAAAATACAACCACAAGTTAGGGGCACCCTATTAGAATTTGGAGTGGAGTTGAATAGCTTGGTGGTTAAGATGCTTGCCTTCCAATCCAGGGTTCTGGGTTCAATTCCTGTCAGTGTTGCAGGATTTTTTTCTCACGACCAAAACAACTTCCACTCCCTAAATCTCATATTGAGATTTAGTTTGTGTAAAGCATCGTGTGTGTATGTTTGTCTTGTGTAATGGATTGTCACCTACACGTTGGACAGTGATATACTTGCTATTGACAATCCTAGGCACATGTATTGTGTGCCTAAATAAAGAAGAAAGAAAGAAATTGGAGGTCAAAACTCAAATTAAATTAAAATAGTAAGTAATTTACATAGAAATGAGGAAAGTACACTGTGGAAACAAATAGCTTAGTGACATTGAGCTCGGTAAAATTAATTGTTTGCATAGATGTTTGCCATATGATATTCTAGCACAATAAAATCAATAATGCTGCACGTTTTAGACTAAGCGTTGCTACAGGGCTCCTATGAAAATGAGGCATAACTTATATAACAGAATAACAGACTAGCTCACTTGAGTATGTCAAATGCATAGAGATCTTAACAATAAGCACTATTACTACAGTAGTTTCAGCATATTAAAAAAAAAACTGACAAACACTAATATAATAAAATGTATTCCTTGCAAAGCCATGGGGCTCATACGGCTGTAGCTTAGCCCCAGTTTCTGCAACGTGAAGCGGATGAGAGTGTGAGTGTAGGACGCCAGGTTACCCCCCCCCCCCAGCAATTTGCTAGTACTCATTGATACAGGTGGTGTAGATAAAGTACCTTCCTCAAGGACACAAAGTGAAGGATTGAAACCTCGACCTCAAGGTTGGGAAACCAAACTATTTTCGCTGCGCCAAACCGTACTTAGGAATAAATAAATTAATAGCTATTAGGCCTAAAATATTTATACAACAATCCTTAAGGCACATGAACAGTCACAAAAAATTGTGAAACTATTTTTTTTTTTTTTAACAGAAGTTATGTATAGGATAAAACAATGAAGTAGCTGTCTAGTTAAAGCAACTTTTTTAATGTAAATTTTATGGAAATGTTTAAAAAAAAATATAATAAATAATACTAATAATAAATAAATCAAAGCACATAAAGCTTGGCTCATACTGTGCTGACAATCGTCGGGTAACGTGTCCACAAAGAACGTACTTCGGTGTTACCATAACTCTCCATGAGTAGCTTATAACTTTATATCACTTTTTCTGCTATGATTAAGAGGATGAAATACCGGTATGTATTTATAGCACCCCATTGTCAATCAAGCTAACCTCTTTTACTCTATACCCACTAATGGTAAATTAGAGGCGATTTTTTTATTTTCTCAAGTAAACAATAAACTGATCATTTTCATCACATTACATTATTTACATGAAACCATGAGGAAATTACACTTATCTAAAGTAAAAATTTAATAATAATGTAGTAGGTGCCATATTCTTAAAAACTTACAGCCCAGACTGTATAAAATGAATCATGTATGTATGCTTTATCATTATATTTGCTCCATTATGTTTACATAATATTTCAGAGTTATTCGATAGGTATTACTCCACAAAACTACTGGCCAAAATGGAAGCCTAATGCATACTATTTTACTACATTATTATACACATGGTATAACTTAATACAGCAAATTATTGCAGCCAAAAGTTGCACAATTTATTAACATTTAATATGGTGGCCTGCAAGTACCAAAGCAACATGTTAAAACCACAACAAAACATTTGAAACATCACATTTTAAAAAATATTACGCCAATTGAAACAGTTTACATCACCAAGCTTTTCCAAAATTGTTAAATGTTATGCAACTTACATAATGTCATGTAAATCAACTATCTTTAGCCAAGTTTTTAAATGTTGTTAGGCCACATTTAAGTACAAATCAAAAAATTGATTGTAGATTAATAGGAGGTTGACCAGAACAAGAGAAATTAAACCCTGTGAGATCCAGATATATGAATCAGTGTGTTCAACATTTAAAAAAACAAACAGATGAGTTCGAAATTTTGTTAGCATTTAAAAGCTATAAAGATAACAATGAACAAATCAAAAATTAACTAAAATAGAAATCTGTCTACAAAATAAACATCAGGTTAATTAAATATGTAATAAATATATGGTAAATGATTCACTTCATTAAAACATCTTGACATCTATAACTTCTGTCTTTTCTACTTTCCATTAAAAAATTAGTTTTGATGTTTCAAAAGTTTTCCTGACTTTTACATGTCACATAATCATAGCATGCACAAGATAATTATAATGAACCCATACCTTCAAAGTTTTTGATTTTATTACACACATTTATGCTTATCTGTCATTAATACTATTATTAATACACCTTCTGTCTTTTCAACTTTCTTTATTTAAAAAAAAATTTGTTTGATGTTTCAAAGGTTTACCTGACTTGTACAGGTCACATGATCCTAGCATCCACAGAATAATTATAAAGAATCTACACCTTCCAAGTTTTTGATTAATCACATATATTTATGCTTATCTCTCATTAATACTATTTATTTAAAGTTTAATTAAACAAAACAGTAATGTTTTTAGTCTATGAGTTTGTGACATACTTAACTGGATAAATCCACAACTTGTGTATTAAACAGAACACCCCTTGAAAATAATAGAAACATCCTGTGGATGTTCAGTTTACGAGAACACCAGCAATTGTCAGTTCATCAAATTAAATGTATTCACAAAATAGACAAACATTTTTCCCTGAATTTTTGTTTTCGTTGTTAGTTGGAAAGGACAAACAAATAATCAATAGCCAAACAAAGATGATGTGCTCTCCTTCTTTCTATTATTATTATTATTATTTTGTTTAAACATTACTTGAGTTTGAACAATATAGATAATAGATATTTGTTTTTAAATCCAAGTGAAAAGATTATATTTTTACATTTGATAAATGTGAAGTTTTTGTCTTATTTTCTTTAGAATGGAATTACTTTAAATTTAAAACATTAAAATTGTGATTACTATTGTCTAATACCTCTAATATGTCTAATAAAAGTTAACTACAGTATGTCCAACATAAGCATCACATGATAATGTGTAACATGTATCATTTATTATACTACTATTATCTACATAGATTAAATTTTTATAATTGAATAAAAATGTATCAGTTACACCATGGAGGTATAAAATTACACTAATGATGGCAAAGTAGTTTCACTAAGTGTGTTAAAATATTAATTGGAATAGGGATTAGTTCTGCATTCTTACTTTTCGCACCCCCGGGGGCGGATCCAGCATCTTTAAAACAGGGTTAGTGAGTAGCACATAACTTTGATTTGCATTGAATATTCTAAAATTTAATGACAAAACGAGGGGGGGGGGTGCCCCTACTGGATCCACCTCTGCTGCCATCCACCCCAAAACCAGCCTATGTCCCTGCTAAATCGACATCAAGAAATTTTACATACAATCTGTATATACTACAGTACCTTTATAAATAGGTATTCACACAATTTCTGTCCTCGGCTTTGTATGTGTATCTTTATATCTGATTTAATTTAAAAGAAAACATAAATGAATCTTCCTAAAATTACACAGACCTATAGAAAATAATGTATTGATAAAATAATATTGCTTGCCTATGTCAGGGGCGGATACAGGATGCATTGAAATTTTTAACATTTTGTAGCAAAATTGAGAACACGTTCCCTCTCGTCCCTCCACTGGATCTGCGCCAGAATGTCTGATATAAATAGAATTTGCATAATTTTGTAATTCTTCAATACAGATGAAAAGAGCAATTGGGGAAGAAATAGCCTGTGCAATATATGCCACAATTCAACATAAACAAATGTACCATGACTAGCATTGGCAATTGAAATCATCAAAGGTACATATACAGTTTTTAATAAGGACATCCAATTGCCAATATATTTATTGGCAATTGAGTTAGATTAAATTTTAATGTAAGTGTAAATAAGTGGTCCTTTGCTGAATATAAATTCAGAAAATTCAGATTAGGTCCATGCGAGATGCATATTTATAATGTTTCTATTGCATAGTGTAAACAAAATAATAATATTTTGATGTGTGTTTTGAATTTATTCTGCAAGTATTTGGGAACATACTGAGTATTCAGTACGATAACATGTTAGGTAGGGCAAACATCACTCATGTAAAATAATAATTCTGGAGACTGTCGTTCTCACCCTTTTGCATCTCCTTTTCTTGTATTTTGTCTGTTGTCATTTTTTCTGTGTATGTTGTTGTATGTAAAAATTATTTGATGCATAAAGTGAATAAGAAAAAAAAAATCTACAGTGAAAACTCTATTTTACAAGTATGGGGCATCTTAGGATTTGGAACCGTAAATCAAGGTCAAGTCGAATTCATAGTTATTTTTGATAAAAATTAGCAATGAAAACTGTGAAAAAAATAATAAAAGATGAGATTTGGTTTATTTGCTTATTTGCATATTTAAGTTATTAGCTATCAATTGAAATATAGCAAGTATAAATAATTTATTTGCTAATTCAGATGTTCTATGTTCTGTTGCACAGCAAAATGTCTATATATGTCAATGAAAACTGAATAGGTTAGTCTGTCTCATTGGATAACATATCTGATTTGCTATGTTTGCAGCAAAATGTCTATACAGTATAATCAATGATAACGGGATAGGTTAATCTGTCTCACTGGATAACATATCTGATGTTTTATGTTCTGTTACACAGCAAAAATGTCCATATAATCAATGATAACTAAATAGGTTAGTCTGTCTCATTGGATAACATATCTGATTTGCTATGTTTGCAGCAAAATGTCTATACAGTATAATCAATGATAACGGGATAGGTTAATCTGTCTCACTGGATAACATATCTGATGTTTTATGTTCTGTTACACAGCAAAAATGTCCATATAATCAATGATAACTAAATAGGTTAATCTGTCTCACTGGATAACATATCTGATGTTTTATGTTCTGTTACACAGCAAAAATGTCCATATAATCAATGATAACTAAATAGGTTAATCTGTCTCATTGGATAACATATCTGATGTTTTATGTTCTGTTACACAGCAAAAATGTCCATATAATCAATGATAACTAAATAGGTTAATCTGTCTCATTGGATAACATATCTGATCCTATTAAATGAGCAATTTATTACAGGTCTCCCTCTAATTAAAGACCACTCCAATTAACGACCACTTCTAATTAAGGACCACCTTTCTGTGGTCCCAAATTTCTTATCTTTATTATTCTAATGAGAAACCAAAACTGCCATGGAAAGTACTGGTCTCTAATTGGAGGGAGATCTGTATTTTAATATTCAGACTTCATGACTTATATAAATATTTACCACTGTATTGTAACACAACAATATAAACCATACAGTACGAGCAGTCTGCATATTAAACAAACTGTATGTGTCATGTCCATAGAGACGGTGTGTGAATATTTGCGTGAATTGTAAAGCTGGCGTGCACATGAAGTGTGCATGTACTTGAAGATGTATAACAAATGCAGTTTGTCTTTCATTCTGCTTGAAACCACACTTATTATGAACAAGTATGATTAGTCACTATGATATTTCCCAAGAGAGATTCAATCCAAATAATTCTGAAGGTGTTGCCCTTCGGTTATTAACAATTGCACTACAACATAAATAAATTTCAGTGATAGTAAGCACATAGCCCCAGCATTTACATTATGGCTATTCTCAAAATTCCAAATGTGAATAAAGAAATAAGAAGCACAAATAAAAGAGTTACAAAGAAATTACGAGAACAATTTACATACTGCATCAAAAATAAGGTTGGCCTACATTACAGCAGCACTTTGGTATCAGTGAACTTTTTTTTTTGTCAGACCAAAAAGGTCAATTTAGAGCACAATACTCGTAATATATTTAATCAGAATAAAATCACCTCAATGAAGAAACCTTAAGAAAACTAATTACATTGTCATAAACAATGGCTAAGAAAATTATTTATGATGTACATACCATTTCGTCAAATTTGGAATTTAAAATTTTTAAAAACCTGGCTAACTGCCCCTGAAAAACAGCATTTTGCTAGTTACCAATGTTTCATGCCCTGTTTCCATGTAGGCCTAAACACTTTCTTTCTTTTGTTCCTCTTCAATGTTTTGTGAAGAAGTATGATACAATGTCAAATAACATAAAAGAAATGGAAATTGGCGCATATAAAAGTTGCAAAGTACATGCCTGCATGAATACATACAAAAAGATACATGACAGGAAAAATCATATTTGTCACGCACTACAATAGAACAGCAGTTGGCATCTTCAGCCATATCAATTACATCGATTCGCTGCAGAATTTATCTGTACTGTTGTTGCCAAATAAATAATTTAATGGATTAAATGGAAATATAAACTGTGCAGGTTTGAGCATTTTGAAACTCCAGACAATGTCTACTTTCTTGTGAATTTTGTATCAAGAAACTTGCTCAAGGAACTTATATTTTAATACATAAATAAATAGTTAAAAAACAGCATCCTGTATTTCCAAAAAGTAATATAGATTCCACGTGTTCTATCTATAAAAAGGTTATCTAATTTACATAAATATTTAAAAAATAGATTAAAACAATGTAGAGTTAAGATCTAGATAATCATCTCCATTTCTGCATCATTTGGCTGCTGTACGTTGATAGGCTGGTTCTCGTTTCTCGCAGGTTGTTGTTGAACAAGCTCAATGTTAACATCAGCCTCCGTCTCAATCGTATTTTCATTCACTTGCTCGATTATAATCTTCTGTTCATCATTTTCTTTTATATCCTTTTTGCTTGTCAATGATTCTCTATTAGTTTTCCAACATTCTCCACATACTTCTTTCTTTTCTTCATTCACCTCTTTTCCATTCCCTTTTTTTATCTCACGGATTGTCCTTGTTCTCTTCTTTATCTTTTTCCCTGCATGTTCCAACACATCTGAGACATGTTGAAGAAGAAGGATGAAGTAAGCCAAGCCAAGGATAATCCAAATATATATTGCGATGCGGTAAAAAATACTGTAGTGCTTTTTTGGATTGGTTCCTGCAGTTTTAAAAGATAAAAGTGGATTTTGTATCATAAATCAATAAATTAAAAACTGTATAACTTGATACAATTTCATTTCTATATGCAAATCAATAATTATATGCAAATCAATAATTATATGCATAAATCCACATCCAGACTATCACACTTTGACAAAAACACATTGTGACCATATATAGGAATATCAAGACTATAAATAGGCACATCATGACCATATATAGGCACATCAAGACTATATGTACCCTAGGAGCCAGACCAGGTTTTGTATGCACTTTGAGGTACAGAGAATTTGACTTCAGAAATTGGTTCAGGGTGGTCCAAGAAACATTTTTGGCTTGGTAACACATTTTCAAAATGTGGAAAAAGGTCAGGGTCAAAGGTCAAAGATATAAGGTCCTTGTATCTCTGGATCCACAGGTAGTAGAGAGTAGGGAGTTGAATTTGGTGCCACATTGTTCTGAATATGCATATTTCTATTTGCTCTAATGGAACATTTTGCTAAAAAATGACCGGAAATGCCGTTTCTGAGCTTTGACAGGTTTCAAGGTCATAGCCATATGGTTCTTATATCTCCGCAACCACTGTGGTAGAGAGTTAATGGTGTTGTCAATTTGTTCGGAACATTCATGTTTCTATTTGGTCTAAAAAATGAGTTTGCTAAAAAATTACTGGAAATACCCTTTCTGACCTTTGATATATTTTATATATGATAGCCATTGAGTCGTTATTATCTCCGCAACCAATGGTGGTAGAGAGTGTTTGCGGAGATATAAGGACTAAGGTTAGAAACAGCATTCCCGGTCATTTTTAGAAAAAAAAAAATTGTATGAGAGTAAATAAAAACAGAGGTTCCAAACAAATTGGCACCAAAATTAACTCTCTATAAAATCATATTCTTATGTATGATTTAGCATTATCAATAAATAAATAAATAAATTACCTGCAACATAATCGCCAAAGCCTATGGTACTGAGAGTAATAAAACAGTAATAGAATGCTAAATGATAGCTCCAATCTTCTACAAGAGCAAAGATGACTGCAGGGATTGTAAAGAAAAGAAAAAATCCGCTTGTGCAAATCATTGCCATGTAGAAAACCTCTGCTCTATTCTCTTTATTCTTTTTCCATATTTTCATGACTCTTTCCTTGAACTTCAAAGAGCGATTCTTTACTCGGTTACTCAATTCCGCCAGGACAAACCCACATAAAGGAATGCCAATCAGGGCATAGCAGATGCAGAATTGCTGTCCCGCTCTTGAACTTGGTGCAATGTTGCCATAACCTAGAAAAAACAGAAAAAAAGAAAGACCATTAGTAGCAATATGGAGATCAGTAATTCCCTTACAAATTATTCTAGGTTTCTAGAGTACAAAACAAACATGATTTGCCACTCTCCATTAAAGCTACATCAAATTTTTTTTATTTAATTTTTTTCCCCAAAAATATCAATGCAAAAATAAAACAACAGTATAATACAAAATTACAGAAAAACAGTAAGAAAAAATTGCATTCTCTTTTTTCTCGTTTTTTTACTTTGATTCTTAATTTAAATTGTGTCCATTTTGGTATGCTTTTGTGTCTTGTGAAAAACGGTGATCAAGTGTTCTGTTTTTAAGTTAAATTATTATTATTATTGTTATTATTATTACAATTATGTCAGTGTTTATTCAACGATGCTGCATAATCAAAAGTATATACCAAACATGCGAAACACCATAATGATAATTTTGTATAATTGATGTCCCACAGATTGAATATTAAGGAACTTTCGAATGCACGATGACAGTAGGACGTAAAACGTAATGACGTCACTAAAAGACATCTGCACATGCAAGAACGTTAAGTTTTCGTCGCGTGGATTCTAAGACGCAATTTGGCCAAATCTATGTATGCAGAGAACGTAGGACGCCCGGTAGGACGGTCACACATGAGTGATTCCGTTCTAACATCGCATGAGTGAAAAAATCGAAAGCTCCCTATATCTGATGTTGTAGCAAGTCATACAGGCATATGAATATGGTAACATCTACTTCAGTAATTTTTAAAAATTTCTGCTTTCAAATTAGCTCTACATAAGGCTAAGCCTCCAAACATTTTTCAAGCAGTGCAGTATTTTTTAAACATTTACAATAGTGAGTTAAATGGAGTCAAGTCATAACATATTATGCTTAACTAATGTTCTGAAAATTGTTTTAAGTGTACTTGGAAATTGTCATGCTAGTTTTTTTGGTTAACTTTATGCAATGAGTCAGTGGTGTTGCCAGCGGGGTTGGGACATGCTTAAGCTTAGACCTCACTACATCGGGCAAAACCAGACACCGCCACACACTGCAATTACTGTAGCTTCTGTAAGCCTGTCATCCCTACTTAAGACATGTCGGTAAAAACCAATACTTCTGATTTCCACTTCACATGGCCTTCACTGTAGTATTACAATACTGTAGTGGCCCATGGGTAAATCTGCAAGCAATGGTAGATCAAGGGGGCAGCAAAAGAGGGCGTTTGACCCAACCCACCACATTCTGCCGTCCGACAGCAACCAAAAAAAGATCATTAACCAAGTGTGAAATCATTTTCCTGTCATTTTATCACAGTATACCACTTGTTGGAACAATTTCATCTGGTTAATAAGAGTGGATTACAAAATCATTTTTTATCATCCAATAAAGTAAGTACTATACGTCTTTGGCTTTATTGGTTGATCAAAAATAATTTTAAAATCCAATATACTACCTGTGGTGAAATATTTAGAAGGCACAAATAATAGATAGACATTGCTCATTTGAACAAATTAAATACATTATTTTGTCCAATGACACAAATCAAGAACAATTTGGTTCCACCTAATTTATAATTTTATTACAAAAATAGGGTATGCAAAAGAATATGGTGATTTACGTAAAATAGGATTTTTTTAAAATTGTGCATTGTATAAGTGTTTTTAGCACATCACAGATAGTATATTTTTTAGGCAGTGGTATTATTCCAGTCTCAAATGAATTCCTATTTGTGATTGGATGTTATTGGGCTAATCCATTCTATACAACCAATAACATCCAATCAGAAATAGGAATTATTTTAAAGCTGGTGTAACAATAGCCAACGTCATATATTAAGTGTTTTGAACACATGGGAACAAAAACAGGTGCCATACACAATAAACCTGCCAGTAGGAACCTTATCCTTTGATGATTTATTCAAAATTGCAATAAAACATACATCAATTCAATTACATTATGTAAATGCAAACAGTAGAATGAGAAATAATTTTATTGTATATGCGACAACATGCATGCTATGGATATATTATTGTTAAATATATTGTGTCATGTAATACTACTATACTTATAATATACCATATGCTAGTTTGTGCTATAGTTTCCCATGGCTTATGCCATATACCATGCTATGACTTATACCATATTTTTTTGTGCAATATACCATTTGTAATGGCTTACTGGTATAACATTTGCATATAATATACACATACAGCATAGCTATTATATTTATTATTATTGTGCAACAGAGAATTCATACATTATCATTAAATGTTTCAAACTATGTCACACACAATTTGCTATGGCATATGATGTATTATACACATTTCATTGGCTGTTGCAAGCTTTTTAATACCTTGTGAAATAATCTTTCATTGTTTTCTTAATTTATCATTTATATATTTAAAAACATCTTAATATATATTAATGCTTGCAGAACACCACATAGATAGTTCTGAAAAGAACTGTTGTTGGTTGAGAATATCTCAACGTTTTTTTACAGGATAACATAATCAGTGATTAACTGTTTTACAATATGGTCCTGTTTAAAAGATTAAAATCACATTAAAAAGATTTGAAAAAATTAATCAAGAGTACAGTACATTAACCTCACTCTTAAACCATTGCTATGGCTTCGGTCACATAGAATATTAATAAATAAAACCTACTATACAATAACTAGGTGTTACATTTGCATTTTGTAAACCTGAAATATTATAATACATACAATGGTGCTGATTTACATAAAAAATAACATAATAAAATAAAATATATGATACACATATATACTATAAATACATTATATATTTAATTTTGGTGTAAAGCGGAGGTATGATGCATCATCTTTGGTGAATTCAAACAGTAACAAAATTGCTATTATTTTTCTTTCAATTTCATCCATTATTTGTGCTAAATACATTTCTAATCCTATTGAAACCGATTATTTTCAATCAATAATAGTTGTGAAACCTTCACATCTGTGTTTTTGCAACTTGTACAATGACTGGCCACGGAAAGTTTTGCTACACAAATCACTATAAATAGGCTAATTAAGCATAATTAATTCATTCAAACAACTCTTTTTCAAAATTCTGTTTATGTTGAAGGAAGCGAAGCTCTAGAACACTTTTACCGACAGTCTGAGGAGTTAATATTAAGAAAAAAAAACCAAAACTACACATTTTAACGGCTTACGGTAATATATGAGATGAACCTTTTTTTATGGTGATTGTTAATATTGTTTGTAAATTTTACCTATGGTGTTCACATTTTACATATTTTGTATAGAAATTTATGTCAAGAGTACCCACTTTCGTGCTTGGCTCTCGGCCCATGATTTCTTCTTGGACATCTGTCTAACGTTGAATTTGTAATAAATAAATAATCTGGGAAGGTGGTTTCTAAAACATTTACTTTAGTTTATATGCATATGCTAGATAAAATGATTTCACATCTTTTTTTAGATTAATACCTTCAGAAATTCTGGACTAACAGCCTTACAGTTGAAAAAAAAAAAGCCAAATCACCAACTCAGATTCCGGGAAAAAAATTGTCATTGATTAAAAAAGTTTCGTTTTTTTTTCACTCAATAATTTAGAATTTAAATGCTGAAAGTTTTTGGATCTCTAATACTGCAAGGCCCTTAATTATGACATGAAAAGGAAATGAAGGCAAGGTAAGATGACAACTGACGACAAAAGAATGGTTTCTCAGGGAATTCCCCCATTAATTAAATTCTAATAACAACTTAATACCCTAATGGCTCAGATATCAAGTGTGATATGGTTGTCAGGATGGTTGTTATGAATTGATCGCCTGATTTACTTTTAATGCACATAGTCTATAATTTTTGATTTCCAATAATTACTAACTTATATTGGACACTTCAGTGTGGCGCAGCAGTTGTGGTTCAGACTTTCAATCGTAAGGTCTGGGTTTCGAGTCTCCACTGTGCAGATTCGCTTGTGTCCTTGGGCAAGGCACTTTAGCTACATTGCTTCAGTCCACCCAGCTGTATCAATGGGTACCAGCAATCTGCTGGGGACTAACCTGCGATGGACTAGTGTCCCGTCCAGTGGGAGTACAACTCTCATCTGCTTCACACTACAGAAACTGGGGATAAGCTCCAGTCCTATGAGCCCCAGTGGCTCGGAAAGGATTTAGTATTGGACACTTATATATTAAATAATTAAAAATAATTATAATAAACTGTAATTTTAACAAAATGTCAATGTGCTTATCACCAAAGGAATTTGAATTGATAATTTATAAAATTAAACGATGGGCAAATGTTCTCTGATAAAGTCTTTGAGTATGTGCTAAGTGATATAAAAAGGATATGAAGGCAAGTTGAGATGACAACTGATGACAAGTGAATGGTTTCTCGGGAAATTCCCCATTACTTAAATTCTAATAACAACTTAATATCCTAATGGCTGAGAAAGCAAGTGGCTGATATGGTTGAGAATTAAAAAATGAAAAATTAAATATGAATAAAAAAATAAATCTAGATATATATATGTTGTAACTTTCACCTACCCCTTTAATTTTTAATTTGTTTATAGAATATTAAATATACAAATGAATAAATATAAACAAAAATAAATATAAATAAATTATTTACAAAATATAAAAAATGAATATAAATAATCTAGCATTCTTATAAATAACTATGTTGTAAATTTTTCAGTTCTCATTTAATATTAGGCCTATGAAAATAAAAGCATAACTTTGCTGCATACAATATTTTTTTGTTTCACTTGAATTATTATTAGATTTCTGATATGTATACAATATTCTGTGCTTCTATTTCAATTTCAGTATTTGAGATGGGTTTGAGAGCAAATAGGATAGTTAGTGATATTTAGAAATAAGGAAATCAAGAATTGTGTTTGTACCTTTAGTTCACAGACATTTCAAGACATGATTTCAATTCTTTACCACAATTAAATAATAATAGGGGCGAATCTGGGTTCAAACTTGGGGAGGGCAGTGTTGGGGTCAAAATGTTTCCAAAAACCACCAAAAAGAAAGGGGGATTCCTAGATGGCAGGAAATGAGCTTTCCTGACTTGGAGGAGTCTTTTAATGACTTTTAAGTCCTTCAAAATTCAAGGTTTTCCCTATTTTGAAAACGGTCAGATCCGCCAATGAATAAAATACAAACAAGGAGCAGATTTGAATCTTAGTATTGAGGATGCTTGCCTTCTAGTCCAGGGTTCAATTCCTCTGACAGCACGACTTTTTCTAATGACTAAAAAACAACTCCACTCCCTAAGCCCCTGAATATAAACAACTCCACTCCCTAAGCCCCTGAATATCAGCTGACTTTCAAGGATACGCTGGAAGGATCACCCTCTATAATTATGGTTAAAAGAAAAAAATTATGTGCAAAATATTTTTCGTAACATCAACCAACGGATGTAAACAATCTGCTTCAGCTGTCTTCTGTACACAATTTATCGACAATGACGGAAGTCGGCAGTTTAATCAATAACACTGTGCAAATCAAGTGCCATTATTAGTAATGAGAAAGAAAAACAGAAAATGACTTTATGCAGGTATCTCTGTTCCTAGTCACTACATCTACTACCCCATTAAATCACTCAATATTTTTGAGATAATACACTTGTAGCATCACCTCACCTTAGTGTTTCTCAATACCAAATGTAATATCTTTTAATCATTCAAATTCAATTCAAAAATAAGTTATTATCCACAAGGAAATTCATTTGGCCATGGCATAACAAATATAAAACAGAGTACAATGAATTATATAGATAATTATATATATATATATATATATTTATATATATATATATATATATACATACACACATA
>NW_022685291.1:1824281-1841835 GCF_011630105.1 Anneissia japonica
ATATATATATATATATATATATATATATTTTTTTGATCAGACACAGGCAACCATAGCAGTACATAAACGATGATAGTCGCCTTAACAATCAATACATAAGGATGATTGCATATATTCTAATAAAAACTGTCGCAACCAACTTTATATACAATATAATTAGAAATGATATGTGTGTTCGTCTATATAATAATTAGATACAATAAATTAAAATAAGACTGCCACTAATTATACAAGGTGTTTCCACTGCTTTTTCTGGTTATCAAATTAAATAGTTATTGATCATGCAAGCTTATGCCTGGAATTCATCAGGTATATTATTACATCATGGTTGAGTGTACAGCTTGTCTAATCAACTTAGTCTAAAATTAGTCTTCATTTTATAGAACATACTGTAATCGTAATGTTTACTTGCATCATAATATGCACATTAGTTATGTTTTATCTGGGTTAAGCGTCTGAAGACATAATTTTCATATAATAAATGTATAACAGGAGTGTTGTTTTGCCCTACCTGACATGTCATCAAACGCAGCTTTTTTCGCAAGTATTTAAAACACACCAAGTATTCAGTACAATAACACAACAGCAAGAAGTTTACATATTAAAGTTGCCATTCCAACTTAAGGCATGGAATAATGGTGTTTTATACAGGCTAACTCAATTTTAAAGTTCAAAATTGTTTTTTGTTTTTTTGTATTTTTATGTTTTAAATAATTTTAAAACATTTTCATGTCAAGTACCTCTTCATCAATATTTAAATATATATATATATTCTGTAATTCTTAAATTTTTTCCTATTGTAAATAAATTTTCATATAAATTGACCATTCCAACTTAAGGTATGGGTGTTTTATACAAGTTAATCTCTATTTTTAAGCTCAAAATTGTTTTTTTTAATTTCATGTTTGAAATAATTTAAAAACATTTACATGTTGAGTACCTCTTCATCAATATCTAAATATATATTTTGTAATTCTTTTCTATTATAAATATATATTACTAATAATAATTTATTAATGTCCATTAAAAATAATTCATTTGGCTGTAGCATGATCATATCTTTAATATTGAAGGAAAAACATTATTCTATGATCTGAATAAATATCATTATTCATAAGTACTGGTAGCTTGTACTGATTACAATCCTTTGTAGAAAACATGGTGCACTTTTTCCTAGAATGGGAGTGTGCTGCTAATAAAACAATATAAACCTTTATATTTGATATAGAAATTACAAAGCATTAAATTACAATCCATTCAATCTCAATACAATGGGTAAAATTTATGCTATGCTATGATTAAAGATACTGCATTATGCAAATTACTGTACCACAATCAGGAGTGGAAATGTGTGCAGCTTAGTTAGAAAAATGGCGGAAGTTGGGGGAAGGAGATGGGGGCTGCTGTAGTCACATTCAAAATTAAAATTTCTGGAATCACCTGAGTAGTTTGTCACGCCTGCTCAGGATTTTGAATCTCTTCCCAAGTAAATTGCCTTGACGTAACTTTTTTTTGGTGGGGGAATCTTTCTAATGATGGCCAAAAGTAAAAAACTCAGATCAATAATACAAAGTCTACTGAATATTACAGGTAATGTATCTGTCTCTTCCCTACTGAAAAATTAAGGAAAAAACGATGACCAACAATTTCTTTTTTTCGTGGCCTTAAAGGCAAGCTTTTCTCTATTGAAGCAATCATTGTCATCAGCAACATTTTTTTAATTTTTTCATGACTGACACTCCTGTCCACAGTATTAATTACGGCCCACACATGAGTGTGATATGACATCATGCCCATCCATACAGGCATATCAAAAATACTTTGACATTTGCTAAAATTATTACAATTAGTATTTACAAAGGTGTGTTCAAGCATCAAGAAAGTTGCACACCATACAGTACTTTAAATGTTAAAAAAAAAAAAAAAAAAAAAAAATTTAAATATTTTGTGCTATATATCAACAGTCTTAAGCCTTTCTAAACAAAAAAAAATCAAACGACACACCCTCCTAACTGCCCCTCCCACAACTCATCCTTGGTGCTAGGTACTTTGCTGGCCCTTACCCGATTTTTCTCTAAATCTGGCCCTGATCAATACTATATGTCTGCAAGGGTCTCAAGTCAGGTAAAGCTACTTGAAGCCACTGCAGGTCTAGTTTTTAGAGCTTTCTTAGTTCACCTTATTATAGTTTTCAATTTCTTTGGAGAGAAAATAAATATTACACATTCAGAAGTTTGTGAGAGATGGATTAGTGTGCTGACCTTTGCTTGCTCAAAGGAGCTCCACACATCGCAAAGATTTTGGCGTGAGACTTGGGACTGCGGTGTACTGTAAAACAAATTCATCAGTGATAGGCGAACTCTACTGTATAACTGCCTGACAAGATCTGTGTTGCTACAGGTATTATACATACAACATTATGTTGCTATTCCACCTTATTCATAGTTAAGGCACATAATGAAACACACTGTTTAGCTTATTATAAAATACTGTACATAGCAACAAGACTTAGTACAGGTCGGAGAACAGCATACATTAGCACACAGTTGGCTAAAACAGTGGTAGCCTATGTGTGTATGCTGAACCATCCATCGGTTCCTTGTTCAAATCCATTACTGATAATGTGTTTCATTTAGAAACATCATCCTTGATGGTAGACTCTATGCTATAATCACTGTACACAGTCTTTCAGAAGGAACATTTTAGTTCAATTTGTTAGTCATTGGTGTGCATTTTAAAGAGTAGGAACTATGTACAGAATTATTTAAATATACTTAAAATCAAGTACAGCAAAGAAAAGTAAGGAATAGACTTTAAATTTCATGTCATTATACCCCAAAACAAATCTTCTCTATCATCAGGAGTGATCCTAATACAGAACCCATCAAGTAGCTGACTACGCGCTTGTGGAAGTAATTTGGTGCAGCGGGAACGGTTTGGTTTCCCAAACTCGAGGTCAGGGTTTCAATCCCTCGCTTTGCATTTCGCTTGTGTCCAAGGCACTTTACCTGCATTTGCTTCTCTCTACACCCGAGAGTATAAATGGGTACCTGGTGGGGTTGCCTGCTCCTGTGCCAATTATCAGCAGCAACACTTGGCATGTGGACCCAATGACCTCAAGGAAGAGGCGCATTATAAATATTTGTACCTATACCAGCAGTACTGGTAGTAGTACCAGTGCTCCAATTTGAACAAACTTGTTTAAATCACATGCATGTATTATTTGACATTGAGGATGTAAATGTGAATAATTCAATCATTTTGAAATGCAACAAAAATTGAAAAATTTTTAATTTTAAATAGTGTATCGGTATGTCTTGCATTCTGAAACTTAATCAATATCTTAGCATGAAAACTACAATACAATATTGCCACTTTGGCCACTCATTGTAAAAATTTTCTCATCTTTATCATCTGTGCAATTACTTGGCTCTAGTGTTTTCTCAACTTTCTTGGAGCCCATCTTTCGTAATCCCTGTAACTGTACGTCAAGTTTCTTTGATTTATCCTTTATATGCGATTTTATCATTTTTGCAATGTGCTTTTCCTTTCTACCAATTCCTGTAATAATAATTGAGATATATCCAAGCCCAAAGGTGTACCATACAACCAAACATATTTCATATAATAATTCTTTCCACTCATCATTTAGTGATTCTGAATTGCTGGCTACATAGTCACCAAATCCAATAGTTGTAAGAGTAATAAAAGAATAGTAATGTGCTATGTGAAATGACCAGTTTTCTTCTAAATACATAAAAAACAAGGCTGGAACTATCAACAAAAAGAAATAGCAGATCACCAAGATAAGAAGTAACGCGCAGGACCGACAAAAGTGTTTTGAAAAATACTTGCGAATAAAACACTCTAGAGCTGACCATATGGAGTGAAATTTGCAGTGATAGAAATCGCCAACCACCGACAACAACCAGCCGGTAAATGGAATGCCAATTATTGCGTACAGTATACAGGCAACTTGTCCTTTGTAGGTTTTTGGTGCTATTTTTCCATAACCTGCAATAAAAGTAATAAAAAAAAAATTTCTATATTGTTTGTATAAAAGTGTATTGTGTGTGCATATATTGTATTATACAATTGCAATTGAAACACTGAGTAATGACAAATATAAATTTATAATTATGATAATAACAATAAAAACAATAATAATGAAATTGATATATTCCAAGTGCAGGAAATATGAATGACAAAAATACAAAAATACAAAATAATAATAATGAAATTGGTGTTTTCAAGTTTGCTATTATTCTACTATCACATGTGTGCATGATTACTAGTGCTGTATATGAATATATAATCAATAAATCAATTCCTTTTATTTTAATCAATTGTATCCAATCAATTTTAAATTCCCAACGAAAGTCCAAGTGGCTTAGTTAGTTAAAGTGTCTGCATATAAAGCAGGATGTGCAAATCTCAATTTGTGAAATTTGTTTACACTCATAGATTCCTCTTGTTTACCATTTAAACTAAGATGCTAAGTTCTCAAAATATAAAAATTGTATAAAAAATGGAAAAATCTTGTAAAAACATGTTTTTTTTAAATTTTGAGTATTGTATTTTTGTGAAGTCGGGTGGTTGAGGATCTCATGCTCACATGATTATGTTCGCTTTGAGATCCTGTCCAACTGCCCGGTGGATTTTATTTTGCCGTGTTGCTTTTACAATAAAGAAAGAAGAATAAATATAATGTTTCAATATATAGTTATTATAATTATAATATATCCTAGTGGTATTTAATGTCTGCAAATTTGTTTCTGCAATTTTGTATTTTTATAAAATGATGTGAAATATTCATAAGTAGAAAAATAGATATCAGTCAATAGATGTCAATCTAAGACCATGACATTAAAATCAATAATATGTGATACAAAACTAGTACACTCAAACAGTCAAATTGTGTCAAATCACAAATGGAAAGATCCAGGCAAGATTGTCTGTATCCATTTAATGTGCAAATTTTTTGTAAACACAATTTCTGTAACCGTAAAAATTCATAAAGCAAATAAACGGGATGTTGAAATTATGAAATTGTTATTGTATAAGGTTGGAAAATCTCCTTTAAATAACTAATTTTGTATAAGATGCATTAACTATTTGAACTTAATCGTTGTACAAGCTGTCAAATTCACACAGAATGAAGCAGACATATTATTTAATTGTTTTCCTATGCTTTTATTATGTTTTGTGTGTGCTTTTTGCATTTTCCTGTATATTTTAAATTTGACAATCTGAAATAGAATTATATTTGAAGTGAAAGAAAAACAGGTGGGATAAAAAACATTAAAAAAGGAAATGTATATTTAAGATACTACATTAAATAGGCATGCGATCAATTTCACCGATTTAATCGTAGTTTTTACGAGCATTACATCATCGGTTTAGAAAATATAATGGTCTTTGTTTTGTTCAAACAATCAGAAGAAATTGCATACCTACACATTGCAACTTGTGACATATATTTTAGTAGTTTATTACCCATAGTGTTCATTTGTAGAATAAAAGTTTCTGCTGTTAAATAAACATAAATTGAAACTCCATATGAGTATCCAGGGATGTGCAGAGCATGCAAATGTGCCGTTTGCTGTTTTCATTGGTAGCCAGACGTGCATGGAATGGCTGTGATGGAAAGATGTGAAATTGGTTGAAGTGTTGTTGCGACACTTAATATTTGGTAACAGTATCATGCTCTGCTTGTTTTAACTGTGATTTAATTTTAATCTCCTTTGTTTTTCTTTAGGTTTGTTATTATTCTATGGATTAAAAGCACATTCAATTTGGCTATTCAGTAAAAGGTTGTAAATTGTCTTTTTTAGACAATAAAAAGAATTTATGACTAAAGCTGTCATTACAGTAGTTTGATCAAAAGTTTAAAAATTGATACCCCCACCAGTGTTCAAACAAATTGTGGCTATTTAAAAGCAAAAATTGTGCAGGGAAAAAATACTGAAAGTCATACTTAGAATTAGGTAATATTTTATGACTAAAATAAGATATGTTAATATCCAATTTCCTATAAAGATGAAAAAAGCATATTTTGACTATTTAATGTTAATAAGTCCAGTGTAATAAAACAGTACAAAAAAATTACTACATAGAAGGAAGTTATTAATGCTATCAAGAAAATAGAAACTTATCAATGAAATGCTATAATTACCAAACTTTAAAAAACTGAACAGAAATATTATATTTACCTTTTGCTTTTTTTTTTTTTTTGGAAAACGCAAGACAAGTTTTTATAGCAACAATACTGTACGCTGAACCACCGGGATGAACACATAGAGTATGATGTGATAATATTCCACGACGTCAGTAGAGAAGGAATGATTCATGAAGAAAACCAAACTACAAAACATTTTAGTATTGTGCATTTCATGCGTTACTGTAGTGATTATGTTAATACATACTATGTCAACCACAAGCATTTAAAATAACAGTGGCATGCAATATACAAAATTGAGAAAAAAGAAAATGTACTGATCAACATATCAGAAAACAACTGTTTGGATAATGGTCAGCAGAGATATAATCATGCAGTACAATTGCCAATTCACTTATTGCAAAATATTGTTTCATGCATTTAAAATATTATAGCACAATTAAAATCATGAATCATATTAAATATGTACATATAATAACTGATAATAACTTTTAAAACTCTTTACTCATCATAAGAATAAAATGTAAGCTCAAATAGTTCCATCTGGTTTCTGTGATGTATGAACATAGACAAATTCCCGTATAAGTAAGCCAATAATATACGTCATAAACTCTACGTACATTATTAGTTTACCAGTGGCGGCGCCAGTGTCTGAAATCGGGGGGGGGTAGTAGAGGGGCAAGGTAAAATTTTAGGGGAAACATGGTGGTGTGGCCTGAGGTAGGTGTGGTTGTGCGTTGTTAAAAATGCTTCAAAAGTGGACCAGGGAGCCTGGCTTATTTAAGGTAGAAGCAGTTTGGCGCAGCAGGAACGGTTTGGTTTTCCAACCTCGAGGTTGGGGTTTCAACCCCTCATTGTGCATTTCGCTTGCGTCCTTGAGCAAGGCACATTATCTGCATTGCTTTTCTCCACCCAGGAGTATAAATGGGTACCTGGTGGGGTTGCCTACTCCTGCGCTGATTACCAGTAGCAACACTTAGCATATGGACCCAATGACCAGGGAAAGGAACTGCGCTTTATAACCGCAAGGAAAAAGCGCATTATAAATGCTCGTACCAGTAATCGATTTTATAATGTAGATAATTTACCAATATGTAGAAAATACATAACATTTTTTGGGAGGGGAGGATGGGGAGAAGGAGGGGGAGGATGGGGAGAAGGAGGGGGAAAGAACATTTTCTGGGAGAAAATGTCCCCCATGCCCCGTAGCACCGCCACTGTGGTTTACTACAAGAATTTTTTCCATTTTCAATAAAATGTGTCAAATTAATATGTACTGTTATTTTCAATTGAATCATAGTATAATGATCCTTTACTACTTCAGTATAATGAGGTCAAGTGGTAGGGAATGTGGACCCCTAACATTTGGACACAAAGGGGGTCAAGTATAGAGAATGGTGACCCCTACTGTTCCATTTATTATTTAGGAAATTCAGAGAAATTAAGGGTATATGTTAATTAAGTAAAAAAAAATATGAAAAGAACCATGTCTACAGAGGAAGAGGAAAATTTGATTTCTAAAATAATAATAATAATAATAATAATGCATGTTAATGTGCCTCTCTCAATCAAATTAATGTCTACAGCATTTACCAAAAAAAAAAATGTTTTCATCCCAAGCATGACTCGAGAAGCCATTATGGTATTGTTTGATATTTTTATTTAAATAATAATATAAATAATTAAACAAAATTTTCTTTTCATAACCATGAGCTGCAGATCTCTTGCAAATAAATCCAAAACATAGCGTAAACTACTTCACAGCCCGTCAATAATTTAAGCTTTGGCATCCAAGCATGGCTGGCCAGATATGGTCAGCATCGGATTCAAACTCCATGAGGTTAAAACCAGAATTGTCTTCGTCATTGGTTTCGTGGCTACAAGTCCCACTACAGGACCATTATTGCCACAGGATTAAAAATTGCAAGAATGAATGTGAACGTGAAGAAAAGTACATTTTTTCTATTCATAATTTTACTTTATATGTTTTTAAAATAAATTATTTAACAGAATAAAATCCGTTGTGCTCAACTACCTTTAAATTTATGCGAGTGTCTCAGACCTTGCCAAGGAAACACAACAACAAGGAAACTGATAAACACAAAATAATTTTTTAACCGCTTTTTTAATGCATTTTTGCTTTTACGAAAATTGGTTTTCGTGGCGGATATTACGTCACCATCATGACTATAACACGATTTCCAAACTGTATAGTTTCTTTCTCACCAAGACATTATATATTTTATGTAAATTCCAGTCATGATGATGAGGAGAATAGGATGTGCGGCAAGAAAGCGAATGTTTCCGGCTGTGCTCATCGGCACAACGAACAAGCACATGAATAAGGACAACAGTAGGCCCAGAAGAGCGGTGAGGCCTAGGTCGAATATCCCCTTACAAAATTATTACAAAACGAGTAATTTCATTTATTGACGTTTTAGCTTGTAAGCCTAGGACATAAACAAAAGGACTAATTGAAAGTTCGCTCATGATACGATCTAGCTTTGCAGTGGTTTGACCTGGAGGTCATATTTCACCTGATAATCACTTTTTGTGTTGTAGCTAAAAAGTACACAACCAAAATCGGTTATTTGCCATCAAACACACTATCCATTGTGTGGGTTTTAAATCAATTTTTTCAAGTGTGTCTTGTTTCTACTGCGAGAAAAAAAAGCGATTTAAAAAAAAAGCAATTTTTAATCGATTTTTTTTTTCCAGTAGAAACAGGCCCTAAGTAGCACCCCTGGCTTAAGTTTATTAATCAGCTCACATAGATGCAATGGTTGTCATCGAGCCTTGATGAATTCACATACTGAATTATAAAATTTAATAATATTCAAACATAATGATCAAAACTGTGCTTCATTATTGTTATAACGAGTCATGATTCGGGGTATACTCAAAAGAATTTACAAATACTCAATCAACTACTTGGCACGCAATTAAGCAGTAGAGCAGACTTGTGTCTGGTTTTAACAATTCATTGTGGAGCTGATCATTTTAATAACACAAACAACTTCAAACTCAAGTGTATAATAAGAGACATAACCAGCATACAACCTAGCACATACTTATGATGTTAATATTACAAACTTAACATGCAGTTTAGTGACAATAAAACCCACAGGAAGAGCAATTAAGAAAGCCGGTCAATGCAACAATAACTACAATTGGGTCATGGGTCATGCAAGTAATTATGAAAAAAAAATCAGTTGCCCTTAAAATCTATCTCCACAAGATCCATCCAAGCCCCATGGTTCCTCACATCTTCTTCAACCTAACTGAAATTACTGTAATTCCATTCTACTTGGTTCCAATGTGTACATACTGTAAATATGAGGTTTGATTGGAACTTGATCTGTTAATGGAACTTTACAGAGTAGGTCAATCAAACTTGACATTCCATAGGCAGGCCCAGGAATACACCATGTTCAAAAATCCACACTCACGCATTTCTCTACGAATGGTTGTTGTTTTTGGGATCTTAGCAACATTTTCCCAACAGCAGGACTTAGTGGAACAGTCCTTTTGATTATTTGAAATATGTGACGCAAAAAAAAATGTTAATTGATGATTAAATGTGTGTTTGATTAACTAATCTAATGCAAACTTTTTGTGTTTTTAGTACATTTTGATGGTAAATTATTAGGTTTTAAAATGCCTATTCCAGAAAGCCTATTCTAAACCATTAAGAATATGAAGTCATTCAGGCGTAATGAACAGTAACTAACGTCCAGAGGGTGCCACCTGCTGTAGTGACGACACAACTGTGGTACTCTATATAAATAGAACATTAGTGAAAAGATTCATCTGGATCTCTAAATTGTATATTGTTAAGATTTTTTTTGATGATCTGGAATAATGAATGACCTACAAGGTCATATTATATGAACCATCTCTGCACCCCCAACATGCTGAGAACTGTTTGGCTTGAGGGAAATGGGACATTACCATATTTCAGGATTAAAATTTTTCATCTCTTCCTCTTCCAAATATTAAAAGTAATGGAATACAATTTTCTTTAATTTGTTCTTTTTGTTAGTTTGTGACATATTCTTCTGTGTTGATATTTCGGGGCCCTGGTTGAAATGAGGTTTGACTGCCCTAAAGGCTCACAAAAAATAATTTCTCTTCTGAAAAGTATTAATAAAATATTTTTTACCTAGTAGGCTTAAATTCAAATATTGTTAGTTTAACTTACCAATAGTTGTGACCACAGTGCCACTAAAAAACAAAGAGCTTGTAAAATCCCATTTGGATGGGCCAGTTACATTTTCCCTGGGATCCACACCCTGAGCCTGGATTTCAAGGAGGGTAGAAATGAGATCTTCCAAAGATGAAGCATCCAAGCAGGTGTAATTATAAATGAACTCTTTCTTCGTTATTCTAGCTCTTTTTCTCTGAATATCCTCATTGCCTTTCTCTAGCACACTGAAAATTAAGCCACCAAAAAGGAGGTAAAGAAGAAATATCACCCACAAAACAAACAACTTCTTTCCAGTAACATACGAATTACTTGAATTGTCCTCCATTTGTTAGGCTTGAAAAATATACAGCAGAGTAATCATTAGTCAACTACCTGCAAAACCAAAAACAAATATACAGATTTAAAAAGTGTTTCTATAAATGCACTGACTTTATATAAAATATGCAATACTGGTATAGAATTTTTAAACATATTTCAAGATAAACACTTTAAATCATGATTGAACCAATAGTTTACAAGTACCTCCTCCCATTGGTACTTTGACTTAAATAACTCAACCATTGTAAGAAAAATTATTGTAATGAATGTATGACAGTATTCATCATTTAATACATATCATGAATTGATACAGAATTATTTTAGTTACTAGGTATGTGTTTGAATGGTGATTAGTCATTTTTTTACCCAAGTTCAACCAGAGACATTGTAGCGATTAAAGCCCGGCTTAGAAAGTTAAACACGGTGGCACGCCAGGCCTAGTTACTATAGGAACACAGCCCGGCTGGAGGTACGCTACCTAGTTCAGACTGGCAGGTGGATAAACCCGGTGAGTTGAGCCGGGTTTATCCACCTAGTCTAAACCTAGCCAGAATTAATTTCATAAAACTCTATTCTGTAGAAATGAGAACTTATTCAGCAGAAAAATCAGCGCCTTAATCCAGAATAAGTCTTTTAGATCAATTTGTAAATTACTTTTAGTTTATCAGAGCCATGAATAAAGCCCATGATTAAAGAAGGTATCACTTTACCAGAACTAGTTATTATTATACGGCATATAAAAGGCATGTCGTATTAGTCAAGTCCCTGTTTCTAAATTGTAATAACAGTATGTGTACATGTAGTACTCTACACTATTCGTTTTACTTGCTTAAATTTCACATAGCTACAGTAATGAATAGTAATAAAATTATATTTACTGTAATCCTAATTCCAGACTTGGTTGAAGTGAGTTCCAGATAATGTATAGTTAATCTTGCAAATAGTATAAATACTACATTAGAAGAACAACACTTAATTGCATAGATTACAATAAATTCCTAATAACTGGAGTGCAACTATCATCAACTACAGTTTAAACTGTATTTTAACATCATGAAATTCATATTTTTGCTAAAGAGGCCAACGAGGAACATGCCTGTGATTTTGATTGGATAAGATAGTCATCAGCCCGACTACTGCACTTTTAATTTAAATGTACTTTGAATGCCGTCAATCAAGTTGATTACATATCCCAACATTCATTTAATAGTAATACTAATAGCCAGGTACTATCTCTGATGAAACAGAAAAATTCCTAAAAAATCAATTAAAATAGAACTGCCCATTAAAATAAATAAATATAAAATTTAAGAAACTCAAATATTGAATTATATTTGTTGAGCTCATCACAGAAAACTTTCCTTAATTATTTAAAATAAAAATGTTTAAAAACTAATCATCACTAGAAATGATTTAAAAGGACATATATAGTAATGCAATTTAGACTAAAAACCTAGAAATTTATAATTGAATCAAACTTCTTTAAAAAAAAATCAATAGAACACGCTCCTCACCCTATCAACGCGAGGGGAAGCTACAACCGATGCTGATGTTAAGACTGTGGTTAACAACGCACTAAATTTCATTTTTACAACCCATATCAAAGGCAGTGTTTTTCAATACAGTAAGTACAAGCAACAGTAAATGAACATTATAAAATATCTAACAGTATTGGTTAACAACTACTGTACAATACTTGGTTGCTTAACTACGATGAAATTTAGTAGTGAGATACAAATATCAGGATGGTAAATTTCATTTCATTTATTTACAAAAACAGACACAGCAAAAAACAAGCATAAATCGTAGCGTTACTGTGCTTAATTAGTTCACATCAGTTCACATCATTCCAGAATGTCAGAGGCTAATGTGAACATTAACATCAGGGTAAACCCTATTCTTCCAAAGAAAGATGTTCTTTAAAGTGCACACAACCAGATGTGTAGGTCTACACTAGAGCTACCATTTCAAGTCCTTATCTGAGAAGACTTAGTTATACAAACCAAGCAAATGCAATTCAAATATTTCTTTATTCTGGAAATACTCTTTCAATACACAAGTAACTCTTTTCCCAAGAGGTCCAGATTCAACATTGAAACGATCAAGCAATAGCAAAATATTTGGGTATCGTTTCATGAGTGCAGTTCAAATTATCATGCATTTTTAAAGAAATGTAGTACTACTAGGTTAACAAGTTTTATGAATCTACTGCCGGTTATATTTGCTCAGTAGACAATCCTACATCAATAAGCACGCGATAAATTTCTCCGACTTTAATCATGTTAGTTTTTACGAGCTTTATGTCATCAATTTAGAGAATATATTTTCTTTGTTGTATTCAAATATACCAGAGTAAACTTTATATTTGGCAAAATTTCAAGCTTTTATTGCTCTGCACTACATTTCAGTAACGACGACAACCAATTATCACTGCCACTAATGTTAATGTTACAGCCGAGCAGATTACAGTAGAACCGGAAAATCCATGAAGGATCCATATTCATAGACAACAATTACTGTACCATTACCATCAGCAATAAAACTGCAATAATTTTGACCAGAAACTTACTGGAGGAAATTTTTGTGAAATGAATACCTTGGGAAAAGGGAAGTTTCTTATGGTTCTAAATTAGATGAAGTTGATTTTTGTGGTAAAAATACAGTATTTGAAGCTACAATATAAAGAGTTTGAAACTAAATGTAATTCTATCTGTTACCCGTCCTACATATGGGAGACTGAGGACACACACATTGTGTGGTGCTTGCAGTGAATGTAGGTAAGAATGGCCCAGGAAAAAATGGCCCCGGAAAAAATGACCCTGGTAAAAATGGCCCCAGTAAAAATGGCCCCAAATGACAAGTAGGTAAAAATGGCCCCAATGAAAAAATTCAGTATTATAGAAATGATATTTTTTTTTTTAATCTTCAAATATTTAAATACTGTAATAAGCAAGAATTGAATCAATAACAAATACAGTTACACAACAGATGCAAATAATGTACTGAGAGATTATCAGAAAACAACAGCCATTGAACATTTTTTGATAGTTGAAATAAGTTTTAAAAATGTTATTCCACTAACAAAGTAGAGGAATGACATGTATACAGTACTTCAACTACCAAAATATGCAACTCATAGATAACCACAAAATTCACTTTTGTTAAAGTATCAAAAGAAATAACTTTACATGTTATAAACAGTGCAAATAAACAGTTAGTTAAAGCATGTGGATCAATTGTGTGTTTGAATGACAAGTTCATGTATGGGAAAAGGGAGGCTTAGGTTACTTCAACAAATGTTCTGCTTAGAGTTACTTCAAAGAAGTATTTGATAATCAAATATTGTTTTTAAAGTAAACTGAATAATTAGGAATACATTTATTTAAGCAACTTATTTAATTGCATACTTTGTTTCTACTCCCTGCCAAGTACATTTAAGTGCCTAAAACTATACTAAACTAGAAATTGCAAATTGCAAGTGAAGTACTGCGAAGTACAACTGCATATAAATATTCTTCGAACAAAATTATTTATGCGAATCAAGTGAAAATAATGAATAATAAAAAATATAACAAATAATATGAGACACGACCCATTGTCTATATTAGAACACTTCTCATTGGGTAACAAAGTCGTAATTTTTCATTTTTGTCAAAAAGTGTATAGTGGTGAATAATGGTTTAGGTTTTTTTTAATAAAGTTTCAAAAATTTCTATGTATGTGGAAAATGTAGTTGATTACCAAAGGTTACAATTTTTATTTTGAAGACTGCATGGTCTAGGAAGTGTACATTTTTTTATGAGGCAAGTTTCCAAGGACGGGTTTTCTAGTGGCGAGTTGACTGCCAAAGAGTGTTGCCAAAGTGCGAGCCAGCCTGTTATTTGATCACAAGTGCGAGACATCGCAAGTGTGAGCCAGCGAGCCATGACATCACGACAATAGATACGAGACGTTACTTGAGTTGTGCGAGGTATCGGCTGAGATTTGTGGAGTACAATTCAAAAAACAACTATAGGTCTAATAATGAATTATTGTGATGTTAAATAGACAATGTAGCTATCAAGGAGCGACGTTGTTTTTCATTGGAACCTTCGTCCCTTCAAGGCTAGGCCTATACCATCCTAGCTAGTCTAGGCCTAGAGTACGATAAGGCTAGCGCGACATGCGAACGTTGGTACGTGTTGGTTAGTCTACAAACGTCGCCTAAAGTAATTGATTTTACCCGGCAGAACGAAACAAGGAAACTCCGCTTTTCAGTCGTCTTAGGCCCTTGATTTTTTACAAACAATGACCTTTCAGAGGTCAAACTTCTGTCAAGAATATGAATTGGATGCTTCGCAGCAATAATACAAACTGAGATACTATATTATATACATAGTTATGTAAATATGGCAATTATGCTAAGAATTAAAGTGGCGTGTAATTGTGAGGGTAAAGTAATTATGGTAGGATCAAATAGTATTGCTAAATCCCAAAAACCTCCTAAAACACACTGTAGAAAACCAAACAATTCAATCGTGATTGACTCACTTGGTCAATAAGAAAATTAAATATTTATAAGAACCTATTTTTTGGTTAAAATGTTGATTTTTTTGGTGAAAAAAATACTTGCAAATACACCACAATCCTCCAAACACACTGACAACCCCATCCAAACCCTTTAATTCCGATTGTAGACCTCTCAATTTCTAAAAAAAAAAAATAATAATAATAATTTGATGTTCATATACTGTAAACTCATTGTTTGTGGGGTTTACCAATACTTGGATTAAATTTCTGGAAACTTTTGATTCCGCTTCCTTGAAATTGACCACAAATAAATTATTTTAGTATTAATAAATGCATGATTTATGTTGATTTATTGATTATGTTGTTGCTATTTTTTAACATTTAAATGGAAAAAAAAATAAAAAGTGTAATTCATGGCTTTTTTTTTATCTTTGAATATTTTATCATTGAATATGTAATTTCTGCAAAAAATAAAATGTAAATGGCAATTTATTTGATGTTAGATTCCTTTTAAAAACTAAATTATTTCAGTTTAAAAAAATGCATAATGATTTTTAAAAAATCAGTTTAAATACACAATATTATTTTTGTGGCCATTTTTACCTACCTGTCATTTGGGGCCATTTTTACCGGGGCAATTTTTTCTGGGGCCATTCTTACCGTACACCGCTTACAGTAAACATGCCTTTGTACTTCATGTTTCACTTGTACAATCAGCTGTAACACTGTTGGCTATCTAACAGCTGTACAATAGTACAGGTATAGTATCTAGCAAACATTTGAACTTCATGCTACTAATGTCCTTAAGTGTGAATTTCATGTTAAGCCAAGTAAAAAAAAAAAGTAGTTTCTCGTCCTAATATTTTTCAAAAAGGAGAATGGGGACACTTTTATTTTTACGCCAAGGTGACAAATCCAAGATGGTCGATGGGAAAAGGCTTCTACTTTCTCACTTTTTTACCAAGTAGACACATTGAAAGCAAAGAAAAAATTAGGCAGAGCAAATGGATGCGCAGGGATCGAGAAACTGGTATATTTTTTTATTTGGCCTTAAGTGTGTCAGAAATATCATGGCATTCAGTTATTATCCAGTTGGTAAATAAAAAGTAAGTACAGTAACATGATAACAACATAAATCAGTCATCACAAAATTTGAAAATACTGTATGCATGTACAGTATGACAATAAAGTATGCTATGTGTAACCAAGTAATCCACAACATCAACTTAATCACAATTTTGAAATTTTAGAAGGTTGACATTTTGACGATAAAAGGTTGACAAACTAATTAAAATATTAATGGTGATATTAATAAGAACTCTTTGATTTACCAATGCACGTGTCCACTATGCTCTATTATGCTTTCTCCTTATTCAAGTTTTTTAAGCATTGCTACTGTATGTAACCAAGCCAATTAAATAAACCATTATTTTATTTATCACAAATTGTAAATTATTCCACTCGCTTTGAGTATTGAAACGCAAACAAGCACTCCCTGGTAACGTAAGATTGAGGGCAACGTCATGCGTGCTCAATGCACGCAAATGTATTGAAATGAACGCAAGTAAACCTAGACTTATTTTTAAAGATGCTGAGCAACGTGCGGAATATTTGATTCTCCGACCTTGAAGATCTAGGCCTAGGTCTTGCCATTAATCAGCAGAACGCCAAGATGAAAATGATTTAAGACTGTTTTAAGCCTCCTCCGAGTAGGCTTTAAAATCTAAGACGGCTTACTGATTAAACCGTGGTATAGCAACCGTGCTATAATCATAGACCAGTAGTGACGCCACGATTATAGCCGGCTTAAGACAGTCTAGAGACCGCTTATAGCAATCCGCCCCTGATAATTACGACTAATAAAGAATTACTCTAATCCACAGGATGTGATTTTGTTTTTACAGCGCTAAAGATAAAGGCACCTAAATCTGACCATGACCCGTGCACATTTAGAAACTATAGGAAAATTCATGAAGATCATTATTTACTGGATACTAATCTACCACCCATAATTACCCGGAATAATAATATTGATATCTGCCTAAGGATCTTTCATTTCAACATTTTAAAAGGAAACTTCCACAGGGCTAACACATGATTCAGTTTATGACAGTAAATAAATGTAGGTCGGTGTCAGACAACTTGTCTCTTTGAAAAGTAATGTTTTGCCATTTTTTATTGTAGTTAATGATAGGATAAAAGTAATCGATCAGAAAATACAGTAAATGACTTCTTTAATTAACATTCCACAGATATTAGATGAAGCTCTACCTAAAAACAAACCTTGCTCCTACCTGTAGTTTTAATATGCTCAGGGGCGGATCCAGAGATATCAAAAAAAG
>NW_022685291.1:1841843-1893867 GCF_011630105.1 Anneissia japonica
AAAGGGGGAGGGTGGGGAGGGCCAAAAATTGGGCCGATTGAGATAACACTGTCCTAGGGGGTCCAGGAGCATGCCCTATGAAATTTTTGTGTTCTAGACGCCCGAAAATAACCTCTGAAGCATTTCGGGCCATACATTTTTTTCTTTCTTTTTTTCCTTTTTTTTTTACTTTCCAAAAGGGGGAAATCTTCCCCTGATGCTGCAACATCTACAGTGATTTTAGCCTTGAGGAAGTAGTGTAAATCAGCTGCTTAGAATAGATAGCATGACACCTAGAACATCTAACATCGAAGCTGACTCAAAGAGGCCCTCAACAGTAAATAAGGAAACCCAAAAAAAGGATGATGCTATTTTGTAAAAGGATGTGCTATTCTGAAGATTATAAACCATTGTACTTTAATAAAACTATTCATAATATCTACAGTATTGTTATCGGATGTCATTTATTCAAATTTATTTAAATCAGAGGGATTTCAGGACAAATTCACTTAACACTATTAGCGACAAATTACTGAGAAAAGGAGCATGCGCACAAGTTGTTATCAACAAAAGCGTTTAACATTTGAAGGAGTAGGACTTTCCATCATTGAACGTAATTCAATGGTTGTTGTTGATTCACTGAATTACTACAAGATTGGCTATCAAAAAAAAAAAACCAATACCATACATAAATTAAATTCTAAGAGGCCAAGACACACTGTGCGGTATGATAGGCCTATGATTACAACTAAATAAACATACAGAGTTCTATTAATAAAATTAAAGCTTTGGTCTGTAGTAGAATAATACAAATAAAAGGCATTTGCTAATTTGGGACCACAGAAAGTGGTCTTTAATTGGATGGGTCTTTCATTGGAGGGAGACCTGTACTACGTTCAAAATCTAACAAATCAATCCTACAGTTACAGTATCTTTATTCACATATGATATAAACCAAACATTTTCAGTTACAAACATGCCTGCATGAAAGCATTTTCATCATTTACAAGTATGTGTGTGTGTGTATGTATGTACAGATGTGTGTGTATGCACAGTATACGAATACAAGTAGTCTTAAGCTGTTTCATAATGTATTTTTCTAGTTAAGATGTTAACTTTCATTTAAGTTATTTGTCATATCAACGCACCTCTTGAGTGTTGCTGATGTAAGTGGTGTCTATAATAGAGTCAATAAATTATTATATAAATTATATAAACGAGAGGTAAATCCTCACATAATTACTGCAAAAAACCTGAGCTCATTAACAAATAAAATGGAATTTACTGATCAGCAACACTAATTTCATGAAAGTACCATCAAATTTAGGCTGCAATGATTTTGGGTAATGCAAGATTTTGTACTGGCAAATATTATATCGAAATTGCAATTTGAGTCTTCAGTGGACTAGTTTAAAATTTACTCAAAATTACATTTTTTTCTGTTTCACCCTTTTTACAATGACCATAAACTTATAAATTATCTTGCCATTTTAAACTGACCACTTGCTACTTGACCATTTCATGCTTACAGTAATAATATTCTGTTTCCATTTCACTGTTTTCTTAACAACTGCATCACTCTCTTACAAGTATGTCTTGCCGAACATTGATACCTGGTACTCCTTCGTTCCAAACCAGTTAAGACTTCCACTGTATGCAATTTGATTGGTTTTATTAAATTTGCCTAAGGCTTTGATTAATATACCTAGATACCAGATACTCAAACAGCTTGCCAAACATGATCTAGTTCACACTTCCTTAACTCTATCTAATTTGATTGGTTCTATCACAAAGAAAGCATTCAATTATAATCATAATTATCCGCATCACAATTCAGAGGTATCTACAAACAATTGCAACCGCCTAGAGGGAGATCATTTACAGTAGGCAAAGTATAGTAGGCTTTAAAATTGAAGAAAGAGACGGCAACATGCAGAATAATACGGGCATGAATTTAATGGATGGATAGATTTATTCAGTGTAAACACCAAGGATAACCCACAAAAGTCTGAAGAAGACTCATTTCCAGTGGCGTCCGTACAGTGTTGATTGGTCAGCACACCAGGAGACCCCTACTCTTTTCCAAACAGTGGAAAACGTTCATTTTCATGTGCAGCCTTATACTGTATTATGGAATGCCTTACCTACCGACATCAGTTAATCTTCAAGTTTGTTTTTTTTTTTTTCAAGAAAATGTTAAAAGCTTTTTTCAATCTCCAAAGTGATTGACACATGAAATGTAGTGTAAATAGTTTTTTTTCCCCACAATTTCATAAGTTAAATTTATCATGAATAATACCAACGTCATTAGCGCCACTGAACATTGGACCTGCCACAGATAATGGCGCTTACTGTTGATTGACTGACTGACAGTGTATCTGCTTTCTTGCTATAATGCACACAGGTCTAATGGTTTAAACGCCTTATCCGAAAGAGGGTGTGCTATCGTAACTTGCATTTTAGTGCTCTAGCTGAAACACGAGAAGAGCAGTGAGGGAAATTAAAAAGGGACTCTAGAGATCTCCACGGTTCAGCACACACACAGTGGCTACCACCAATTTAGCTGACTGAGCTAAGCTGCTCTCTAATAAATTTTTATCTATTCAAAACAAATTTTATTCGAGTATTTTCTATACTGTATACTTGTTTATATACTATCATAATTTGCTGAATTTGGTAGTAATTGAGGAAATACCTTAAGTTCATGCTAGCTTCACAACCTAGCATTATAATTAAAGACACAAATTCATAGCTAATTATTGATTTTTTTTAATTTAGAAAGAAATTCATAGCTGGTTATTGATTTTTAAAATTTTATTCTTGAAGTACTTTTAATATACTTGACGCACGGTTCCCGGAACGCCGCCCTCAGCCGCTAGTGCCAAGCACAACTCAGGGTCAAAAGTGGAATGTGAAATTTGGATATGGTTTCGTAGTCAGATTTGCAAGAAAAACTTCAGCTATTTCTCTACTGAGACGTCTGTAATTTGTATGGCAAGGAGATTGCGCAACCCTTAATTCGTATTAATGGAATTTAAGCCCAGAAACCTTGTAGTTATTAATATTTTGGTTATAATAGAAAGTATTCATTTTTTGGTGACGTCACACTAACGTTAGGTAGCATGCATACGTCATAAGCTAGATTACATCATCTTTTCCTGGCAAGGCAAACTTTTTTCATGGATAAACAAACACCACTGCTTTGCACATGGATGCCTTCCCCATCCAGGGCTACAGGAGCCGTGTTGTTAGCATTGTATAATACTTAAACAAGGTACAGTACCTCTGCAACTGAATTATTCTTAGTTAATTTATTTTTTTTTCTTATTTTAATTTGTTTCTTCTGGAAGTGTACTTTCTATCACATAATTTCACTGTCTTAGAGGCCTAGGCCTAGTCTTATGCCTTGTTGTTCCCCGCTACACAGTACATCAGCAGCCCCCACCCCCATACAGTACAGGCGTTTGCTAGGTAACAACGTGATTGCACCTTCCTTCCCAGGTGTTCATGTAACATTGGCATTTATTGTTAGCTAACCAGTTGTATGTATTTCTTTGTGAAAATGAGTACCGCAGCGTACTCATTTTCACAAAGCATTCGCATCCCCTCTTGGAAAGAGGGATTTGAAATCGCTAATTAAATTAATCACCATAATTTAGCTTATTTAGGGAGCACTTAAAATGTACAATAATCATTTCACTACCCGACAAACTCCGAACTTTATGCATTCATTAGGCCTACATAATAGTCTCATATTGCTTTACTATATACTCCAACATCACTGGCGCATAGTAAGAACCAACTGACTGCAGACCATTTCTGGTCACACATTACTCTCCATAACACAGCGCCCCCTAGTTTCGTCACCTCTGGGTTTTTAAGTATTAAACTAATTTGCAGAATTTGGTAGTAATTGAACAAATGCCTTAAGTTCATTCTAGCCTCCAACCTAGCAGCATAATTTTACAAAAGCAAATTAATACTTGTTTATTGATCTTGAAAAATTCTATTCAAGTATTTTTAGTTTAAAAGTAATATCTATCTTAATTCACTGAAGTTGGTAGTACTGTAATTAAACAGATGCCTTTTAAGTACTCTAGCCTTACAACCAACAGCTTAATTACAGACACGAATAATTAACTTCTTATTGATTTTCAGACTCAAATTCATATCTGTTTATTGATTTTTAAAAATGTATTCAAGTATTTTTACTTGGTTTAACATCCATCTTAATTCACTGAATATGGCAGAAATTGAACTTTATGTCTATAGTTCTTAACCTACTGTAGCAGCTATATGTAAAGTGGTTTGGATGCCTAACATTAGCTGACCAATCCAAAACCCTGCCACCATCATTCATAATATTATGAACTACTTACTATATATTCTAAAGGGTAAAGGGTAAAGGTAGGAGAATAACCCATAACTTGCAGCGTCATTGTGCTGAATTGCGCATGGGCGTGGTCCGTGACTACCTAGCAGCCGTAAGGAGGCGCTTCTTGGTAGGTACATGTTCACATCATTCCACAACGACAGGGGCTGAAATGAACCATAACATCGGGGTAACCCCCTTCTCTTCCGAAAGATGCAATGGGTTCTTTAAAGTGTACACGAGCCAGATGTATACACTGGACCTCCAATTTAAGTCCTTATCCGAGAAGACTTGGTTCTACCAACCGAACCATGGGCGAGGAGCGGCTGGAACCAACGCCGATGTTAAGGCTGTGGCTAGCAGCGCCCCTGCCTTACCGCTCGGCTACTCGACTCGCCCAAGATTTAAAATAGCAAATTACAATCGTAAAAAAAAACTTTGAAACAGGAGATGACATCACATCATGACCATATATAGGCACATCATGACTATACATGGCCATGCAATAGTTTTTGTCAAAGAAAATTTGATGTCTTTTTATGCTTGATATACAAAAATCATACAAAAATCTTCTCAAACTCGGGGGTCGTCTTTTGCTCGGATCACCTTATACGCGATAATACAAGGTACTGTAAAAAAACTAAAAAAAGAGTTAAATCATATTCTCCATACTGTAGGTTGAGTACCCTTTAAAGAATAATATGTAAATGAGCTTATGGAATATAATATCATAAAATGTTTCTACTTTATCTGATGAAAATGTATTCATTATGCAATGCTGATAGCTGGGAATACATATTATATAAACATAATGAGTTTCTTTATGTAACTGAAGCGATCAGAATGCAGATTTTATCAAAATGCATCATTATTCTTATTTCCCTTTCCCCCACTCACCTGGCCTTACAGGTCGGGTACAATAGTGTTGGCTTAATAAAATTCTGCTAGCAGCATAACATGTTTGAAGCCTATTAGAAAATCAATTTCATATGAAAAAATGCAATTGATGAGCATCAAAAATGGTCGGACATTAATTTATAATCAAGTGCAACCATGGAGACATTAACTTGCACCGACTCTTCATTAATAATTTTTTGAAAGAATTTATAATAGTATGTACATAAGTGGTAGGCAAAAAATGAATAAGCATATCATTATCCATCTACAGATCTACAAATAACCTGTACATAATAAACATAATACAGAGCATAAGGGATAAACATATTTTAATTATGGCATTTAAATCTCTAAAATGCATTACTCCTGATTATATTTCTTCAAAATTTAAATTGACTAATATTGTCCATTCCAAATATACACAAAATCAATCTTCAAATACACTAATCATCCCAATCTGGAACAATATACAAGGAAAGAGAACCACCTTTAATGCAGGGCATGTCAATTATGGAATGAGCTCCCATTAGATATCCCTACAAATTTGACATTACTTTAAATATATTTAAAAATAGAATTAAGTAAACCACCTTTCTTTATTTTTTATATGTATTTATTTTATTACTTTTTTATGTTGTATCTGGATCACTTGTGAGACCAGTACTTATGTATATATATTTGGGTATATTTTATTGAGATAAAAAACATCGAAAACACAATCTTTGGCAGCATTAAGCTGAATTGTAGATTGGGTAATTACAATAAAATCTATAAAATTTGTGATAAGACTAATAAATGTACAGTATATAAAAATATAACACAGTCAAAAAACACTAAAAATACAAAGAATAAAAAGCAATTTTACATCACACTTTACTCCTGAGCTATATACATGTATAATATCCAGATTATTCAGACTGGGGGGTTCATCCGCCACAGGACCTCACAATGAATTGAGAATTCGTGCCATGTAAGGTATCGGGCTATTTTTGTATCGGGATTTAGTACATTTGTATTCACTATATTTTTTTTTATTTCGTAATGACATATTATGTGTAGTATTGTTAATTGGGAACCAGTGCTTAAATTTTTCCGAATTTGCAGTTTTCTTTGCAAATGTTTTGCAAAGTGAGGTCCTGCGGTCAGACAAACCCTCCAGTCCAAGGGTTAGTAGCGCATCCTCATAGTTAAAAAAATTATCGGCAAGGATAATATGGCATACGCGCCTTTGAACGCGCTCTATGGATGTGCTTTGTTGTTTAGTGAGGCCAGGGTGCCACAACGGTGCAGCATACTCAAGAACCGGCCGAACATAACATTTATAAACATGCAGAAGTTCATTATAATTAAGTCCGGCTCTTTTTAATGTTATCAAAATAAATAGCTTTCTATTTACCTTCGCAATTATAGCATCCGTGTTACTCTTCCATTTAAGATCATTGTCTATTAGGACTCCTAATAATTTGACTGTGTCAACTAGTGGAAGAGTTTCGTTAGCAATGTGGAGGTCGATGTCTGGAAGGGGTCGACGACCAAAGAAAAATCTAATCACCTGTTTAGGGACCGGGACTACATTAGCTTCCTTCCACTGTGTGGGTACATTTGCCTGGGCTAATGAGGCATTAATTAAGTCTGTGACTGGGACACTCAGTTCAAATGCACATTCCCGTAAAACTTTAGGAGGGATGCTATCAGGACCCCCAGCTTTATTAATGTTGATTCTACGTAGGTCCTCAAAAATCTCATGTGGTTCAAACTGAGGAGGTGGCTTAGAGCTAGGTAGATATGCTGGCAATTTATCTAGATTGAGTGGCTCATGGATCTGAGAGAAACTGGTTAAGTGTGCATTTATAGCATTAGCAACAGCTACATGATTCTCAGGATTAATATCATTATCAGCCACTTTAATAGATGGATCTTTTCTAGATATGTTGGCAGCTACACGAATCTCTCTATGCCACCTCCGGGGGTTGGATTGTCGAAGAGGTCTAATTTTCCTAGCATTAAAATTTGTTTTAGCTTGTTTTATTTCATAGATTACTAAGTTTCTTAGTCTTTTCCTAACTGTTTCATTACCGTCTACAAATGCTTTCTGTCTACTTTTAATTAATTTCTTAATTCTGGAGGTTGTCCAGGGCTTATCACCATTATGATTCTTTTTAACCTTTACTGGGAGATACTTATCTATTGCTGAATTTATCATTCTGTAAAAAATGTCAGCTTTACGTTGTATGCAGTTTTCATTTAGAACCTCTTCCCATGATCTTTCCTGCATCCATCTACCTAAATATATTAATTTAGAATCTGTAACAGGTCTAACAGTTCTTAAAATTGTTGAACTATTACATAAAGAGGATTTCGGAGTTACAGTAATTACATTGTGGTCACTATGCCCTATTGGAGCAGTGACCACTCTTAATACCACTCTTAAAATGTTTAGAACAATAATTTCAACGTAATTTTTAAGTACAGTCTATTTAGTAGTACACTTCTAGTTTTGTTGGTTTTACGCTTTTATATTTTTCTTTCGTTTGTATTTATGTAAGTAGTTTTTGTTTAGTTGTACATTTTATAGTTTTTCATGAGAAAATTATTATACTATATACCTGTATATAGGCCATTGCTATAGTGTTGTGGTAAAATAATCATTCAGTCATGTTAAAATGACATAATTGTTGCTATGACAAAACCTGTCATGGAATATAATCAATACAAAAACTGTAATTATAATATTTATTATTAGAATGGTTCTCTTGTAATAACAAACAAAATGGAAAAGCTAATATTTTGGTCAATATGCCACTGTATTGCATTTAATTTGTATGTAGGACAATAACTAAAGTAGAGGGATATGACAGATCCAGACAATACACTTTGCTGATACACTGTACTGATAACAAAACCCAATTAAGAAAATTGGGTTTACAATTAAATGAGCAATGATCTTAAACAAATGGAAGAACTGCAGTATATAATATATATGTATACACTTCAGTTAATAATAAGACGCACGCTTTCAACTTGCGTGACGTGACGCTAGAACAGATTTAATCATGTGTGACCATTCTATGTTTTTTGCACAATGTAGATTTGGTCTTGTTACCTTCTAGAATTCACGCAACGAGAAGATCTTAACATTCTAGCATGTTCAGATGACTTCATAATGATGTCATTACAACGCGCAACTCTGATGGAACTGCACTCAGTCTGTGGCGCCAGAAGGGCGTTAAAATCAATTTCCCTCAACATAGCCGTCGGAAGCATTTTGCAAGTGGTCCGGCCATTATAGTGAGGGGGTGGTGCAGGGAGGGGGGGGTCGGGGGGGTAGTATGAGCACTTGACAAATTTGGTAGTAAATGAAGAGTGGAGACCCGCTATCTTTATCCACAGCTACAGGATTTTGAAGTTAGTTGAGGTCTGAGAGCATAATTATCATATCAACTCTGGCCCCACCATGGTTGGTAAACAAATTGTTTGGCGCCTATGAATGTCCGGAAATAGATGCTGGCAACTTAGAGCCGCTTTCCCTTCCCCTCAAGGGGCAGCCACAATATATAAAGTTAGCATGGATGAGAGTCTATGTTAGAAATATAGCACCTCTGGATGCCATGAAATAGCATCTGGTAAAGCTGTAGAAAATAATATTGTTACAAATTTAATTTCTTATCATTGCCATAAGTAGATAAATTGAGTTGCTTATTCCTCCAGAAGAGCAAGAAACATGAATATATAATGCATAAACCAAAAATGACTATAACATACTGTAATTGTATTTACACGATGTGGAGGGTATTCAGCTATGAAAAATATACACAATATGCAATAAGTAAAACACAGGATACTATACCACACAAATGGACCTGCAGCCTACATGTTATGAACATACTACTCATACAATTTTAATTAAATTTTCTTGCAAAGTTCAGCCTGGAACATTAATAAGTTATTGATCACGCTTTAGAAGTTATATACTATCACTAGAATTGTAAAAAAAAAAAATAAGTTAAGTGCTGTGTTTGCTTCTGGTAGGCCTTATACCGATTAGACATTAATTTTAGTCAACCTTCGGTATATTCATGCAGACAGACCATGCATGTATACTTCCATGGAGAGATCTACCCTGGTAATAAATAAATAACAGAGTACTAACATTAAGGTGATCCAGTTAGTGAGTGGAGAGGGGTACAATGCCGCTGAATCATTTTTGAAATTAACTTGTCCATTTTTAAGTAACATAAAAATTATCAACTTGAATTGTATTTTTAAAAAGTTTAATCGTCATTTTACAAATAAAAATGATAAACACTTCCGGTCAATGGAAGTGTTTCATTATTTTTATTATAATTATCCAGTTTAAAAATCAGGGTACACATTTTTGAAATTCAATAATTTCTTTGCTCAAGTTAAAAATATGTATGCTACTGCAAAAATGAACAAGTTAATTTCAAAATTATTTTTATGATTTTTTGTCATTTTCAAAAGACAATACATCTTTAAACCTTGTTTACCTTGATGCCCAGAAAAAAATGTGAATTAATGATGATCATAATTATTAAATGAGGGGATGATGATAACAATGGTGGTTATAATGAAGGTGATAATGACTACGATGAAAATAATGATGACGATGATGTCGATGGGGATGATGATGATAACGGTAATGATGTTGATGTAGGTGTTGGCATGTTTGAGAGTGATGGAGAAACTAATGCAGACTAAAGTGAAGTGAGTTCAATCTGGAATCAAAGCCAGCGGGGGGACAGGGTGGCTTAAGTCCCCACCGGACAGGTCAAGCCCCCAACCGGACGGAGCTCTTCGAGCAGTCAGACCATAAAACATATAAAAATAGGCCCACACCAAGCCAACACATGTCTGTCACAGTCTGAGAGGGCCATTTTCGGCCATCCAGAGGTACCTATTCTTAAAGAAAATCTCATTTGGAAGGGAACCTCCTCTCGGCCCCTTCCCCCAGCTCGAGCCTACGAGCTCAAGTCCCCCTGTCAGACAACTTAGCCCCCACCCCCAGAAAATATATCCTAGACCTGCCACTGCTAGAAAGCCCTGAACAAAAAGTTGGTTGTTCTCGTAGTAATGTATTCATCAATAAAAATGTTTGGATTTAATCTATTTATCGTTGCTTTTCATCGCACTGTAATGGTTAATATTGTTGAGCTCTACACCCTTTACAAACCTGGACATCCCCCACCATCTTTCGTCCGACGCCACGACGAGGTCATGAGACTAAACTAATCTATAAATCCAATCAAGTTGCGGTTGCCATTCCCTTAAATATTGAGGTCTAAAAGTATAAATTGTGGATGACCAAAAATCTCATATGGCAATCCCCCCACCCCCTCAAGGAGTACATTCACACCTGTCAATTTTGAAAAAGTGCTGCAAAGCAACCACCCCTATTCTAACCCCATGCAGAAACAGATACAAGATTGAAAGTTAGTGGAAGTGGGCTAGATACTCCCTCTATCTCAAGTTCATCGTACCATGATTGAAAAAGTCAATGCGATGCGTACATTCATATAATTCATAATTATCATTATATATTTATTTCAGAAAGTGGTGAAATTGAGAAAAAGTGGTCCGGCCATAGCCGGTGCGGCCGATGCGCTTCCGATGGCCCTGCTCAATGTTTAAGATGCTAATTAAGTTTTCATTGGGACCCCCTCAGGATACAAACCTTCGGGGTTTAGATGGATATCCTATGCTTCCCTTTAAGAAATTGGTTTTTATCTTGTACTGTCAATGTCATTTTTATCTTGTACTGTATGATGAGCTAGAAAAGAAAAGAAATTGGTTTTTGCCTTGTACTGTCATGTTTTCCATCTTGCTTAATAGTATTTTTCTTAATTTCATTCATCATTCTGATGTTCTGTTGCTTTTGTCTATTTGTTATAGTTAGAAAAACCAACAGATGCACTGATGTTTAAACAACATAGAATGAATGTTACTCCCTTTCTTTATTCGGAGTAACGCTAACTCTATGTTATAGTTACAGTAATTTTTTCCATAGGGTGTCCTACTGTAACAATTAAATAATCAAGCTCAACTGCAATACCAAGACTAACTAATATGTTATCAGCAAAAAAGATTATTTAATGTTTACTATCACTAAAAACAAATTTGACACTTTAAAGGCCAGATAATACTGTACACATCTGAGCAACTAACCAAATCGATTACAAAACCGTTACAGCTATCAATCTGTCATGCTCTTTTCCGGCACAATGTTTGCTATAGTACAAAAGCATGATTTTTCAATTTGGCATCTTACACGTGTGCTAGGTCAATCGCTGTTCAACATAACACCTGTCCAGGTGATGCCACCATGAAGAAACATAATTTTTGTTTAATATTCAAAAAATCTTTTGCTGGAGCAAGTAGAAAACAATTTTTATGTTGTACCACAGAATCATACATTGTTTATTTTATTTGACTTTTTGAAAAAATTGTCATTCGCAATTGTCACAATATCTCCAGCAAGCCAAGAATGTAATTTAGTATCCCATGACTCTTACTGTCACATAAAAAATTAGTAACTGCCACCAAACAAAATAGGAAAATACTCAAAAATGTAATGTAATGTGGTTTGATTTATATAGCGCTTTATACCAAAGTCTCAAAGCGCTCGAGGTGTGGACTAGCGCGTACAGTAACTTTCTTCTCCCCAAGGGTCTCTTCGTGTCTGAGTTACCTGCAGGGTATGCTAGGTATTGGCATTTAGGATGCACGCCCCTCTTGCCCCTCTCACCTAATCACCGATCCCCACCTTCCCACCCCCATCAGCTCCCTTCCATTTCAAGACCCCTACGCCACTGATGATAGGGCCTGCTGGTAGGAAAGTTTGGAAGCCTACTACTACTATACAGAATCAGATTGTGTCGTATATATATGTCAAAATACAAATGTATGTTATTTTTAATACCAGCATGGTTGTAGTATCTTCTCTTCAAAAGAATTCCTATTCCTATATTTTAACAAATTTCAATTCAAATAATAATAATTCAAAATTTCTTCTATACCAGTCATATGTATGCAAATTTAATCATTGAGAGGCCTATAGATAGAATTCCCGCTCGGGAGTGGAGGTCCCGATTTGTGAGAAGAGCATGCGCACATACTCTTGGAAGAACCGCTTCCATTCCAGTGTTAAATTGGCTATTCTGATGCTACCAAAATTAAGGTTTATATAGAAGATTCTGACTAAGAAATGCTAAATAAAATGGAGAAACTACTACAATATTTTTTAAAATTTGTTTTAGCCATGGTATGCACTGCATACCTCGCTGGCCTTGACAGTCTGCCACTTAACAACCTTTAATTTGACCTTGACTACAGTATGTCCGTTGAAATATCCACTAAAAAAGATGGGTTTTTGGGACAGATGTTTTTCGAAATTTTAATGGTTGATATAGTTTTCACAATATTTAAAGAAAAATACACAGAGATACACACATATATGAGACTGTTGTTTTGATTATTAGATGCCTGGAGTTACAGTGAAAACTCAAGGGACGACAAGACAGAGGAAACAGTAAGAGAGGGACGTCCATCACCAAAGGCCCCTGTCTCTTATACACATCTTAACTACTGTACTTGACTGTGATTTTATTGGGGGGGGGGAGCCCCCTGAATAATTTTTGGAGCCCCTCCACCCCCACACCCAGATATGCCACTGATATGACTATACAGTTAAACTTGTCGAAGTCTAATATTTTTTAAGTCGATCATATTTTAATTGCCTATTGTTGTGTTTTTTTCTATTAATTTCAAATTTTGAAAAGTCAAATTTTATCTAGAGTCGAACAATTTTTCAATGTCATTTTGGATTCGACTTTTCGGCAAGTTCAACTGTATGTGAATTTCATCCAAACTTTCATATTTTTGGCACAACAAAATAAAAGATAACCAGCATTCTGATTTCTAATGCATTTCTCATACTTTGTGAATCTTCTGCCTACCAGGGTAGGGCACCGCCAGCATTTCAGATAGGTCAATGTAAACATTGCAAGTGGTCTATTTATTTATTTATGATTTTCAATGTCGCGTCAATAATGTTGAGTCAACCAAATACTTACAACTGCTTAAAATTTTTTTAAAATATATGTCCTGAGTAGGCCTCACACAGAAAATTGAAGCATAGGCCTAGGCCACAGGCCTTATCTTACCTTAAGGAAGCCAATTAAGTTCCATTCATAATTATAAGGAGCTATTTCTATATTATTATTATTTTCCATCCCGAACGAAACTCATAACTAACTGTACTCTACATTATCATTATACCTAAGACTGTGAAGGCAATTTTTGAAGGAGATAATACACTACTTCTGATACTGTATAAACATGCCACATAGACCTATGCTAGGGTAACCAGATGACCTGTAGCCCTTATTTTATTTAATCCCTAGAGGCAAGGATGCCCTACTCAACATCATACAATTACAGGAAAGTTAAACTAGGTTGAATAATGACGGTTCTGGCCTATAATGTATGTAAGCCTCAAAAACATCAAGGCTAAATGAACACTGGCCTACACACGTGAAACAACAATATAAAACTAGGCCTACTTACAAAGCTGCACACACGTAAATATTGCCTTTCTTGTAGCTACAGACACTACAAATTTACCTTGAGTCAACCCTTACATCGGAAGGAATGCAGGTTTACGAAAACTTATTTTTATATTGCCTCCTGATTCACACACACAACAACTATTAGTAAACCTTTTCATTCGTGGTTTCCGCAATTCAACCAAACACATTCAACCTCTCTTGGTTGTTTGGCACGCTACAGTGAGCATTCGTCGTTGAATTGTTGTCAGGGGGTAATTCAATCCGTTACATAAACAAGATAAGTCTCCGTAAAAATTATGAACAACTGAATTGAATGCAATCATGGGTATTAATACAATGAAATCCTAGTCGATCTACATAATAATATAATTACTAATTACTACAGTTAGCCACCTATTTTAGAACCATGGCCATCCTTTGATAAAATGGAAGAGTCGATATAGTGTGAATTTTAACAGCACACTATACTAATACAGAAATAAATTTTTAAATGTCATTATATCGCTAATTTCCAAAAAGCTAAGCAATTCAGTTTCTTGCTGATGAATGGGTATTTATTTATGCGTCTGTTAATAGGCGAGGAAAATATTTATGTTAGTGCCGTTGTTATTGCTATTTTTGTTTTTTATTGTTATATTTATTGTGTTTGAAAAATAAATGTATGATCTTTGATATTGAAAATATACTTTAATTCAGCATTTCGCTGCCATTGTTTATTTAAACAAATATATGAATTATCAGTACCTTCTGTTACTTATTAGCCTATTATTATTATTATTATTATTATTATTATTATTATTATTATTATTATTATTATTATTATTATCATCATCATTATTATTTTTACTATTGTTATTGCTAATTTTATTGTTGTTATTATTACTCTTTATTATTGTTGTTATTATGATTATCATCATTATCTATATTATTATTATTATTATTATTATTATTATTATTATTAGGCCTATTATTATTATTATTATTATTATTATTATTATTATTATTATTATTATTATTATTAAAAATTACAGCACAACAGTTTAACGGTTAGTTTCACTCTAGGTGAATAGTTATTAAAATGGCCTTAACTGCCCCAAGACATGTTTCGGTAGTGTATTACTACCATCATCAGTTGGCCTAATCTCTTAGCTTATTACAGTATAGGCCTACACAAAGAAATCAATGTTTAGCCTGCCACGAAATCGAGTGTAACTATTAAACTAAACGAAGTATGAATAAAGGTGAAGTAAGTTATGAAACGAATTTAAAGACACAAAGATAAATTATTCTGAAACTAGTTACTTTTTCTGTAAGGTTAGTAGATATTTCATATCCATTTAATAAAATATGATGATGACTCTGAATTATTGCGCGACCTCAACCAATTTTAGATCACAAATTGATTTTGATGGATTGAATTCCCATAAATTTAATTCGTTGGATGTTTCACTAAATAGAATTGTATGTGACGAGGACAACTGTCCTATGAATATTAATATAAAATAACGTACTTATAGACAGTTTTAACTCTATTTTCATTTATACATTTTTAATGTTACCAGGCCCTAATGTAAGCAGTTTATCATAAACACTGACTTCCTATAAACATTTACAGCCTTAGAAATTCCAAATGTTCTGCTCTTTGTTTCACAATTAGAAATTTGAATGAAAACAAAATCTCCCCATCCATAAATCGGTAGTTAAATAATTCCTTTTCTATCTTCTTTTGCATGGATCGTTAAGTAATTAATCACATTGTATTTCTGTAGTGAAACCTCTGTTACATCATCGAAAATTATTTTTTTTCACCTGTTTCTGGTGAGGTTAAACTTACTTGATACTTTTGGGTAAGCTGTTTAAAACGTTATTTGACTGTTTGAGGGTTCCCCGATATTTTCTTTTTAATTGGCGGACATCTTTCACTACACTCTTCTTTCTTTTTTTTTTCCCTTTTTTTTCCTTTTTTTTTTTAAATAAGAACTTGATAAGAACGCTGAGGCTGAAATCACTTAAAAATTAAAAACAAAATAAGAACAAATTGAGGCTAAGGTAAAATGTTAAGCGATGTTTAAAAAAAAATAGCCCGTGCCCTTACCTTCACATGGTAAATATGAATGCTAATAATTTTATCTGTACCTCAATTGCAGTGGTGCATGTGGTGTGACTATTTCATACACTCTATAAACAGAACACTATACAATAACAATTTGGTATGTTTGAAAAGTGTATAAAAGTAAGGACAAAATAAGAACATTTTGGGCCTGAAATCGGCCAAAAAATAAGAACACTGAGCCTGGACAAAATGTTAAATGTTACTGGTTCTTATAAAAAAAAAAAGTGTAGGCCTATCGTCATCGTTAATATATCTGATCTGATCCTTGTGTATCCATCCGGTGTTCTCTATCAGATTTATTTAGGCTGTTACATTTTCGCTTTTACATTTTGCACTTAGATTTTCATGGATTTTCTTCATTGTTGTGTAACACACAATGCATACAATATTTATAATTCAAAAACTGGCACTCCATGGTACTGGTATAGGCATTTATAATGCGCCTCTTCCTTGAGGTTATAAAGCGCAGTTCTTTTCTTGTTAGAAATGTTGAATTAAGTATACTGTACTTAACTTGTATTTTTGTAATTTTAGCAAATATGCCGTAATCTTTCTGGTATATTCGCAGTAAGTTCGCAATTTTTACGAATTAATGTAAATATCTATGTTGTTTTTGCTCTCTTTTTAAAATAATGTTTTTCACTATTGTTGTGGTTTGTTGCCTTTTTATGTCTAACGGATACAGTACCTGTTCAACTTTAATATAATTTTATGAGAATTTCGATAAAGTTTATTGTATTCATAATAAATTTATTATGTAGCAGTACCGTCAACGGTCAAGTGAGATAGCACAGTACAGTTTAGTCAGAAATGAGTTCTAGGGGGCGGGCGTGATAATCAAATCTTTATCATCCTAACGATTGACATTACTATACTATATACTAGGCCAAGTCAGAAGCAGATCAAACTTGATGAAACAGAATGTAATGATGAGGTGGTAATTCTGACCCGGACTTTTAGTTTTTGATGGTGGGATAGAAATAGGGTAGGGGAGAGTTAAAAAGATTTATTTATTAGTCGATATTCATAAACCGCCATCCAAACAATAAAAAAAAAAAAAAAAACTTCACAAATTGAAATAAAATCTTACATAGTGTTTAAGATGCTTGCCTTGCAATTCCATGGTCCTGTGTTCAAATCTTGTGGCGCCACAATTTTTTTTTTTCACAACTAAAAAACACCTCCACTCCCTAAGCCTTAGATACCGGTAAAGCATCATATAATTACATTAGGGAGCTCAGTCTGCACATGCGGGAATGTTAAGGTCACCTCGTCGAGATTCTGGAACGTAATTTGGCCAAAGAACGTAGGACGCCAGGTAGGACGGTCACGCACGAGTGATTCTGTTCTAGCGTTGGGTAAATAGTAGGGCAAATTCAGAACCCTATTGACTGTTTTTCATTGGTTAATTTTCTGTAACGCTTCTGGAATATTATTCCTGATGATGATCTAATAAAAGATCTAAAAACATAAAATAAAAATGACGAGTCTTACGGTACTTTATTTGGAGTATGCTTTATACTTAGTTACTATTAATTGTTTAGAAATAATGCTCCAATGTAAGTAATTTACCCAAAGCGAAAAATTAATTTCAAAATACAAAAATTTATTACGAAGATTTCAATTTTATACTAATGGAAAGTTTAAATATAAGTAGTACTCTTGTTGGATTTCTAAATTCAATTATATCAGGATCTTATAAAGATCATTTTATGGGCAGTTAGGCTATTATCTGCTAGTGTTCATAGGCTAAAGAGTGGGAACATATTCCATGGACGGCGCTGTTACGAAGTAAAACTGCCAGGAGTTTTGGCTCTTTAGAGCTGAGAATAGACGTATGGGGATCCAACAAACAATAAACTATAGGCTACTGTATTCAATCTGATTAGAGCTCTCGACAGACACGTCATCCTTAGTACGCTTAATAAATCGCATTAACAAAGATACTTCACAAGGTTTATTCACAAGCATCGGTTTATTATACATTCAAAACGCATATAAATTATGCCAAATAAATTTTAAAAACTGGTATATCTTAGGCCTACTTTTTTAATCTGAAGCAAAGGAAATCTCGAAAGCAGTATTCCCGGACCCCTACTTTTCTGATATGAGACAAATATTGTTTCAGGTTATATTAATGATGCCTGCCTCACTGATTGTAATTGAATTCAATATGCAGACGATCGTGCAAATTATTATTCTTTTAATGATCTAAAAAGTCGGGCACTCACTGCGTCGTTCGACCGTCCGTCGACGAATCTAACTTCGCTCACTGAGAGCGTTAGACTACGCGATCAGGGGTGTATCCAGGATTTTTTCTGGGTGGGTCGTGATCATAATTTTTGGACCTTTTCAGTGGAAGACAGGAAAATCGATTACAGCTCCACTAACTTGAAGCGGATGACAGGCTCAGTCTCAGAATTTGCTGGAATTGAGATAGATTACTTTAAGTCACGAAATTGGCAAGGTCTTTGGACTCATTGCTGGTACCTCATCAATGCTTTTTCATTTATGTCATTGTGAAAAGGCCCTAGAAAAAAATGCCTTTGGAAAAAATGTGAACCTTTGAAAATTTAGGAGGTCGTACGACCTTCCCGACCCCCTCCCCCTTGCATACACTCATGGCGATGCCGTCTGCTGATTGTCAGTGACAGTCTAAACGGATCGTAATTAAAAATGATCCGTTATGCTCGCGTCGTGGTATTGCGTTCCCCATAATCGCATCGGCCGGCGACAGTCAAGCGCAGTGAATGCCGACACATTCGAATCAAACATTAAAATAAGGTTATTAGATTATTTTGAATTTTCTTAATTTACTAGGTACGGTATCAATCATAGAGTTACTAAGCTTGACATTTCATCTCAGGATAGGGTACAAAACAAAAGGGAAATGCGCTTCCAATTAACAAAACAATTAGATTAAAATGTTTTTTTTTTTAAAGACATTTTACACGATTCTTTTTGAGACAATGGTTATTTTGTAACTTACCGTATATTTTAAATAGGTAGGCCTATACATTTTTATTTCTATTGATTGTTCTGTGAATATCGTTTCTAAATCCTCTTTTCTTCGTAATTTAATTATTTTCTTCAGATTTATACATTGTAAATTGTAAAAAGTGAAAAATGAAAAAAAAGTAATAAAATTACGTGAAGGAGAAATTACTTAACGAATGAAATTGAAAAATATGTCTAGCACCAACAGCCCTCTGGAATCGATGTTTTCATGACAGGTGAGCCAGAATTCCCAAAAGTTAAAATTACAAATAACTAAGACAATACAATGAAAAATCAAAAAATATTACAATGCAATTAAGACTAAAATATTAAAATTGACTATAAAGATATGCTTTGAATCTATTGAAAAAAAGTCCAGAGTGCACGTAATGACAATATCCTAAATTCAATTTAAGTGATGACCAAAACACAGGAAGGTGACACATTATTTTATTTTGTAGGGCAACGTACCTATTTACATATATTTGTATCATTATTTTTAAAAAATGATGTAAGCTTCCTAAACGTAGGAATGCTTTCAAAGTATTGTGTTTTCCGTGATTGACATTTCAAAAAGATTCTCAGGTTTAATTTGTTTTTGCGAGAAAAATATGTCAAGCTATAGGCCTAAAACACCAAACTGACTATGTCGATACCAGTGAGCATCCCGACCGACAGTAAGTTTAGCTGCTTTCTATCGTATCTATAGCATCTTCCCCGGAGAACCATCGCAGGTTCTATTCCAGAGAATGCAACTAGCATCGAATAAACTTCCGATCAGGGAAGGACCAGGTATTGTGCCAAGACATAGTACCATTACCCATTGTAGCGCTAATGCGAGCGACCTTTGGCTGTGGGAACACATCTGAAAAATACAAATTAGGATATTCCTATCATCGTTTGCTTTGTTTTAAATATAACCATTATTTCCTCCACGATTATACTCACATGGAATTCTGTTGTTGTCAATTTACACATAATAACGCAGATCATAAAATGTCTGTAAATAATAAATTTAGGTTGTAACAAATTTCCACTGTTAATATATTGACCTAACCTTGAAGCTTGTCTTTCTGGTTCAAACCATGGTCAAACAAAAATGTATTTATCTCTTTCTTAGATTATTATGTACCATTCCATGATTATCCATTCATTAGTTTTTGCGTAATATTGCTAACACAAATAAACAGACAGACATGAGTGAATAATAGGCCTATATCATTTGGTGGAAGCAATTATAAATTTTAACAATAACAAATAAATGTTTACATCTAACAAGACTCTTAATTTAAGTATACTTGACCATGGACACATGACCCCCTATCAAGTTTTGTGTTAAATATACTAAAAATATTCCATGGATGTGACAAGATTTTTTGAAGAACTAGGTAAGCACATAACAGAACATACCAAAAACATAAAGAAATATTACGGGAACACCATTGAACAATTGCACGAAGCTATATCTGACTCTGATGATCCTATATAAAGAACAATGTTCTCAGCAACCTGCAAAATGTATGAATTAATAGAAGAAAGCATATCTGCAACAAAAATGTTGCAGATAACCGATCGGAGGACCGAACTCTGAGGCACACCGGATTGTACAACACTTGAGCAAGACCGTGCAACTCTAAACACAGTCTGCTGCTGTTTTCAGAAACAATTAGAGGAAACCCGATTACAGATTTTGGGCCACAGGTTCCAAAAACATGACGTGGAGCTTCTGAAGAAGTACACGGTGACCTAAAAAAACATCGTTTAAATAATTACAATATAAAATATTAAGGAAACACTATTTTGACAATTGAATCAATATATTTTTAGAGGATCTCTGATCTCTAAAAAAAAAAAAATATAAACTATAAGATATGTAAAGTAGACAGCGTAAATCCATGTTTGTATATTATGTCTATATGCCATAACGAATTAAATGGATTTGTCACGCGCCAATACCCACGGCAGAATATAATGTTCAGTGGCACTATTTAGTAGAAATGCTAAGATATTACATAACATATAAACCAAAAATTCGCTGGAAACTTGTAATGTTGCTTCTAAAGTTGTGACCGACAAATGTATTTTTAAGAACCCGAAAAGTTGCCTTGCAATGCCATTAATATTAAATATCCCGCGGAATTTTCTAAATTACAGTATTTGTTTCTATAAATTATAGTTAATCTATTAATTATAGTTAAATTATGCGGATTTTATAACTAAATGACTGTAAACAAATTTAATAGAAGCAACATCATTCTCAATACATTCTATTGATGTTCTACTCCAGTAGAATTACATTTTTTCTAACCTGGCTAGGATCAATTTGTCTTTATTTTGATCACACAATAACACATTTTGATGGCTAATTATATGTCTTGTAGTTCCGTATTTTACAGGTGAAATTAAGTGGCGTTTGAATAAACATACCCTCTAAAACCCTTCCCAATTCAATAAATGCCCTGGGGAGTTTATTTGAATAAATACGGTAATCTAATGCCTTCATTTATTACCCTTAGTAGATGATGTATTGTTATTTAAATTACAGTATCTACTTTGTATAAAAATAAACATGCAAATTACACAAAGAAGCAAACTTCTGAAAATTGTCAGGCGTACAACTTCTCCATCCACACAATTTAAATCTATCGGCGGAATCCTCCATTGGTTCATTCTTACTAGAAGTTTGGTATGGCAAGTTTTCTTCTGCATTTTCAATTGCAGCGTTTTGTTCTTCCATGATTCGGGGATGGTGAGGACAAGACTTTACTATACAACGGTCGTAATTATGTGTTGGTTTCACCATGGTTTCACTATGGTATAACGATACTGTACTGATTCACTTTTATTATCCCAAATAAATTATTCATGAGCTTCTTTACCATACTGGGCCTAATCATCTGCACTTATGGAGATGTGATAGAAAAACGTTTTCAAGGCGGCTTCTGGATTTCCTTTCAGTTTCTTTTATTCACATCAAAATTGCAACCAGGGCCGAAGTATATGGTATTTATAATAATAATGATTCTGCATCACGCTGTTCTTGTCTTGTGTAACTTTACTTTTCCGGGTTTGAGCTTCTTCTTTTGTTTATATATCTGTTTAGGTAATGCTCTTTAAAATGCCGAAATATTCACGCAGTTTCTTAGCACACCTGGTAAGTCATTCCCCACTTTTGAACCCGCATATAAGTAATACTCCGTTGTGCAGTACTGTTTTTTTTTTTTAAATAGCAATAAAAACATTTGCTTTGCTTCTGGTATTATATCCTATGTGTAGATTTAAAAATATGAAAAAAAATTATCCAAGGCAAGAAGTTATGGAAAAGCAAAAATAGTAATTTAGTTTACTTCTGATAATCATTGACCATTGTATCTGCTATTTGCTATTTTTTTCCCAGAATATAGTATTTCAATTGGTTAATTTATGAGGGCTCCAACAAGTTATAAATTTTAAGAACACCCATTGATTTTATTAAATCGTTGTTCTTCATTTTTCTGTTCAAAGCGTTTTTAATGGTTGGGAGAATTATAAATTGATTGAGATATAAAAGTGTAAATGATACGAGAAGGAAACTGAAGGTACATCAAAGCAAATGCTGCCGGGAAATGAATTGAGATAAAAGTGTAAACAGATTCTTTAAATATATCCATATTCAAGGCATCAAGGAATGCTTATTGATGAAATACAATCCAATTTTCGATCCAGGTGCTTATTAGATGATGGGTTAAACAATTATATAAAAAATGAAGTTTAATTAAGAATAATAATGGTGATATACTTATAATAAACAATAATGATAAAGGCATATGTATGCAGTTATTTTTACCGCTTCTGCATATATATACATAGATGTATATAATATATACATATATTTACATACATAAATATATATGTATGTATATATATATGTATTTATATAATAGGAATGTATATATGTATATATATACACATATACATGTATATAATTTGTCATAAAAAAAATAAATCTATGTTTGTACATAAAGGGCTTACATGTCAGATGAATAAATTTACAAAAGAATGCTAATTAACCATATTGGTATTTGACAAATTAGAATAATTATCTCTGTAACAATCATGAAGTTTAATATCAATATGGTTAATTTTAGCATCTAAATTTTAATTAAAATTTATTCATCCGACATGTAAGTTACTGTGAACGAACATTGGTCTTCTATTAATGTTGGTTTTTAGTAGCTATTTCTAAACTATTTACAAAAAAAGTATACAGGTACAGTGCTTTCATTTTCTTTTCTGAAAATTAGGCCAATTGTAAACTACATATCGCGGTGCTATTTTTTAAAAGCAGAAATATGACGATTGAATAAAATGAAACAATACACAAAATGTTACTTTATTTCTTAACTTTTCTGCCTTTGTAGCTGAACATGCTAACAAGATCGGTTGTCCTGAAAATGTTTGAGCAATTTAGCCAATTACATTATATGGTTTTGTTTATTTAGGACCTGAAAAATGTCATGTTTAATATTCCCAGGGATATTAAATATTTTAGTCACTATATAACAACTCCCTGGTATTCCTCAGTTCCTGAGAAAATTAGCCAATCACATGATGTCTTTCTTGCTATTATTTTTGAGAGACTGGGCAATTTAGCCAATCACATTATGGTTTCTTGTTATTATTCCTCAGAGCTTGAGCAATTTAACCAATCACTTTATGTGTTTCTTGTTTATATTGTTTCTCAGGGTCTGATCAATGTAGCCAATCACAATCTGTGTTTCATTCTTCAGGGCCTGAGCAACTTAACCAATCACAATCCGTTAAAGCTTGGCTGAACCAATCATCATTAGTTAAACTCCCTGATGCCTGAAATTAGAACAAAACACACATTCTCAGAAATACATAAAATATTATTGTATGGTAGTTATTTAGAAAATTTGGAAAAAGCAATAAAAACATTGCAGCAAAAACTCTGAATTGAGTTTTAAAGGAGAAAAAATAACATCCAAATTTAAAAAAAAGCATCATTATACACATCAAGAACATCAGTAAAATTCTAATCTTATAACATTCTAATATGTATAATATAGTGTTATGAAATTAGTCTAATCTTCCTTCAAACGGTCCTCTTAAAAAAAATTTATCACATAAATCTTGTCAAAGTCTTAACTGGTTAATAGGTAGTGTTATCAATAGCCAAACTATCATGGCTATCCAACAGTTGGTTTTGGTATTATTTATGGTGTATATCAATATCTCATGTATATACATACAAGATGAACATAAAAAAAACAAGTAAAAATGTATTGTAATAACAGAATATTAGAATAATGATGAAAATTTCTTTATACACAAAGAATTTATATGAAACTGATTATAATAACAGTATTTATAATAACACACTATTAACAATGATTCCTATGCAGTAATATAAAGATTGAATTTACTATATCAGTTTAATTACTGTAAAACTCAATGTTTCTTATTTATATTATTTAATACGAGAATGCCCAATAGATGAATTATATTTATACCACAAAAAAAAGGGAAAAATTTTAATCTCAATTGTTTTTCATTGATTAAAGAAATGATCAGAGTTGTTTTATAATTACATTGTCTTCAAGCTGTGAATTTTGATCAGGAGTTTTTGAACCAGCTGATACAATATTATCCAGATCTTTCAATTCATCCCAAACCAGAAGTCCTATATCACCAAACTCTTCAAAACTTGTTGTATCCTGCATTACAGTAGTACATAGCAATTAAATCCAATAAAAACATGATTTTATCAAACCAATGACAAGAGCAGCAGCAACAACAATACAGTTGTTCAACAATAATGTTGATTGGTTGTTTTTTTTTTTATAGAATATTACAAATAACATACAAATTGATAAAGCCACATGGAATTCTTTGGGAACAAAATTAATAACAACAATAAAGTTACATATAGTATATATAGTGCATACTAATTAAACAAAAAGCTTCTTTGCATTTCACAAACAATATAAAACTATACAAGTTTTAAGGTAATGTAAATAAATATAAAACACCATTAAAAATTATTATATTCAATATTAATTATATATATACATTATACAAAAGCACATTGACATGGAAGAATCTTGTATGCAACCTGTGTATGCAGATTCGCACAGCAAGGCAGCTTAAATGTAAAATAAACTTTCTGTTAAATTTTTGTAATTGCATATTACTTATGTTACCATTGGATATTGGTATTGATCCCTGTATTATAAACTTAGTAGCATAAATGTTAATGGCTATAACACTTACACTGCTCATATTAGACTGGCGACTAGCAGTGTGTTGGCTGTTGAAGGCTGATGGTGTAAGCAAAGGTGTGCTGGTCTTGGATTTAGTAGGTTTACTATTGGCTGGTTGGGCGACGTTAAACTTTCTATTAGCAATAAACCACAGCCTCGCAGTCATCTCTGCTGACAATTCCCTACTATTACAGACCTAAAACATGATCATTAACTAAAATAATAAAATTGTATCTTTACCTGAAACATTTCACTTCATTATTAAAACATTTTAAAACATGAAAATTAGTTACTAATCCTGGCCTGAAGGCAAAATTCAATTTTGATTATAAAAAAATAATTAAAAATGACTTAAGCTACCATATCATATATCATTAAAAAAAATGGTTATGCAAAGATGATGAATCCGATAATAATCAGATATTAATTAGAATCAGAAAATATTTATTTTTAAATTAACAGATACACATACAATACAATTCTTTACTCTTTGCACATCCTTTGAATTATTTAGTAAACAATTTAAAGATTTTTGTAGTAAAGATTCTGCTACTCATTGCCAGCTAAAATGATTGAATCAATGCTTCATTGGAAACTTATCTCTCATATGATCCTGGTAAATGACTTATTAAATGTTTTTTTTCCCATATATTAACACGGTATATCTTTGAACTCACCTGTAACTTGGATAAACACTTTTTCCTGAATTCTTCGTTTGTACTATGCTTGAAAATGACTCCCACTGCCTTCACAGCCACAGGTACTGCCTGTTCAACTATCTTTTGCTTCTACACATATTCAAAAATAACATTACAAAACACATACCTACACCTCAATTTATTATTAAATAAAAACATAAAAAAACGATGGTAAATCCAAAATCAGCGGGAAATTCAAGGGAAAGGGGACCCAAAAGTTTTTAAAAATGGGAGAAAAAAAACCATTTAGAATTAGGTTTGATAGTGCAGTTTCCGGCATTTGGATGTGCCATACACTTGCAAATTTGCCAGGAACCTTCACCTGTCAATCAATGGACCTTTCCAGTGCGTCAATCAAACTTAACACTGACCAATGGGAACAGTGCAAGGAATATACGCATGTCCAACAAGTACTTGTGTTGTCCCACAATCGCACCTGTTTACGTAAATTTACGCTATCGTTTTGTGGGGCCTTAGCAACAATATCCAAGGGGCGGGGCTTTGCAGGAAGTCCATCAAATAATGGCCGTATTCGACCGGTCGTTCTTTGTTAAACCACGCCCACCTACGCAGCGGTAAAATCGAAGACGACCAGTCGAATAGAAAACTTGTAAATACTCGACAAACAAAATGGCTGTATAGTTACCGCGATACACGTTGCGTAATCAAGATTGCTTCAATTTGTGGTAGTATGGGTTTTTCGTAAAAAAAATATTTTCATCCAGTTTTTGAATTCTGTTAGCCTACAATTATTTTTTGACTCTATGTGGGTAAATATTATAATTTTTATTTTATGAAATTTAATCTAAGTTATATTAACGCAAAGGTTGTTTATAAACTCACCAATGGGCCATGTTTTTTTTTTTGGTCACATGGATAACTTAACGCTGATTAACGCACTCTGTGTTAATCAGTCTATTTAACGAACCAGCGAAGGAAAATAATATAATACTCAACGAAAATTCGTACTCAACGAAATGAACCAGTCGAATACGCCCAATGGTTTATGGAGCACAGTTTGTAAGAGCATGAACAAAAAATACAATGTACGAAAATATTCTTACATCTCTCATTGTTGATTTGTTGACCCATAGTTTAGTCAGTGCCTTGTGTGTTGCCCTCCTAAACTTGTCTCCTTGCTCGGTTACTATTGAGCTTAGGTTTGAACGAACTGCCTCTAAAATTTCTGTATCATGAAAAAAACAAAGTTATTAATATATGTTTACAACACAGTACTGTCCAATGAAAACTACACATATTTGAAACCAACACTAACTTTTCAATTAGTCATTCAAGGAATCAAACACACTAAGAATTTACCAAATAGCAGTAGAACTTCATTTGCATCCTTTTTTTCTGATGATAGTATGTAGGTCTACTTATATTCAAGACTCTGACTATTATTAAAATAATGGTAGCTGTGGAAATTCTTGCCTTTTTTCTCTTTTATGCTATGGTGATTGTTGAAATCAATAAGTAATATAAGTTGAAGTGTCTGCCAATCGTCTGTACAGGAAGCATCTGATGTCCGCAGTAAGTGATATGATTGGTCAGGCAAGACAAGCCCTGAAATGCAACATTTGAAAATGTATTTATATATTAAAATAAATTCCAAATCAATGAAGAGCCCCAGGAAGCAGCGAAGGTTGCAATTTGTGCTAGTTTGCCATTATATGTTATCCAGTGACTAATCGCTGAACGACAGTTAATGGAATTTTTAGTAAGGCCAAACAAGAGAGAATTACAGTAGTTTGAGCGAGATGTTATGATGGCATGTATAATTAAGTGGTGTGGATGGAGAGATATTTTCTAATATGTGCAATACTACGAGGTGGAAATTGAAAGATGGAAAGCACAGTGTTTAAAACTGGGGACTATACATTAATCGCAAACTAAACAATGATCATTGAGAACAATATATGACACTCTGTACACATCAAACACTAAATCTAAGAAAATACCAGATTATTATATTTTACTCATATCTATTCATAGGAATTTTCTTATTTGTAGTTAGAAATCTATTATCACTTATATCTCAATTTATTTATTATTATACTATCCACTATTAAATTTATAAGTGAAACCATGTACAGTATTTGTGTTCGCATTTGCATTGTTTTTTGTCTGTATATATGAAATATACAAAATTCAACACAAAGAACTAATCTCGGCATTAAGTAAGAATTTTAAAAATATAATAAATAATGTTCTTGTGTTGTTGTATTGACATAAACATTATGTCAACATTAAAATGTTCCACTTGTTAAATTATGACTATAACCTCAACATCTGCCATTTCACTTTATTGACCTAAAAAAACAAGTTCAACATATTTGATTCTTAGAATATGTTAATACAAGAAGTATAACAAACAAAATTTTTAATTTGATAGATTTAATATATTATGATAAATTCTCTAAACTATATGTTTTCAATAATAGGTTTTTCTGAACCTTGGCTGAAGGATAAAAATATCCATCAATTGAATTGTTGAACATTATATCTTTCATTATAGTGCCCTGGTTCTCTTCTAGTGAAAGAATGTTCAGTAAGTTCCCAAATATTTGTGAAAAAATCTTGTAAGTGATTCAGGTGGGAATCGAAACCCACGGCCTCCAGATATCTAGCCTTGTGTCTTAGCCACTTGACCACTGAGCTTGCGCTTAGTGGTTAGTGATGAATCCAATCCCCAAGTAGCAGCGGGTACTGCAATGCTACTCCCATGGTGTGTTATGAATCAGAAAAAATACCATAAGAATGATGTTTTTGCCCTAATGTTTCTTTGCTATTATTATAGTTATAATTTTTGATAAAAGTGTACAATCTTATATTACCATGGTTTGAGTGATTTCTTTCTAGTTGCTGTCCAACATGAAGTCCAAACTTTTCCCATTTGGCAAGCTGAAAAGGAAGCACGCAGTACTGGGAAACACCAGGAAGAACCAATGGAAGTCCATCTGGACCAAAGAAATAGATGTGCAGGAAGTCAAAGAAAGATTCCAACTATATACTTTTTCATTTAAAATACCTTGAAATTCAGTTAACTAACATCACGCAATATACTTTAAAAGATAAATGGTAATTATAAGACTATTAATTAAATCTTAAATGATTTTCACTAAATGCAAGGCATACTAATCAGTTAATGGATGGGTTAATGCAAAAACATGCCTTAAAATTAGCACTCAAGTCTAATTCAAAATTTGTTCAATTTATAAATTGATTTTATATAAATGATATGATACAACACAATCAAAATAGTATTCTATGAAACATAATAACTTAATACAGCCATAAAAATGTGGATATATTCAGCATTTTTGTTGTGTGTTGTTGACTAGGTGAAGAAGGAATCGTAGCCACAGTGACGAATAACTTGAGCGATGTTTGGTCTTCAGATGACAACATAGGTGAGGTGATAAGGAACTTGCTGCTAGTCTTGTAACAGAGGCGAGTGTGTTCACTTTCTCCAGCTGCTAACCTTCAAAGACAGACATAAGCTACATTTAACACTCAAATAAATCACAATATAATGTAAACATGCTTTTTAATGTAACCAGTTCTGTAAAATTGATCATTTCTGGAAGACTCTTTAAGAAAGCTCATTCAACAAAATAGATCTTCCAAAAATGGCTTCTCCTAACAATATTAAATTTGTAACAGATTCAATACTTTTTTAACAAACTATATTTTAGAGATTTTCAAAATGATGGAAAAGCTTCTGGGTAGATGATAAAGTTATAAAAATTAGAGAATAAAAAAATGTGTGTAACATAGGGTGCACTTCAACACTCACTCCAGTTCCAATTGTAATTTGAATGGATTTTTTGCGTAAAACTAACACCAAGGAGGCCCATGAAAGATGGGCCAAAGAATTATTTTCGGTGAGGTCCTTCTTGTGGTAAATTGGGCAGTTCACCCTGAGACAAATCCTGCCTATTTTCCGAAAAGTGTACTGCGTTCTTTAACAAGCACACTGAGCACTCAGTACCAACAGCCTAAACATCTCTTCTGAAAGAAGAACAGTATGGAAACTAGCATTTCAGCCCTTTTGCTGAAACAGTGACAGTGACAGAATTGAACTGTGGATAATAGCTGTGTAAAGATCTTCATTATCCAGCACACGCAGTGGCTACCGCCACCAGTTTCATTTCTGGTGAACAATAATTTTTCTTTGCAGAAATTCATATTTTTCAGTTTGGTGGGTGTGCTAACAGGCCACGTATAATGCGTCATTGATTTCAAGATGGAATAATTTATCTTTACTTTTCTGTTAACATAACAGATACATGCATAAAGAATTACCAAAATATAAGCAATAAAATTAACAACAAAAAAACAATACAAACTACGCTAAGGGGTCACTCACAATTATTAACATTTTCACAAGTGCAAAAACAGTACTCTTTTTCAGTACCCTCCCTCCTGTCTGAAAGTGTACATAAAAATGTCAATTTTGTAAAAAACCATTCTCCATTTTTTTGTGAAATCAACTAAAGCACTGTACTTGGTAGCATAGAAATGTCTAATTATATGGTTGCATTATAATTGGTATTGTAAATCTATTATTTTAAATATTGCATGTTATTTAGACCCAACATTTTCATGCATACGTAAAAATGTACACATTTGCCTACCTCTTTTCCCAAGCGTACTGTTTGTACACTTGTGAAAACGTTGATAATTAATGACTCCTAAGACTAGTCAATTTTAAATGTGAAAATAGAGGGATAATGATAACGTATGAGGCATGCCATTCCAAAACCAGAGTACTGTCGCTATATGTTTAACTGAGTAATTAACATTTACAAATGTGGCAGTATTGTATACAGAGAAGCTATAATATTGTCACTCATAACTTCCACAATAGTAAGTCGATTCCAGTATATATGACCATCATTTTAAAACTTACATTTTGGAGAAAAAATATATTAAAACGTAAATTTTTTAAATATTTTTGGTTTACTGATTCTGGTTTTGGGATGGCAAGCCACACTTCATTGTGGATACTTTACCTTGTAAAGTAGCACGCATCAGAAACAAGACGTTTCCCACTGCTAGTAACCCGGCTCCTAGCATCATTTCTACAATATATTATGTAGAAAGACGTTGAATTTAAGTCCAATTGCAAATAACAACAATAATATACCGTAATTAATTTTCTTCTGATGGTAAAATTAATTATAAAAACTGCCACAAGGCAGTAGGGTTACTCAATTCCTTGATAATAACTAAACATACACGTAAGTGTGAAATAAATTGTAGCTCTCTCATATTTTTCAGGATGTTTCCATTTAAATGATGATAGAATGGATTGCCCAAAATATGGCATCAAGTTATGAGAGAACTAATTCAAAAAATGATTATATTCTATACATATTATAAAACTACATAATTCAAATTTTGAAATTCTTACCCAAATATTTTAGTTTCAGAATGTTGTGATGTCTCTACAATAAGCTCAACCGGTGGCTGCAATGACAGTAAAATAAATATAGTAATAATAATACGGTATTTTAATTAAAATTAGATTAAGATTAGCTAAAATTTACTAAGATCATTAAATTCTAAAACTCAGCATTATTATTAATATTAAATTTCATCAAATTTAAAAAAATATTCTTTGTAAGAAAACAAACCAAACTATTTAGCAAGAAGACAGCATGAATGTAGCTTTTCAATTCCACCAACATTTCCAACAGTTTGTCTCTTGAAACAACAATCTGAAATAAAAGAAGTATTAATACTTTCTATTAAGTTAGGGTACCTCTTAAATATGTGATACAGCAATACACATTTTAGCTTACATTTCCATTTATCATTTGCTGATCAATCCAGCCATTGTTTCCCAAAATGCATAATGCTAACATAGAACAAACCCCCAAATCACAACCACTGAACTAAATGTCTTTCTCTGCCCATATTAACAAGTTTTATGTAACAAATAACTGTGCAAATCACACAAATCTCTCACATAATAAAACTCTTGATATACTGGACAGAGGCAGAATATTTTGATACACCGTAAAACCTCCATCAGAAGTCCTGTGCTTCTTTTAGAGATGGGCTCCTTTTCGAGATTACTACTGCAAACTAACGGTGGGAGCCCACAAGTGTGCCAAGGTAAAGTGACTGAACATACCAGGTATTTACAGTGAAAATCTTTCTCGTTGCCAGTACAATCGGATCTTGAAAACTTAATGGCCATATCATCACCATCTTCTACTGAAACGTTGGCATGTTTAATCTTGTTCTCATCAAAATCTTTTACATCAACTTCAAATGTGCCAACGGTGTCCAACAGAACAGACAGCAGTGGATCAATCTCACCTATTTCATTAAACAACATGAACAAAATAAGATTGGCGTAACACCTATGTGCTCTAGTGCAGCAGTCTGCAGGGCCCCGACTCCTAGGGGGCCTAGGCCCCTACCCCCCTACCCATAAGGTCCTCGATCTAGCACCCTGACCCAAAAGAGCTGTGTTGATACTTAATAGAATAATTTGTCTGACATCGACAGTAGGACATATCCTATTATACCCAGTGATGGATTAAGGGGCTCCTGGCTTTGTCAAATTTGCGAAAACAATAGAGATAAAAAGAAAATAATATTCAAAATTTAAGTCTGTGAGTGCCATTTCTGGCCATCTAGAGGTGCTATAAACATATAAATTTTTCTACCTCAGTGCCAACCATGTTGGCCTGAGGTGGTACAGATCCTCCATCTGTTTACGTTTCTCCCTGAACCCCTCTATTTCAATTTCTACTAGATCTGCCACTGACATCCTTAAAACATATATAATATTTAAAATGGCAAACATCTAAACTCCACAATGGAATTAGCGAACAGGATCAAAAAAGGGCCCCCATTCTCAGAAAAACATAGGTCCACGGCCTTAGTGTTAAGACACTGAGAGTGAAGCAACAAAACTATTTAATTGTTGGCTGTGTATACTGTACAATTAAATGTCAAACATTTATTTTCCACATAAAACATTATGGTTGCCAAAAACCAAGGCAGCATGGCAAATTCTGGCCCAAAGAGCTAGAACTCAAAACACCAATTGTAACTCTGATTAATAATAAAAGTAACAGAAGCAGTAGCAATAATAACAATATTAACTAATAAATAACCAATAATAATAACATTGGAATAGCATCAAATATTTTTAATAATATTATTATAATTTGATGTTAATAAAGAACAACATAAAAATGATTAATAATGAATAAAAAACAAAAGTAAATAAAAAATAATAATAAAATGCAATTTTTAATGTTTTAATCTGTGCTGTTTGTGTATTGTTAATTAATAATTAATCCTTTGATGATTTTATATTACTTTCCTTTGATGTTTTTATATTACTGTTCTTTATTATTGTAAGTATCATTTAATTCAGTCCTCGACTGCGATTTTGATATTGAATAAAATGAAATGAAATGAATAACAGCTAACTGAAAACCAAAAAAATCCCTAAAATCATTCACATACACTTTTGAATTAATCACCTGAAAATAGTTGTTCTGCACTAAAGTGTTGTGTCCAATTGCCTTCCCCTTCAATCTCAACTGTGCAGCACATTGTTGTCACTGATGAAATCACCAAATCTTCTTTTAAGTAAACTTTCAGCTTTGTCCTACCACCTGTGTACTGTTTTTGCAAAAGAAAGATGTACTCCAAGACCTAAAATATAAAGAATGCAACTCCAGGAAGAATCTACTGTAATCTAAAAAGAGGTCCACCTCTTCATATAATCTACAAGATGATAGTTCTTGAATTAGTGTTTATAAAAATAACAAGTGTGTAACAGGCCTACACTAATATGTTACACATACCTTTGATATCTCTTTTGCCTTCATTATAGACTTACTTGCAACATTTTTTAGACTTGGCAATGAAGAACCTGCATGTGTTGCAAAAGCCATGATAATGCTCTGAATTGTCTATAAAATAAATGAGAAAAGAATTAACAATCCCATAGGGCCTACATAAGGAAGTAGGCCTAGGCCTGGTTGATGAAGTTAGTGAGATGTCCTGCAAAATTTTAGCACATAGTTTAGGCTAAGCTAGCCTAGCTAGAGAGATGAAGACGCCTACCTCAGACTATCCTAGCTAGGCTAGGCCTACCTAACCTAGGCCTAAACTAAACTAAAAACAGACTAATATAAATTGGGCCTATAATCAATCATTTATTTAGGCCTTTGACTTTAGACTATCCTAGGCCTACTTATTAAGACTATAGAGGTAGCTATTATTAGAGATGCCTCGTTTAAGGCAACGGTCGGCATGTTGGACATTCTTCTTTGAAGCCTGGGCTAGGCTAGGCCTATACCTGTCAGTCAGTAAGCTAGGCCTAGTCTAGGGCTTAGCCTAGCCTTTGTTCTCCGTAGCTCCTGACATTCGTAGCCTCCGACAAAGCTACCGGCTGGACAAAATTACTTGGTTGTCGCGTATATAGGTAGTTTAGTCAACACAGTTAAGAAAAATAATATTTTGAGAATGAAATTATAATCTGGATGTAGGCCTAGGCCTACCTGTCCCCCTTGTGTAGAATGCTAGTTTGCGCGAGCGTCACCTGGTGTCACCAGATAAGCAAGCTACAAGCTAGCTACAGAGCTAGCTGCGCTAAGGCAGCAGCTCTCTTTCTCTCTCTAGGGATAACGCAATGAAATGACGTAGTTCTGGGCAAACTTCTAACCAATCAAATCGTGAAGGTTCGATCTCTTTACAGAATCTGTACTTTTCTACGCACACATGGCACACATACACCTTAGCTGTAGGCCTAGGCCTAACTGTAAAAAAAAAAGAAAAAAAGAAAAAAAAATTGTTATTCTAATGAAAACAAGAAACCATATAGGCACATTTTCTAGTACGTGTTACAGATATAAAAAACAGTACAGTTCTGATTAGCGAAATCTTATGTGGATGTGACCCTTTGAATGTTATATAGGCGTTAGCATACCTATTCGTTCGCAAAGCATTTTAGTGATGATCAGTGAGGGCGCACTCCAATACTAACCTTGAGGATGAGTTTTAGCTGGCAAAATAAACACTTTGTAATTAAAATGAAGTGTTAGATAAACCCTAAAAAAACAGTAGGCCTATGACAAAGCACACACACACACACAAATTAGTTTGCTTTAATAGTTCATTCTTCGTTTAACATCCAATCTCACCACAGTAAGACCAACGATTTTATTTACTTAAGCTGCAATCGCACTGGACTATTTTCAGTACAACTAACCAAGGCGCTGGTTAATTTTACCAAAAGTCGTCCAGTACAAACATCCCTGGAAACTTACCGAGATGAGCGGTTAACCTAAGTGGATTGTGCCATGTAAAACTGAACAGATTAGTTTTACAGAGCCAAAAGGTCCAATTAGAACACCTGTTTGAGCACTACTCAATGGAGATGCCATGGATTAGCACCTTCAATAGTCAATTCTCCTGATCAGTTTTATAATTTCTCGCAGTAAAATTAACCGACTCAAAAAACATGTGCAGACAGTGGTAATAATTACCAATTGGAATGTTACCACGGTCTTGGTAATATTCCTTTTTACTGGGGTACTCCCCCATAGTCACCCAAACTGAAAATGTTTGAAGCCAAAAAATCTCGCTCAATTAGATCACCTCGTATCACCTTATTTTGAGAGCTAGTGTCATCAATATCATTGAGCACCCCCTTCGATTTTGAGATTGCTAGATACGTCACTGGTGAAGTAGATAGAGAATCTGGTTGGCAGATTTTGCAACCTATAACAGCAATCGTTGACATCACTCATTAGAATGGCTCTGTCATCACAGGTTAGATATATTAAAGATAGACAGAAATAAATTATTAAAAAGTATGATGTATTTTATTATTTTACAGTATGGTGTTTTAAAATTAAAATAGCTTTGTGTTTTTAAACTTATACAGTACTAGTGTCAACTAAAAATACATGAGAAACCTAAGAAAAAAAAATTCTGAATTACTCATTGAAAAAAACACAGAAATCAGTTTTCAATTAGACATTTTAATGTGCAAATCAGTGGCGGATTAAAGGATTAGAAATAACGGATCCCACTTCCCCGCCTCACATTGAATCCGCTACTGCAAATCATTGCTGGCAGGGATGAATATTCTAAGTCTATATATATTCAAATATCTTTATTGGCAATGATTTCATTATAAATTTCTAATTTAAAGTTGGAAGCTAATAAACCTAACGAAATATACAACTTTCAAAAGTGCTTGGTTTTGCAATACACCATAAGAGAGAAATTTAACCCAGGCACTAGGATTGGGGGGCAAGCATCTTAGCAACCAAGCTACATTTCCATAACTACTATTAAAGGTCTCTTATGAAGGACTGCATTATTTAAACTTGCAATTCAGCTCTCCAGTAGACGGAATTGAACTGGCAACGTTCATCGGACACACATGCTACCATCAATATAGCAACATGAGCTAAGCTGCTTCCATTTACAAATACAAGGTTTATAAAAAATCAGTTCATATTTTATATACAAAGGTATTAATATCTGACTAACAACTGATTAGAAACGTTAATAGTACAGCTCGCCCTCAAATTCGAGACCGCCTTGTGGTCTGAAAACTTAGGGTCGTCTCTGGGTTCGGTCTCCAATTAGAGGGTTACTTTGTGAATAAAAGAAATGAAGATTCTTATTTGGTTCTTTGAAAAAGTGGTCTCAAATTAGTGGGGTCTCAAATTGGGTGGTGCACTCTAATAAAATAGTAGTTTTTTTTTTCTATTAAGTTTGAATTTTTGAAAAATTAAACTTTGTGTGATGATTACATGAATTACAAAAAATATGAACTACAGCCTGACTAGAGCTACACAAAATAACAAACATAATGTCCAATAGTGGTAGTGTGGATTCGAACCACACCATCTCTTGAAAGAGAACTGTCCCAAAAATCTACCACTGATAAAATATGAACACTTGCTTGAATTTTGCTTGCAAATTTGATAAAACCAGGTATTGATATTTCTGTTTTATTTATTAACTTTCAAAGTAATCAATTAACTTTTTATTTCATGTGCACTATTTTGTTGTTGCAAAGTGCATAAAGGAATTTTATATGTACTGTATAGTATACGTAAACAGTAATAATAAATAATATTTTGTTTCTTTTTGTTTTAATTTTGTAAAAATAACTGAGCTTAATGAAGGGAAGAGTTTTCTCAGACCGAAACACCTAGTGCTGATTTTTTTTTTACTGTACCATAACTATTTATAAGGGAGTTTTAACCAAATGAAGAGGGTTAAGGGCTGAACTTTTGTGACTATAATGTGTTTAGTGGGTCTGAGTTTTCTTTTTGACCTTCATATAGTGTTAACCATAAGACTGTACCATTATTTTTACAGAGATGTTTAACTAAAAATTGGGTGCTCCTCATTATAGGGCTGGTGTAAGGAGGTTGTAATTTTATTATTTAATCTGTATTATCATTATCATAATTAATATAATTTTTATTTACATTATTATAATTAATTATTCTGTTGTTATTATTCTTATTATTAATATAAACTGCCTAAAGCATTTTTAGTCTGAAAAACATGGCATTTATTTTCACTGTCACAGGGAGTCTGCTACTGTACTTTCCTAAAAGCTACAAATGATCATTAAACTCCTTGTAAAAAAAGTTTTGACACCATAATAATTTGCTAGACTGTTGGATGAAAAAAAAAATTACTGTAATTACTGTATACAGTATATCTGTCTGAAGGATGAAAAAAAATATTACCGTAATTACAGTATACAGTATATCTGTCTGTAAGAGGATGCAATCGCTAAGAATGATTGAAAAAGAGTACAAAGATGTACCGGTACATTAGTAAAATATAGGTGTCGTCATATGCACATGTGTATCATCTCAACATCAGAAAACAGCACACATCAATAACTTCCAATTTTGGATTACTAACTGCTGAGATATGAGCATACATTCCAAACTAGTATTTTCCACAATCTTTCTTCAATACTTTATGGAAAAACATGCATTCATTTGATCAAAAGTTCCTCCTGATTAATTTTCTATCAGTTAGATATTCAACATCAGCTAGCTACCTGAAAAATAAACAAAAACAGGAGAACATAGAAACTACATAATTTCTAGTAAGATTTTAATGGAAACACATAGGATGCCATATTGATTGTACATTTTAGCTGCATTTTTTTATCTACTAGAATAACATTAATCAAAATGTTGACTATAAAATTGAGTACAAATTAGGTTGAAATTAACCATAACCAATTACATCAGAGTTATTTAAGCCAACAACTAAACACAAGGATTTATATGACCATTATATTATTTTATTTTATTTAAATGAAAAATGTTTCGACCCTTATGCCCCTTAAAATCATTTAAGTTTTAGGCTTTCTTATCATTGTTTTTGATTTACTTTTGAATTTCGTGAATAACATTTTTTGTTATATTTACTGTATGTACCAGGGCTTCCTCGGAAAGCAGTGCTAGTCACTGAATGTATACCCCCTGGTTAAAGAAACAAATAAAAATCATATATTATTTGTTCTAACCATTAATGTGAATAAAATTAAACTGTTATTTTATGTGTTAGTCTGAAACTTAGCACTACTCTCAACAATTAACAACAAAATTATTAACAATAGAAACACAGGAAATGTAACATTATTTCAATTATAACTTAGGTTTCCTGATTAGTAAATATGCAGGATGTATCAGTGAGTTGAATGGCCAAGCGGTTAAGTAAGGGCAGCAGCAATGTACAGCCACTATAAACCGTAGGCTCAGTGCCCAATTTGGATCATGTGCACTTTAAACCTTTCGAAACTAGTAGGGTGTTACCTTGATGTACTTGTCCGTACAGCCCCTGTCGTAGACAGACAAAAGTACTGTTCCTGGTACCAAAAGGGAGAAGCAAAGTTACTGTATGAGCTAGTCAACACCCCAAACACTTGACTTTGGTATAAATAAAGCGCTATATAAATCCATACTACATTACATCAAGTACTGTAAGAATTGTGTATTTTACTTACGATACAATTTGGCTTGAGTATTGCAATAAATTTTTAGGCCACATCCAAACCTTCACAAACCGGCTGTGCTGTGATCAATTTGTGCTTTGGTTAATTTGTGCTTTGGTTCACATAAATGCACTAGGGTTCATCCAGAGGATTTCAGAATTTAATATAAACTGCAATGAAATGAAAGCAAGAGTGGTTAAGATGCAGATCTGGGTTTAAACCATCTATTTTTTTGTGATTTGTGATTACAGTACAGCCTTGTAAATCTGGGGATTCATAAAATCAAGTTTGGGTTAAATTTGTGGTGACCTGATACGTACGCAAGACTCAATAAATGTATGTTATGAACAAACGATGTTACCTAAGCCTACAACAATAGGCCAAGGCCTACAAATAAAACCTTGTGTTAGTGTTTCTATTCATCACTTTACGATGTCATAATAAAGTGTTCAAATAAAAGCATGTGTCTAGTGTATTAATTTATAAATTTATATCTTTTATTTAACTAAGATCAAGGGGAATTGGGAATTCCCCTTGATGGCTATTCTAAACAACAGAGCTGCGGTGTTGTCTGGGCAGGCTAAGACAAACTAAAACCATGTGCACTGTACTGGGTGAGCCAAACAGTTAGCGTTTGTGAGTAGAATGAAGCCTACACAGCTTTGTAAACTTCATGTACAAAATTTGATTAAACTAGTTTTTCACACGAACCTAAGAAGGAAAGAAATTATTTTGTGCAGCGACAGTAGTTGTTCATCTCGCTCAGTCCACGTTTTTAGATAATATAACTAACAGCAATTAATTACACACAATCAAAGTTGGCTGTTGAATGCAAATTCTTTGCATATGGTTTGTTTATTGTTACAGTATTGAGATAATAGACAGAAACTAACAAATCTTCTTTTACATTATGGTGACCCTGAAGAGTGCCATTTGTTTCGAGTATTTTGGGGGTTATTGATGACATCATCGTCCTTACATGGCGTACGAAAACCTGAGGGTTCGTATAACTAAGGTACGTAAAAATGAGGTTCTACTGATAGTAAAGGATTTACACATCACCTGCAAAAATAAAATGTTGGAATCCCAAAGCCATCTTACTGTATAGCCATCTTTTTATAGTGTTAATTGTATGTCGATAATTACTACATTATATCAATTAATTTTTACTATTATTATTATTATTTATTTAACAGGAATTATAAGCGCACATATCCAGACAAATGCTCCATGCGCGTTTTAGGGGGTGTCATTGGACAAAGAATCAATATACACAACGTTTAAGCTAACCCACTCCTTGAGGAGTATTCCTAGCTATGCCTGTAAACAACACTACTAATTTCATTCTGAATCATTCACCTCCTACCAGGTACTGTGTCCATTTATATTCCTGGGTGAAGAAAGGCAAATGCAGATAAAGTGTCTTCCCCAAGAACACAAGCAGTGTGACGAACATTGGTCTCGAACCCCTGACCTTCTGATTGAAAGTCCAACGCCTTACACCCTGTGCCACACGCTCCTACAATACTGTACTACGAGAATATATACATTTTCCTCCTTTCCCAATTTGTCATTAACCAATAAAAATAAAATGCTGCCATATGGAATGGAACATACCTGAAGACTATGTACTCTGACTTTGTTACTGTTTAACTAGATGGTATTCCTATGCCACTGGTATGGCATCTTACTGTATGATATGCAACTCCAGAACTTGAGCTTTCACATCAAATTTCAATCATGTCATTTGTCTTCTTGCAAGACCATACTGTTGGCTTCCATTTAATTATCATGCTTTTCCATCTGTACATTTATCAAAGCTGTCAGATCCTAGTAAACTTCTTTCACACAGCTTCACACAAAAGCCAGAGAATGTTCTAAAATGAATTAACGGTATGGAAGGTTAAAACATGCAAATAATACTGTACATGATCAGTGACCAGATAAAAAAAACAATTACCAAATCAAAGTGAATATTTTCATAGTCATGAACTGAATGTAGTTGTGCCAACATCCTCTGATTGTCAACCTAACCAATAATACCAGCAGCTACTAAAAAGACAAAAACAGATGACCAGGTACTCTATTGTATTATAAATTTATTTGACCTGCAAACTACAGTAATTAGTGTTTTTAAAAGAATTTTAATTAATGTACAGTATGTATGAACTAAGTGAATTAAATTTAAAATAATTAAAAATTTAAAAATTTTGTTGAAGTTTGGTCAATTTTAGAAAACTCAAACACTAGTTGGGTTTCTAAATTCTGTACAAACTCAGATTCCTCATGAATCCGGTTGGGTTAGTGCTAGAGATATCCTCTGGACCTACTTTTGTAATAGTAACACCTCCACCACTACTAATCAAGGAATGCCTTTACTATCCCAAATACCTCCTAGTGTTTAACTCAGCTGCAGGATTCCACCAGAAAAGCAATGTGTGGATGAATAGACAGAATCGGCAGCTCGGGTCATGTGACTTATAGTGGGTATTAGGGTTTGTTTACATCTATCGAGATCGCGAGACGACGATGCATTGACAGGCCTCGAATTTAACCGCGGCCATTGCCGACGGTGCCCTCCCAGTTGGCCTTGGTGCCCCTGAAAAATGAAGCACGATGACGGCCACTACTTGCCTGCCCTTTTGAAGCCTTGGCTTTGGTGCCCTCACGATGCTTAATATAGATCGTTTGACACGTAAAATAAATCTAAGTAAGACCGTTTAAATCTTGAAAGAAAACACTAAAGCCAAAAACGTAGGTCGCCTAAGCCAGGTTGCAGTGACAGAACAGAACATGAGAGAATTTCCATGTGTGTTGTTGATACGAACTGTTTTTGCGGTTACCGTTGTGTGCACATGCGTCTTACTCTAGCAGTTATTGCAATGTTAACATGGGCTCATTCGACTGGTTCATTTCATTGGAACGAATTTTCGTTGAGTATTATTTTCATTCGACTGGTTCGTTAAATAGACTTCGTTGACAACGAAAATTGACGTAAACCAGAGTGTGTTAATCAGCGTTAAGTTACCCACGTGACCAAAGAGAGACATGGCCGATTGGTGATTTATTATTAACAACATTTGCGTTAATATAACTTAGATTAAATTTAATAAAATAAACATTATAATATTTACCCACATGGAGTCAATAAATTATTGTAGGCAAACAGAATAAAAAAAACTGGATGAAAATATTTTTTTAAACGAAAAACCCATACTACCACAAGTTGAACAATCTTGATTACGCAACGTGTATCGCGGTAACTATACAGCCATTTTGTTTTGTCGAGTATTAAAAGTTTTCTATTCGACTGGTCGTCTTCGTTGAGTAGAATGTTACCGCTGCGCGCTGGTGGGCGTGGTTTAATGAAGAACGACCAGTCGAATACGGCCTTTGTATAGTTGTAAACTTTGGGCGATCTTACGTCATCGCAGCTTACGCGGCCAGTTTAGAGTTGTGGCTTCCTCTCCGATGATGATGGACTGAGCAACAGCATAAAGATATCGAACTTCTTGAAATTTGACTGTTTTGTACGATCGCCGACTGCCGCAGTATATTCCAACATTGAATCGATAATTAATAGAATACTCTAAACAAAGTCATCATTGACAACTATGGCTTGGCTAGGCCTAGCTTGGCTTGGCCTAGGCCTACAGTAGCTTGCCTAGCCTGGCTACTGACGAATCAAGGCACTCACAAGAAATTAGTACTGAGGCTAAATCAAATTTTGCCTTGGGTGCCCTTTTATACTTGAAAGTTTGGCCTTGGTGCCTTTCAAAATCATGTCATACCAGAGGCCATTTGGCCTTGCCCATAAAATCCCCAAATTCGGGGCCTGCATTGAATATGGCTTCGCCTTGTTGTTGATGCAAGTCACATCATAGATGTTGCAAATGTTGGTTGGAATGCGAGTTATAATTTGGTAAATCACTTAGAAGTATTCCAAAATTAAATTTTCAAACACTTATCAGTTTGGTTTGGTAAGGCTCCAATAGATAGTGGGAATAAAGCCTGGAAGTTTTTCAAAGAAAGGTACAGTACCTTCACGACGTGTATATTGCTCCAGTGGAGTCGTTGCCAGCCGAGTTACTTTTTAGGCCTAAGTCAAGAATATCATTCATGGCAAATGCTATCGCATGAAAAAAAAAACAACAAAAAAACAAAAACGAACCTCCCCATTTGTTGCAAGAGTATTATTTTAATTATTTTAAATCCAAAATTAAATCATAGGATGTTTGTATTTACTGTACTGCCGAGTATAATGATCATCATAATGACATAACAAATATTATTACGTACTGGCATTAGGATGTACCATACCAAATAGGCCTATTATCACCAGCCTGTTTCCTAGACCAAGTATGGTTGAGCAATCAGTAACAATCAGTACCGTTAAGGGTTATTTTCTACTTTATTACCTACTCGACTACAGAGATACATATATAGTCGAGGCATAACAACTCCTTCCCTGCCCTGGTCAAGGTACGGTACCTTCACGACGTACAAATCTCCTCAATCGTTGCAAGAGTATTATTTTACAGTTATTTTAAATCCAAAATTAAATCATATTATGTTTGTAGTTACTGCCGAGGATAATGACACAACATATTATTATAATGTACTGGCATTATGTACCATACCAACCAGGCCTATTATCACCAGCCTGTTTCACAAGTTTAGTTGAGCAATCAGTACCGTTAAGGGTTATTTTCTACTTTATTTACTACCTACAGAACTCGACTACAGAGATATAGTCAAGGCATAACAACTCCCTCCCTGCTCCGGGCCCCTGGTCAAGGTTTAACACTCACAGGGCTGCACTGCGAGTGTTAAGCCTCATACACTAGCAACATTCCAGAGCCTAAATAAAATGCACAGAGATTGCGAAATTAATTATAAATCACTATCTACAAAAAAAACATAGGCCTACTGCCTTACTTTGGGTCGCTGTCTAAAAAACATCGTAACTCTCTCAATATACTGTGTTCTGTATATGAGTGCACTGTGGTTTACGGTGTTGATGTTTACATTTAGTACTCACTATATGTCACATGACCAGTAATAGCTGGAGTCACCGATTCAGTCTATTATTGGCATAGCATTTCAAAATCTATGGTGCAGTATGGTCCCGATGCCATCATCTCACCAGCTCTCGATAAACTGTGTGGCTGTTCCTCACTTCTGTCCATGCATTACTGTGGACTTCAAGTGTCCTTAAGGTGGGAAAAGAATCCTTTTCACAATAAAATAATTTTAAAAGAGAAAAGCCTGGTGAATGATGACTTTTTTAATCAGTTGATTGTTGTATATGGGTTGGCTCACACAAACCAAAGTAACAAGAAGTATCGAATAATTGTTATATATAAATACAATATTAAGTCAAAGTGCATTTAAAAACACTAAAATCAGGCATAGAATTATTATAATAAACAAAAAATAAGAAAGGACCCTAATCCATCCTGCAGTTTGAATCGCATGCATGTTGTGGTGACAGATTTCGATTAAAAACATGATACAGAGTACAAGGTTCACAATGACCTGGACAATAAGAATAAAATACATATTCCAGGGACCTCATTACTCATGCAAGTTTCCGGAAAGAAGGTTTTCTCTTGTAAAGAAGCCCATAAATCCAAAGTTTCTTAGCTTATAATTGAATAGTATAACGTCTATATATATCTAAAGTAGCTAAGATATATGAATACCGTACAATCAGAAACTATTTCGACTCTTCTTGAGGTAAATTCACGATTTAGCTGACAGTCACCTCCTGATTTTCTGGCTTTGTTCGCCATATTTTGCACACTGACACCAAATATCTTTTGAACCTGAGGTCAACAAATAACCTCATTGGGAATCAGGACTTGTAAATGGGTAGTTTTGTAAGTACTGATTAATTTTGACAAATTTAGTAACATCATAATTTTGATAGCATTATATAATATTTATTCTTCAATATATCAATAATCAATAATCAATCAATATTTTTTCTTTAATAAATTTAGAATGATGGTTAAATTTATAATTATAGGTACTAAACATCTCTTCTTTAATGGTACCGTGACATGTCCACGTGACCTTAAGCCAATCAGAGCTTGCGACCCCCCATGACAAGTTGTTGTCTTTCTACCGATTCCGTTTTGTGCTTACCGTATGAATGTTCCGAAGTTAATGCTTGAAATGTCGTTGAATTCAGAGTGATTTTTTCAGGGTTTTTGGAACAAATTGTTCATCCTGCATCAAGTATAGTCCAGTGATCATTTGGGCGTATATTTTTTGGATTTCATTATGGTAAGTAGGAATTATATGACTTTTGGTTTTGTCTTACTCCAGGTTCCCTACACACAACACATTCACAGGCAAGAAGATTGTGAACGTGTGTAGGCCTACGCCTGTATTGTATTGAACATTTCGTGTTGAGCATCAGCTGGCTTGTCGTAGACGGTTTTAATTTCTGACGTTAAATATTACTATAAATATTAAACGTAGTATCAGACAGTAAGGTATTGTATTTTTTTTTAATTGATGGTCGCGTTGGATGTATAACAGAAAGATTTTCATTGGGGAAAACCCCCTCTTTTTCATTTTGTTACAGAGACCTCCCTGCTCAGCAAGGAGTGGCCTAGGCCTAGCTAGGTTGCTGACTTGTAGTTTGTTTTTGACCAGGATTCGTGTTTCCAGATTAATTGCTTGTATAAGTCTAGGATCTCTAAATTGGTGGTATATTAATTATTATTAAGGTACAATTATGCACAAATTTGCATGTAAATCAGACTATATTTTGAAAAGGCAGGAACAAGATCTTTTTAGGCTTAGAAGTCTGGTAAAAAATGTATGTTGCACAAACCAGTTTAATATTTTAATAACAGACCTATTGCTGTATGATAAGTCGCATTGATAAAATATTTTAGATGAATCAAAGTAGAATTTGTTTTGACTGTTAAAAATTGGAATTGTAGTGAACAACCTTATTTGTTGAGTTTAAAAATTTTTTATTTATCTTTTGTATGGGAAATGTCAACTTTACTTTTACGACAAAGTCTTGAGTGGTGAGATATTTAAACCAAATTTATTTGAATATTGCTTTTTTTAAATTGAATATTTTTATTTAGACTTATTTTTTTTTTATGTATGAAAGTAATATATAGAAAGTACTGTAATAATTATTATTATTAATATTTCAGTTAAAAAATTAATTATTTTTCTTTGGCTAATCTTGTCAGGCTAAGTTTCAACTAAATAAGAAATATTTAAAGATGTAAACCATCTGTAAAATTCAAAGAATCTAAAAAAAATTCAAAAACATTGAATACAACTCACTCTTCAAATTCAATTCAAGCTCTACAGATAAAAAAAGAATGTTCACTAATTTACAGAACCTTCACTACAAAAAAGATAAGTAATTGATTACCTCTACCAGGTATTTAAAAAGTCTGTGCAAAGGAATTTAGGAACCGTTGCATATGTCCATCTGTTAAGTGGCAAGGAAAATGTTTTAGTTTTCAATTGAAAGCTATTATTTACAGTAGCATTCACAAATAAATTGTGAAACACCCGAATTTGGCTTAATGATCTGGGTTCCTTCAGTTGACTATGTGATTGTTGAGTTTTATCTTGTTGAAAGTCTACAAGAAAATGTATTTTTCTTATGATTAATAGTTAAATCACATATTTCATCTGTCGCATGTCAATCGATTATATTTTTATCTCTATAATTATGTATTTACAGTAAGTGTAAAAATATATTTATTTTCTTTGTAAACATTTTATTCTAAGTAATCAAACTTCAAATGTTTGGGAACAGAGCGTATTTACTGACATTATTTTATTGAGTACAAATAACCAATTAATATGTAGCAGTAATACACACATACTTAACACAAATGTATTTGTGTTACCATCATGTAGAATTATCTTTTTGATAGCAATTTGTAGCAAAGTACACAGGCAATGAGATTCTGGCAGGCTGCCAATACAATGCTTCTTATGGAGAAACTGTACGCTGCCTTTTACAGGAATTGTATTGCGAACAACCAATAGCATTCATGATCACTGATCTGTGAAGGTCAATACAATCAGGGACTGCATAAGTAAACATAGCTTCCTATTAATGCACACATATCCTACATGTAGACACATCATTGCTTGCTCCAGGAATAACTTGCAGATTCACCTTAGATTTTTAATTGGTAATATTAATGCTGACGTAAAATAAAGGTTGGAATTGATCTTGCTCTAGAGAATTTAATATTCTATGAAACACATTAACATGTTTATATCTTAAGTACACTGGGTATATTTGAGGGAAAGTAATTTCAAACAATAAATATAAAACATACGGATATTCTTAATTTTTGGCCTATACCAAAGTTCATATATTAGTTTGAAGTATTATTTATTAACAGTATGTTATTTTGAAAGTTGCATTACAAGTGTTTAAATTACAAGGATGTCAGTTAATTTTTCCTTTGTAATATCTTTTTAGGATCGAGATTGTCCAGCATATTTGACTGTTGGTACTGATGTCAGTGCCAAGTACAGAGGTGCATTTTGCGAAGCCAAAGTTAAAACTGCTTCAAAGCATGTAAAGTGTAAAGTGAGTACATATTATTATAATTAATATTGTGATTATTATTATTGTTGCTGCTGGCATCATTGTCAGTGTGAGGATGTTCAAAATCACTGAAGTTGTATATTGAAATTAAAAATGTTTGATATGCCCCTGAGTTCATGCCCGTATTGGACAGTTTACAATTATTTATAATCTATAAATTAAATAGTCCTTTGTATTTAAAAAGTCATTGCTTTGTTTTTCTCTTATTTGAAAGAAATTATGACATTCTTCACCAATACTCAATTTTGAGAATTTTTTTTTTATTGGACATAACTTCACTAAAAGCTGTTATGTAGTACTTATTAATTTTGATGAATGTTTTCTATAGATCAGTTTCAAGGGCTTCTCTTCAGCCATTGTCAGTGATGAGTTTGTGAATGGTCAATTGAAGGTAAGGCTGCTTTCAATTTCTATCATTCAGTTTTTTTGTTTGGTTTCACTTTGAATTATTGATGAAACCAAAATAAAAGAAAAAAATTTTATTACATTTTTTATTCCAAATAATTAAATTTTGCTAGCACATTTTAATTAAAAGCAATATGTTATGATTCATGTTTTATTTTTTCTTTTGTTGAATTATTGTTTCTGATGTAATGTAATTAGATTTATATAATGCTTTACACCGAAATGGGAACTAGCTATTAGTTGTAACTTGCTTCGCCCATAAGTGTCTCTACATGTAAACCAGTACCAGCTACTCTCGCCCGTCCACAACAGGGGTGATTGGACCAGATGTACTAGGTTCTTTAAAGTGCGTGTGAGCAATTGTGTACGCTGGCCCACAGTTTGTTGTCCTTATTCAAGAAGACTTGTTCCACCACTAGAACCATAGGCAAGCATGCCGTTCAAACCAGTACCGATATTATGGCTGTACGTTGTAACACCCCTGCCTTAATTTTTAAAATTTACCTGCTCATTTTGAAGTAACAGAAAAATTATCAACTTGAACATAGATGTCAGTGTTCAAAAAATGTTTACCCTATATTTTTTATGCTCAAGTTAATAATTTGTTACTGAAAATTGAGCAAGATAATTTCAAAATTATTTTTATCATTTTTAGTCATTCTCTTCAGAGGACAATACGCATCTTTAACTATCCAGCAGTAACAAATTGAAATACAAGTTACAACAGATCTTGAATAAATCTATAATTGGTGGTGGTCCTGGTGGGAGGACATTCCTTCTGAATAGAAGTTACAATAAAAATTGTTTAACAAAAATTTAAACACCACAAAAATGTTTGTAAATTACCAAATATATAAACCAACTTATTTTAATCTAACCAATATAAGAAGGTACTACTGTATATTTTCGATTTAGCTGCAAAACTATGCTGACGATTTTTCTTAAAAAATGAAACTAAATTGAAATTAAACATTTCCTATCTGCATCTAATGCAAATTAAAAAGTACTAAAATTCAAATTTCAAGGCTTTATGCAAGCATTATTTTGTTGAACACAAATTTTCTTAAATACAATGAATAATGTGTCCGGGTATTGAATATTGGCAGATTTCTATTTTCGTTGATTTTTTCTGGTTTTTGTAGATTGGTGCAGCAGTACATGCAAAGCACCCAGAACAGGGTACGTACCAAGAAGGTGTCATCTTAAAGCTTACAGATGCAAGCACTTACACAGTTGGTAAGTTAGTTACTTATAGTAAAAAAAGTCTTAGCTTCCTATCAACTAAGCTTACTTTCCAAAATAGAAGAAGACTCACTTTCAGTGGGGTCTTCTGATGGTGATTGGACAGTACATTGGGAGACAATCCCCTACTATTTTCCAAAGAGTCTACTGCATTCTTTAACGTGCACATGGGCCATAATGCACACAGGAACAACGGCTTAAACGTCTCATCCGAAAGACGGTGCGCTATTGTAACTTGCAGTTCGGCCCTCCAGCTGAAATACATGGAGAGCAGCGATGGGGATTGAACCAGGGACCACAAGTTCTTCATGGTTCAGCGCACACACAGTGGCTACCACCAGTCTAGCCGACTGAGCTAAGGTGCTCTCAAAAGTATGGGTAGTCTTTCCAAACTACCTGTTCTCTAAGTAGTAAGTTTAAAGTGATAAAATTTAAATGTTAATCCCCAACTATCTTTTCTGTTGGTAATTAGCTTATACTTTATTATTTTTTTTTTTCAGAATTTCAGAGTAATAAATTATATGATTATTTTATGTTTTATTTAATCTACAGTTTTTGATGATGGAGATGAGAAGACGCTACGAAGATCATCACTTTGCCTTCAAGGGGAAAGACACTTTAATGAAAGTGAGGTAAGATACAGAATTGGTTTACAATCAAACTTATTACCATACCAAAATGTATGCCTCAATCAACTCGAATTGATACATAAACCATCTAGGAATAAGAATTTGAATAATTAAAAAGCATATCTTTTTGTTTAAACTACTAATAAAAAAAATTGTTTACATATGAAATATATTGAAAGATGTTATTGTAACAAAGGAGATTCAACTACAGTATTCATTAATGTTTACCTTAGATGCACATTATTTTATTTCAAATTATTAGTCATTTCAGTGAATGCATACCATAACAATTTGTTTTGTTTTTGTTTTGTTTGTTTGTCTAAATGTTTTGGATAGTACTAAACAATCATTATCCTAATGATGATGGAAAATCTAGTGCACATTGCCTTATTCAAGATTATAGGATTTGTGTCAGTCTGATGTGGTTATTTTGGGCTTTCAAGGATACTTGAACAAGAGCAAATATTGGGAAAAGTGTATTATTGCATGTGAAGATGTTTGTCCTGTAGACAGTATGGATGTTATGATCACTTCCTTAACAGCTTTGTATTACTCATTCCCGGTGTAAATTCTATAGTTTCCTGTCCTCAAGTAAAACCCTCTGGCTGTATTATTTGCTCTCTAAAATGTTTGAAGAAGACTGTTGCTAAATTGAACTATCTTTCCTTTCATGGTGTCCATTGGTGTTTTTGTTTTTTTCTATTTTGAACAATTGTTTCTTTAGAGATACACTCCCAAGATTAAATTGTGATGCCAGATTGCTTTATTTGTGACCTCCCTGTCAATGGTGACCTTGGAGAATTCAATAGCAAACATCAGCTGTTGCTACCATCGGCACACCAATAATGTGTCTTTTATTGTTCGAATACATTTCTTTTCCATCATCATATAAATTTAAAAATAGGCCATTTGGTTTAATCAAACTGGTAGGTACACAAAACACAATAAGCCCTGTTCATAAAAATTTTAAACTGTTTTTAAAACTCTCAAACTTTATTTGAGCATAGCATCGTTGCATTAACACAGCCACTAGGCATGATAGTGATACAAACAATAGTCTACTGGTCTGTAGTTCACTGTAGTAAAAAATGTGTTTAATTGAATTGAAAACCAGTGATCTTCATTTGTTTTTTTTTCAGACTCTTGATCATCTACCCTTGACAGACCCAGAGAATTTTGGAACCCCTGTTGTCCGAGATGCAAAGAAAAGAAAGAAAAGAAAACCCAGTATTCGATCCTTGTAAGTGTTTTTTATACGTACGGTATAAAGCCCTGTCCAGACTATCAAATTTTATTTGACAAAAACATGTGACATGTCTAAATATGGTCATAATGACATCATATCATGACCATATATAGGCACATTATGACTATATATAGTCTTATGATGGTTTTTTGTCAAAGAAAATTTCATAATCTGGACATAGCTTAACATAAAGTTAGAACCCTTTGGGACAGACGTCCGTAAAATTGTAGTACAGTAAAAATTATACATACATTATATGGGATTTTTTAACTAGGCTAGGCAGTGCCCAGGGTCCGAATTCCCTGATGAAAAATGTGTGCGTGGTTGGGCATCAGTCAGAATCTCTTATAAGTAATCCATAGGGGCGAAGCCCCCAAAAAATATGGAAATTTAGGTGTTTTAAAGGCTTATTGAATTGATTTTTATCTACTATTATGTAGAAAATACATACATTTTTTTTCATTATTGTTTTTTCTGTAATTTTATACATATTCATGTTTATATGTAAACAATTTTGAATTAATAATAAGTAGGAATCACTCCAGGCCAAGGATGAGTCATATTATTCCATAATGCTATCTTTATTAAATTATGTCAATACAGTGATATCATGTATTGAAAACATTGAATAGAATTCTTATTTAGTTTGATGATGATTCAGCTATGAATTTACCATTAGTCAAGGAAATGTCAGAACATCTTTAACCAATTTGTAACAGTATGCTTGCTCATACAATTTTCTTTGAATTCTATTGAATTGAGGCTATTTAGCTATTATTAGCTTTATAGATAGTAAATGCCGTATTTTTAATGGAGTGATATTTTAGTTTTTTGAAAGATGTTTTTTGTCATTAGATTGATCCTTATAAAGATAAGCATGGACATAAATTAGATAAATTTTTTTTTTAGTTAATATAACATCATACTTTTCATATCGCTTAATACAAAAATTTGTGT
>NW_022685291.1:1893908-1913218 GCF_011630105.1 Anneissia japonica
TATATATATATATGAATATTCCTTATGCCAAATCTGAGACTGACTTTTGGATAAATGTTAAATGGTAAATATACGACTATTAAAAATACCCTATTGACTATTGTATACTTAAGATCCCCTCATAATTACAATTGCACAAAGATTAAAGTCCTATACAGAGGGTGCACTACTAGCTAGGTCTAAAATAAACATTTCCAATGATTTGGTAGCGAGTACATAGCAGCCTAATGACAGTTTGTTGACATTGTGTGTTGGGCTATCTGCAGTACCATTTCACAGTAATGCAGTGGCAACAAAAAAAGACATTTGACATTGCATATTGGGCTATCTACAGTACCATTTAACAGTGATACAGTAGTGTCAAAAGAATACATGTTATATTACTTATTTATAATAGCTTTTTAAAAATTAACAAACTTTTTGTTTCATCCAAAACATTAGAAAATATGTAAACTCTAGAAAATTCCAGGTTCTACAGAAAGTTTATTGCCAATAAGGAAAAAAGAAAATTGCATTGAATTTTCACATTTTGTCACTTTATCATACAGAGAAAGTGATGATGAGGAATCACGTAGTGGTGTTTCAACCAGTGCAAAGAAGCGAACTTCCAAAGATCGAGGTTCAGAGGATATCGGAAAAGTTGTCATTGTTGACATTAATGAAAAGAGGAAAAATAGCTGGTTTCCTGCTCTGGTAAGTTGCATAGAAAGCTAGAAATGTTTACATAGTATTAATAATAATATAACTAATATTGTAATTAATACCAAGTGCAATTTGATTTGATTTGATTTATTCGATATCAACAGAATAACATTACAAATCGGAACAACAATAAACAGAGAAACAAAAAAGAAAAAACAAGCATGTCATCTTTGTTGATATCTAGGATAACCCTCTAAATCCCAACACAGGATTTATTTCCAGAGGGGTCTGGAATTTTATTTTATTCACTGCAATCCAAAATGCATGTTCAGTACCTTAATGTAAGTTTTCACATAAGAAACATGAAAAGATGACATCACAATTAAACCTCCCTATTGCCCTGTAATTTATATTCACATTTTTTTCATAGGTTGTTCATCCTAAGAGAACAAAAGAGGTGACATCGAAAAATAATAACCTGATAGTGAAGTCCTTTAGAGACAACAAAATGTAAGTTTTTCCATAGTTCGGTTGCAATATTTATTGAGGAAATGATTGGAAAAATATTTTGGTTGAATTGTATAATTAATATTGTTTAGCATTATATATCGTATCCACTTACAGATTGTTCTGAATAAAACCATTTTGTTCCCAAGTCTGACTGACCCCACATTTTTTTTGCAAACTATTTTACTGATGTTGTACTCAGCATATCTGTAACCTTTTTTGCCAAAAAAAACAAGGATTAATGAATCTTGGTATAAAGTATTTTAAGTCCGATTTATGTAATTATAATAAAATATATAAATCTACTTTTATGTCCTTGTTATTTTTTTTTCTAGTCATAATATTGCCAAGAATAGCACGAAAGCCTTCACAACAAAAGACCATGTGTACAAAGGTGACAACAACAGCTTAAGAGCAGGTATGTACACAATTTTGAATGTTTTTAGGCCTGGATACACTTAATACTTTATTTTTTTTTGGCTGGTGCGACAGTGCCCTGATTTTCACTGTTAAATGGACAGTAAAATCTCCCAGAGTTACTCCCTCCTCTGTCCGAATTGCATTCAAAATTATAAAAATGTTGTTAGTCAAAGAGGTTGATTTTTCATATAGCATCTCAATGGTAAGACTCTTTGTGTGCTTTATTTGGATTTTCAAATCCAATTTTCAATGTTTTGTTAGAAAAGATCATTTGTTTGACGTCATCGCTACCAATTACGTTTGTAGTTCTCATTTGGGAGGATCAGAATTGAGAGATGTTCTTGCATGAACAAAGTTAAAATTTATGTGAATAGAAAGTTGTGTAATGCACTCCTTCATTTGAGTCCTATGTTAATACTGTGATGAAAAAGCTAACACGAAATCTCTTCTCCATATCTTGAGTTCTTGTGTATCATACTACAATAATATACATTATAATTTATTACTGTTTAGCTGTCAATAAGGCTGTGTCGTACATTGAGACCGGTAATCTACCAACTAATTGGGATAGTAGCATTATTAAAGAGGAGGACTTCCTTTTTGAATCCGACGAAGATATAGACAGTGAGGATGAGAGTGATGATGACTTTGACGTCGAAACTGATGCTTGGTTAGCATCCCTTTACAAATTTATGGAAGAGAGAGGTAAGTATATACTTCCTTTTACTGTATACAAAAACTCCAAAAGGTTTTATTGCTGTTCATTATATGTAAGTTATTATCCATCGTAGTAACACGCATATTTTCAGTCCCACTATGAAATGTCTATGGGTAAACAGAAATTTGTATCACTATACAACTAATTTTTCATCTATTTATTTAGGTATCAAAACATAAATCCATATAATTTAACTTGTTTACAGTTTATAATAAAATATTACATGCTACCACTCTAGTTATGAACAATTTTACAACCAACATGAAGAAAACTTAACAATTCTAGAGATACCAGGATAGGCAAGATTGAAAAACACTGTCATCCTGTCCAAACCAGAATTTACAGAAGCTCTTGACCAAAATTTTGTAACAATAAAAAGCAATAAGTACAAGAACCAAATGTTCTAAAAATTAGGCAGTGAAATAATTGTTTATTAATTAATTAGAAATTCAGAAATGTACTGTCAATTAATGTATTTTCATTCATTCATTCATTCTCATAGTATATTTATTTCAAAACTTAACAAACATACAGGTACTAACAACAATGAAAATGGTTTAAATAAGAATTGCCAAATATACATTGTTATAAAAACTAAATTGCCTTATATTAACAAGCAAAAAAAAAAAAAACACTAAAAATACTAATACTAAAAAATGCAAAGAGACACTGGCCAATTATAAACATACAAGTAGTAACAATATCACTTTAGTAAGCTTTATGAACAACTTATTTATTTCTCAAGGCACAAGTTACCTTAAAATACACCTCTGTTTCAAAGCACTGTGCGGTTACTAGGCACTCGCAACACCAATATGGATCATCTTCTCATAATCTTGTACTATTATTATTATTATTATTATTATTAGGTACACCGATTAATAAGCCACCAGTGTTAGGTTATCAGGATCTGAACCTGTTCAAATTGTACAAGTTAGTCCAGGACATGGGTGGGTGCCGAAAGGTGACTGACCATCAAAAGTGGCGGGAGATATCGTTTAAGATGGGCATACCAGTCATCAATTCATCCAGTCATCATAACATCAAAGGTTCCTACATAAAGTAAGTTTCTAATATTTCTGGTAAATTTCATAATTCAGTTATTTATTGCATTATTCAGTTTGTGCATACCTTTATATTTATGTCAGCCCTAAAGAAGAGTGCAAGAACTTGAAAAACATTTTAAATTTTAATCTTTCAACATTTATGGATTTTTGAAGTTACTACATTTATTTTGTTTAGTATGTTTTTGATACCATTGTACAACTGCAGTTTTAACTGCTTGAATTTTGTTTATTGTGTAATATTTTCTACTGTTAAATTGTTATTTTTGTCTTGTGTACTGTTATTGGTACTTAAGCTGTTGAATGACATGAAGTATAAACAAAATAAATAAAAAAAATTATAGAGGATTTTTATTTATTATTTCTAAAACAATATCCTTCTTTCAGATATTTACATGCATTTGAAGAATATAATCGAAAGCTTGGCCCAGGTCTCCCGGGCCCATTAACCAGAACAACAAGAAGGCGCTCATCATTTGAACGTCCTACACTTTCTCCCATTCGTCCACGCATGTCAAGAATGGCAGATGAGGATGGAGAAAGCGATAATGAGAGAGAGCCTCCTATGCTAAAGAGAAGAGTAAGTCTTTTGTATGATTACATATATAGAATATTATAACCTGCTCAGTTGTTTGTTTGAGTACTTATTTAAAAGAGAAAGTAAAAGATTTGTATTTTTTTCTGAAGGGTACAATTGCTGAACTAGATGAAACAGAGGATGTAAATGAAAAGCCTGCAAAAAAATCTGATAGACAGAACAAGAAAGATGACAAACAAAAGGCAAAGGATGTCAAAAAGGAAGAATTGTATAAGGATGAGGATCCTGAAGAAGTAGTAGAAAAACCTGGTAAAAGTAAAGGAAATGAACATAAACCAGAATCAAAGGTTAAAAACAAAGACTCTGTCAAGGCGGAAGCTAAGGACAAGCAAATTCCACATGTTAATGAGTGAGTTCTTCAAATAAATAAATTATCAATATTTAGTATTTATCTTTCTTGTATATATATTCAAAATCATGAATGTTTTGTTGTGCCTGTTTTCCAAAAGTTATGTGTTAGTTTTAGAGTAAACATGAGTTTCTATATGTTTGTAGAAGCATTGAAAACCAAACCCAAGAGACCGATACAGATTATCAACTTGGTGAAAAGATCAAGGTTCTCTATGGTAGAGGAAGAACTCAAAAGGTTTATGAAGCAAAAGTAAGTAATCATTTGTCATCACTATTCTCCCAATTCTTCATTCTGAGATAGTATTGCTTACTTTAATCTCATTTTTGGTGTTTGCTCTCACGTTAACATAATTTAACTGTTTTGGTTTGTTTTTTTTATTTATTCCAAATAATTTAGAATTTTATTTTTTAAAATTAGATAATCGAGATTGATGTAGAAGCACACTGGCAGAGGATGTATCGAGTTCATTATGTTGGTTGGAATATACGACATGATGAGTGGATTGGCAACAACAGAATTGTTGGTTCTGATGAGAGAGTAAAATTAAGGAAAAAACAAAAACAGGATAAAGAAAAGGAAAAGGAAAAGAAGTTAAAAGAAAAAGAAAAGAAAGAGAGAGAAGAAAAGGAAAGACTACAGCGTGAAGAGAAAGAAAGAATACAGAAAGAACAAGAAAAACTTTTAAAAGAGAAAAAGGAAAAAGAAAAGCAGGAAAAAGAGAGGCTGGACAAAGAAAGAATAAAAAAAGAGAAGGAAAAACTAGAAAAGGAAAGGAAAGAAAAAAATGAAAGAGAAGCTCGTGAAAAAGAACGGCTAGAAAAGGAGCAGGAAAAGTTGGAAAAAGAGCGAAAAAGGAAAGAAAAAGAGAAAGCTGAACAAGAAAAAAAGGAAAAAGAAGAGGAACGACAGCGGCAGAAGGAGGTTGAAATTGCCGAGAGTCTAGAAAGCAAGAAAAAAGAAAAGAAAGATGAGAGGCCAAAAGCAAAATCAAAGACAAAAACGAAAGAAGATCCAGAAGTATTGTCTACAGAAAAAAGTGACAAAGAGGACCAAACTGAAAAAGGTGATGTAGAGAGGCCTAAGACTCCTGGTAAACGAGGAAGACCATCACTTAAGTCCAACACTTCTCCAGCCATTAGTCGTAGTAATAGTACAACACGTAAAGTACCTTCACCAGTTTCATCAAAATCAACGAGAACACGTCGGTCAGATCGAAACAGTTTAAGTGACTCGCCATTTGCAGCTGGTCTTGAAGGTTAGCTAACGTTTTGCTCTTTTTCATCTGCATTTTATGACATTAATTTAATTTTTGGAAATCATTTGAGTAAGGAAAGAATACTTCAGAACTTAAGGCCTCTGGCCCATGATAATTGAAAATACAAAAAAAAATTTGTTTTCCATTTTTCAATTTGTCATTAATTTCAATATGTTGCTTGTGGCTTTCAATATTATGAACATAATTAGATAACTGAAAAAAAATAACCGTTTAAAATAAATAACCATTAATATGCCATCAGCCGATATGATTTAATGCAAAGTTCACTATTAAATGTCGAGTATGTTTTCTGTTTTTACAATTTATCTCATTAAAAGGAGAGAATCAACACTAAAAGAGATTCAAAGAAGAAAATATGTTTACAATATTAATTAATTCTTGTATGATATTTTTTATTACTTTTGTAGTCAAGCCAAGAACACGAAGAAGCTCGATACACTCTGATACGAAACTCAAGCAAGAGGAAGGCAAGTTTCATTTAAAACATTTTTGTTTCTATAATTTGTAAATGAACTTTATTACTAAATTATATTATAAATTGTAAATGGTAAAGAACAGGAATCTACAAGTGTGAAAGATTGCCCAAACCAAGATTCAAACCTGGAATCTTTTGCTGCTTATGCAGATGTCTTAACCAACTTGGTATTTGAATCCAATTTTAGGCATTTAATTAATTCAACACTAGTATTCGATGCATAAATGTGAAACAGCAATCGATGAAGACATACTTTTTAATGACAGATGTTACACGTACAGATTCCACTTTACCATTTACAAATTCCTCTATATTAATAAGGCATTACCGCAAAACGGTTTAGAGTTTTTATCCCTACTTGTAACATTATATAACAATTTATTGGAAGTTAATGGTTAATGGTTATCAATTTATAGAGCGCAAAATACAAAAAGTCTCTAAGCGCTATCAGGCAAGTGTAAAGATGGAACGGAAACCAAAACCACAAAATATAAAGAAGTGAAATTTGAATACCACGCCAGCACCCAAACCGAAGTATGGGGATACGCCCTCATTAATGGATATGGATGGTTAAATTTTCACCAGTATTTTAAGTGTATACAAAAAATATAGTCAACATTATTTATTTATTTGGCAACATTTTTTTTTCTCTTTCTTTTATTTGAATATATGAAGTAAGCAATCAAACAATTAATAAGTCAAATTTGACAAACTCAATAATTTACGATTAGTTACTTGATTGACACAGGCTTGTATTTGATAAACTAAAGATAAGTATAAGATGTAACTTATTTCAAGAATGCACTTAAATGTTGGAGTTTATTGTATTTCAGATTCTGAAAGTGAAAGTTCAAATTCAGTGAAAGACGAGGAGGAAAAAACAGAAGAAACAAAGGAGCCAGAAGAAGAGGAGGAAGAAGCACCTGCGAAAGAAATTGAGGTCACTGAAATGCAAGTAGATGAAAAAGAAGAACAAGAAGTTAAACAAGTGAAAAATGAACCTATCGAGGAGAAGGTAGAAATAAAGGAAGAAATTTTACCAATTGAAGTCCCTGTAGTCGAGGAGGCAGTTTTACCAGAACAGAAAGAGGTAGAAGAACCAGTCGAAGTTACTGCACCAAAGGCAAAAGAAAAAAAGAGGGAGAAGAAAGATGGAAAAACAAGAAAGAAAAAGGAAGGGAAAGGAAAGAAAGATAAAAAAGATCAGATAATAGAACAGTCAGAAGATAATGTATCTACCACTGCTCAATTAGAATCAAATATAATCAATCAAAACAGTGTAGAAAATGTAAAAGAAATAAAAGAAGAGGAGAAGAAAGTTATGAATAAACTGGAAAATGAAGAGGAACGTCCTAAAAAAGATTCAAAGTCAGAAGGCAAGAAATCTAGGAAGCGTAGACGATCAAAGAGTTCATTAGATAGGAAATTGAAAGCAAGTACAGAAGTTGAAAGTAAAGATAAAGAAAATGATGTGGAGGCTAAAAGGTTGTCTATTTCAATTAACTGCTCCAAGGAAGAAGCAGGAGCTGCTGCCTTAATGGACATTTACAACCCTAGCCAAAGTGCTTCAGCTCAAGAGAAGTTAGAAAGCATGGCGCAAACCAGTAAGTCATTAACACCTCCCACTACTCCAGAAAATTCACCGCCAAACCCATCTTCCCCAGCAGATCAGTCAATGGATATAGATATGAGGCAGGAAGAACCAAGCAATAGGAGTGATAGTGATGGAGTTATTGATGTTGCAAGTGTTACAGATGTCCAACCCATTGGCAATCACTCTCCACATTGTGATGCCAGTATTAGCTCCAACACTAGTGTAGATAGCAGCATGAATGGTATTGGCCAAGAGAAGCGCTCAGGAAGTTCAAAGAAACGGCGTCGCACCATTTCAGAGGGGGACACACCTAGTAAGAGGAAGAGACGCAGTCATAAACATTCCAGCCATCATGAAAAGAAGAAGCGGCACAGTAAAGAGCCAATAAGACACAGCAGCAGTGACACCGATGATACCACAAATAATGATTTAAAAGCAACGGCACAAAAGATACCTGTCTCTAAAACTGCAGAGCAGAATGGCAAGCCTGTACAACGACCAGGCCGGACACCAAAGTACAATTTCAGAGTCGGTAAGTATTTTTAGTTTTACGGCATACGTAGTACATCATCTGTTGTTGTAATTCATAATGGAATGCCAAGGGTCTTGATTTTGGTAGATCTTCTATTAGCTAGGTTTCTGCCAATCATGTTTGTATTAATGCACGGTAGTAATTTGATAAAATATTTATAAAAAAATTTATAAATATTTTTAGAATTTTCTTTTTTTTGAAAGTAAACTACTGTTGGTGCTTTAAAACTTCCAATTTTATGCAACCATGAGTAACTGAAAATGACCAAATAAAAAGTTGAAATAATGTTTCTTCTTTCTACAATGAAATTGTTTCTGTAGATGTACTTTTTAGAGTTGTGTTGTACTATCTTAGAAGGAACTTTATATACAGTATAATCAAATGTATATGACACTCTAGTGGCTTCAATTGAAAGTCTTGCCATGCTTTGTATTTCACAGATTTGTCCAATGTACATGATCAAGAAGAAAGAATAGCAATTATCCAACATCAACTGAATGAAATGCGTAAAATTTATCTGAGCCTTAAGAATGAAGTTGCGAGCATTGATCGAAGAAGGAAGAAGCTAAGGAGGAAAGAGAGGGAAGGAAGAGGTAAAGGTAATTTAAAATTTATGTAAAAATAAAAAAGTTATTATTGCATAATCACTTTTTTTATTTACAATACAAAAACTTCAAGTAAATTTTAAGATTTATAAAAGTGACTGCATATGAAAATTTGCTTATTAAATGGTTAATCTAGACTAACCGTGTATCCTCTGCTGTAGTGATATCTTAAAGGCAGTTGTTTGGTTCGGAAGGAAGGGGCTCCAATTTAGGTGTTTGTCAAATAATCAGTTCATAAGATGTAAACAAATGTTTGTGACAACGATGAGTGCATGCCTTTTACTATCCAGCACCATGTATAAAACAAATTTAAGCCTATTGTCATAATGTTACATACCGCATAAATTACAAATTGTCATTTTGTGTCCGTGGATAAGAATGTTTACTACTGGATTGTAAAGAAACTGTTCAAGTATTGCACACTAACTGTAAATTGACAGTTTGTTGTTGACTATGCAGAAGCCAGCCATGTGTAGAATGAAATTGACTTTTCCCACCAGCAAATCAACTCTAGAGTATATCAAGCATAATAATAATAATAATAATAATAATAATACAGTAATCAGGAAGGACCTAATTTATTATTGACATTGCAACATGCACACAACTGATAATAACAATCACTACTACTAGTAGTAGTCCCTTGTAGGTACACTTAATATTAGTAAGGCGAGCCTAAACTAAGACCAGGCCCCGGGGGTGTGGGGGGAAGGGAAGTGGTGCAGCTTAAGCTTCAACTGACACTGTGTTTTTAATAGGGAGCTATATTAAGAACCTATATTATTATTCTCGTCTTCAAAAGTTTTACCAAAAATCTATACCAAACACTGTGGTGGATTCAATCATTGAGTAAATAAATACATTGCTTGCATAGGAGCAATGGTCCTCACAGGGGTCTTGTTTAAAAACAATTTTCATACTTGTATCCCACACATGAAGGTTATCTTTTCCTTGTATCAGGTGGTTTACATTAAAAGAAAAAAAATGTTAATGCTTTTAACACCATTATTCAGATGATCATTGTAACTTTAATGAAAATTTTTAAAATGTTTGTACTTAATCTGCTTACACTTTATTAAAGATAACATTCAATTTTTATTTTTCTGTTTTCTTGCTGCAGTTGCTGCTGCTGCCACGATATCATCAGACCGACGGACATCAGACCGACATGGCAATGATACTTCATGACCCTGCTGACCAATCACAAGCAATTCCTTGCCATCTTTCGCCTTCCATCAATGTAGTAGGCAAATTGGTTTACATGTATAAAGTGCATTTTGTGGCCATATTTTGTATTCAATAAAATTATGTACTGTAGATGTTTTTTATTCATGTGAATATTGGTCAGTCAGTAATAGAAATGTGTACACCTTGCCTCCGTTCAGGTATATTACACATTGTTGTGATCATGTAAAAAGTATTAGTATACGTATTTGAGCTCAAAATTTTGGTCTCAATGCAAATACCATTGTGTGCATTCATGTACATAGATAAGTATTCCAGTTGCTAATGTTGGAGAAGAAATAGAATGTATCTTTTTAAACAATTGAGGTATTGAATATCTTCAGTAAAGTAAGTGTTTGCAATTTCTGGATGAGGTTTGTAACCTAAATTCTTCATCTAATCTTCTCAATTGAAGTTGTCTTCTTGATTGAAGTTGTTCTTTTAACAGAAAGTGTTCTGCCAGTTTTAAGAGCACTGTTTAAATACAGCTCCTGGTTACCTTCAATTAAAATTGTCTAAAGCTTTGTCCAGACTGCTGTCACAATGTGCCTATATATGGACATGATGTGCCTATATATGGTTAGTGTGCCTATATATGGTCATGATGTACCTATATATGGTCATGATGTGCCTATATATGATCAGTGTGCCTGTATATGGTCAGTGTGCCTATATATGGTCATGATGTGCCTATATATGGTCATAATGTGCCTATATATGGTGATGTCATCATGACCATATTTAGGCATGTCACATGTTTTTGCCAAATAGAATTTGATAGTCTGCACAGTGCTTTAGATCTGATTTGCAGACAGAACTCATTTGTTGATATGGAACAAATTAATACATTTTTGAAAATTAACTATTATTTAAATTTCATTGTAAAAATTGAACCTTTCATTTGTGTTAATTCCAATGCAGTAACTTGTTTTAGCACAAAGATATTTTAAGTATGTATATAGCAGATTGATTTAACTTTTTTAGTAATCATGTACAGGTGCTTAGATATAAATATTTTTGTTTGATCTGGGGTATATGTGATAATTTAATGTGCTTTGTTTCATCATACTCTACAGCATTAATGTCAGTTACACACTAATGCTGACTAGACAGCATGAGTATAGCTGGCAGCTACAATATAATTTAATATAATACTTGTTATTAAAATTCAAAACTTCATTGCTTCAAACCATGTAAACACCTGTAATACTTAAAAATATTTTTTTTTTGAATTACAAAATTGCAGTTGTATTGTCAGCCTACAATACATTATTCAGTGCTATTTCAATTTCGTTTCCATTATGTCATCATTCCATACAGGTTCTCTTATTTTCTAAGAATCAACATATTAATGCCTGTTTATACTGCAATATTAACAAGGACTATAAGCAATTGCCAATCATCAGTCGAATATGTTAAGCTCCCTGGGGAAGTACTTAATTATTCTGCAGCTAGTAATCAGTTCAGTAGCATTCAAACCTACTAGGTACCCACTTATTCTCCTGGACCTTAGCAACAATATCCAAGGAATGGGGCTTAGCAGGAAATGTCCATTAAACCCCTTCCTCCAGGCTGAGTGAAAAATCACAACTCAAGCTATTTCACACACACACGTGATTATTTTCTTAATTCATGCAGTATAACTCATGAATAAATATACAAATTTAAAGTTTTTTTTTTAAGCATTTCCAAAATAATGATTATCATTTAGTTAAAGTATAGAGTTACAGTAGTTAACTTTTATTCCCAATGGCTTATATAAGGTGTAACAATTATGAATTTATTAAAACATCACAATGGACATATGTACAGTATACCATCAAAGTGTATGTAGTATTTTTAAGTACAGTATATATATATATTATTTTTTACCAGGGATAATAAATGTTTTCTGTTGTGCTTACACAATATAAGACCACCTGGTATTATGAACTATGTAGATTCTTTAAATGCAACAAAGTGTATTGTAGAGGTGAGCTATTGCTAGAATGTTGGTAATTTTTCTGCACAGTTTAAATTACATATTACAGTAATAAGTATTTTCTTATTTTGAAGTACTGTACTCTGTTTAATAGTGTACTAAAGAGGATTTGTAAATATATATTTGGTCTCAATTTGTTTTATTTATCAATATTTTGTTAGATATGAATTTGAATATGGACATAATTTATGTTATGTAGATGAATCAAACACAATTTTTACATTGATTATTTGTGAATTTGGAATTGATTCCATTCACAGAATTTCACTATATTTCTCATGTAATTGCGAATTTCTTGTATTAGTTTACCAATTATTTATACGGTGCCAAGAACAGAAGGTATTAATAAAATTTTAAAATATAGTGAGAATGCATCAGTTGGCTTCCTTTTCCCTCCCCCCTCCCCCTCCCAAATTGTCAATTTATATATGACAATATGTTAGCAATATAAGTGGCATTTATGTGCTGTATATTTTAGGGATAAGAAAAAATAAATGAAATGTTGGGTGTTTTGCCAGAGGCTCGATAAATTTTAGTTTTGATATGTGTATAGACTGACAAATGACTACTACTGTATCGGTCTTTTCTCGCAAATAGGGAGTTTTCTCAAGATTACGAAAACGATAGCTAATACGGATACGTCATCAAATTTGTATACAAACCCTTCCCCTACAGTAATATATGTCATAAAATTGGGGATTCATGCTTTTTACAAGGGTCATGGGTCATAGTGAGCTCGTACAGCGTACTGTCAAGAATGTTTTAGGCACGAATGACGATAATGACGTATTCGTTATCGTTTTCGTAAGGTTGCAAAAAAACGAATACGAATACTACGTCATCTACGTAATCGTCATTCGTTCCTAAAACATTCTTAATACATATACGAGCTGTATATGATCGTTGTGGCAGGTGTGCTACTGTGTATTGTAGATGGATTGACTAAAAAATTATGGCCTAACCGTTTTCGTTAGCTTGCGAAACCTCCCTATTAATAACATGTTATACAATTTGTGTTTATTATGTTGTTGCTGAAACGAAGTAATGTACAGGATAATAAATAGAACAACGATGTGCACTAAAATGTTATAAAGAACAATGTGGCACTAGCAAGTAATAACAAGTTACGGATGATTCACTTCCAGCCATTCATAGTATTTCTGTATTGGAAGCTTGCATAAATCGCTAATGTTTGTGTATATCTTTTTAAAGGAATGGATTAGCCGTTTTTATCTCGCGTGTTTGCTATTTTATTGCTCGCTTTTCAACATCACGAAGTGATGACATTTAATGTATTTAAGTCTATTTTGTATATATTTCTAATATGAAATATATGTACTTGTTCGTCGGTGTCATTTATAAATCAATATGTTTATTTTGCTTTTATATTACAATACATTTCATTATATTCGATACAGTATTATGGTGTATGAAGCATAGGCTAGCGCTTTAACGAAAAGTTCCTTTATTCATTTGTATGAAAGGTGTCTGGTGGGATGCGAACCTGCAACATTTCGCTATGAAGTCAAGTGTCGTACCCATTAGATCTCAGACACCTATAGGATGTACTGTAGGCCTACGTACAAATTTAACCCCCAAGCACTTTCATACAACTGACTCAAACCAGCATTTTGATGGCCTTATTTAGGCCTAATAGATTTCTGAAACGCATCATTTGTGAAAAATTCCATTCATTTTGGTGAATGAAGGGACCTGAAGATTAACGTTTTATGTTCATTGCATGTGCGGGCTTATATTTTTGTTCCGAATGGATAAATCGGAGAGAAGCAGTAGCATATACACATTATTTATAGGGAAATGATACCAAGAAATTCACTCGATCCATCTCATAAACAAACTACTTTAAAGTGTCAACCATCAAAGAATAAATTATTTGACGCTCCGTGACTAAACTTAAATGTGACTGTTTACTGTTCGCTAGTTAGAATAATATTACGTGTAGGTCTACTTGTTATTATCACGTACTTACGTCATAGCATCACGTACGTACATGATATTATTACGAACGATAGTAATAGAAACCTTTTGGTGGAAGGTAAGTTAAACCTTATTTACCCAACGTGAATCATGATTGCTCCGCATATTTTATGAAAAATGTATATTTTGAAAACTGTTGAGCTATAAACTGAACAATAAACTATTGTTTATTGCATATATTCAATGTGGATTTCATGGAGTAGGACTATAACCAAATATTGCAATTTTAGCCCTTAGGTTAAAAGCAGAACATGATTCGGTTTTAGAATGATAAAACAATGTTTTGGTCATTGCAGGTAAATTTACATGATGAGTAACTTAGTAGTACACTTTTTGACTCGAAATGCCAACAGACTACATGCTATGCGATGGATTAGGAGCCTTCACATTAAAATGTCAATAATACACGTTCCTGCAGTCTTTATGTTTGGAAAGACGTCGTCTGTGAGGTCTTTTTCGAGAAAAGTGTCTTCAACGTCATCCAAGTTAATCGGCAAGAGTGGCAACGATAATGGTTTCAATAAACTACAGGCAGTTTTTGCGTCAGATGATGGTAAATTTGTAAACGTTTCATGGAATGATGGTCGTGTGACGCATTATCCGTACATTTGGCTAAGGGATAACTGCCGTTGCAAACATTGCTATGATTTCAATCTCAATGAAAGAGTATTTTCTTTAAGAGACATTAATGCAAGTGCAACATTACATTTTTCTGAGTTGGCTGAAGACAGTACTTTAAAACTACATGATACAAGCGGGCATACTACAGTCATTCATCCCTCATGGTTAAAAGACCGAAATGTTGGAGAGATCAGGAGTGATCCTCTCATAAAACAAATACACTGGGGGTCTGATGTGATGACATATTTGCCAAGATTCCAATACGATGATGTAATAAATAATAGCACTACCCTCTATAAGTGGATGAAATGCACCAAAGAATATGGCTTATCTTGGATTAAAGGAGCGCCGACGCAAAACGACGAGCTCAGGACACTTGGGAAAAGACTTGCCCATCTTAGAGAAACATTTTACGGGTGAGTTGTAGAGTACATTAAAACGACCAATTTAAAATGTTATTTCTTTTTGTTATGTTATTAAAAAGGTGTTTTTCCTCATCCACGACAAACCCTCTCTATACAAACTCTCCATTCACTATTGAAAAGTATTTAAACGTATGACTAGACTACTGGTGAAAACAGGAGATGCATATGGTCTCGAAGTGGGATGATTATTTTAGAAAAAAAAATATTTGAAAATAAAATTAAAACTCTATGTATTCTGATTTAATTACTGTAGGTCAGTTTTCGTGATCTTCCACAAAATGTCTTAGAATAACTGCCATTTTTATCGATGACCGTGTGCTCGTGAAATCAACTACTGTAGTAAAAATCCATGCATAGGTCTAACATACCCGGTAGGGTGTCTTTTACAGTAGCGTTACAAAATGAACTGTTGCGTAACTGTTTCACTGGGGAAATCTAACGCTACTGTAAGCCTCATTACAATTATTAAAATGCTTTTTAGTAAAAAAAAAAAGAAAAAAGAAAGAAAGAAAAGAAAGAAGGAATGCGGTATTTAGGTGAGCATCTATTTCGTATGTAGGTATAAATCGTGTTAGTATATGAATAAGGGGTAGCAGGGCGGATCCATCTGAATTAAATAAAACACATGTGTAAAGGAGCGAGTTCTGTTTAGGAGTCAACAAGGGTGTTCTGCTACTCAGGATGGGTTCGCAAGGGTGAGTTTATAGTACTATAGATTTTTTGTTGAAAATACTTTTCACATGATGTGTCTAAACGAATTTTATAAATCTAATAAAAAGAAAGGATCGATTTACCATATTTTGTTGCATTTACTTTTAGATGGCTACTAATAAACACGATTTATTTCTCATTTTAGTGTTGTTTCGCGAGTCGAATCGAAAGCAGATCCATTCTTTTTGGGCTATACTTCAAAGGAGTTACCTTTGCACACAGACTACACGTATGGAGCCAACATTCCAGGGGTAATACGAATTATTATGCCAAACATAAATTTTCAAATTGTCTTCATCAAAAAATTTTGCTAAACGTTAAAGGCAATATAAGAAGAGTAAACCTGTGGTTAGTGAAATTTGCTAGAATATTTGTTAGATCGAAGAATGTAGATAAAAAAAACTGATCATTTCTATCCGTTTCATTTTTAATGTTGATCTTTTATCAGTTCGCCTTTTATGAGCAATTCATTTTTTTTTCGTTTCAATGTTTAAGATTTTCCACAGTCTTTTAAAAAAAAGTGGGATACAGACATTATTTATAGCCATCAATATTTCAATTAAATACATCACTTCTGTTTTTATAGATTGTTTTTCTGCATGGAATAAAATGTGCGCCCTCGGGTGGTAAAAGCTGGTTGGTTGATGGGTTTAAATTGGCAAAAGATCTCAAGAAGAATGATCCAACTGCATTCAAGATGTTATCTACTGGTATACTGAACTACGAAATGAATGGATTTGATATTGGGCAACAATTTGATCACAGGTGTAATACTCAGGTTATAAGGTAAACATTTCAATTCAAAATAACGTTTGTAGTCTTAGAGAGTAAAACTGGCAAAACACTATACTGTAGCATAAGCAGAAGCTTCCATTCACACGGTCAAATTAGGCCTACTATTTGAACGAAAGTTTTATATTAATAGTAGGCCTATGTAATATTGATAATAATAATAATAATAATAATATTAATAATAATAATAATAATAATAATATTATATTCTTATTAATTTTTATAATCATTTTATTATTAGGCCTAATATTATCATTACAATTAAATTAATAATCAAAATAATAATTATTGTATTGTTTTAATCTGAAGAGTCAATTGGCGCGGTGATGTTGACAAGATTGCATACAATGACTATGCACGGACAGAGTATTTGACTAACATCTCTGTTGATGACATGCCAGCGTATTATGAAGCATTGACTAAATTTATCTCCATGGCCTACTCCCAAGAATACCTTCTAGAAGCTATGATTGAGGAAGGCAAGTGTAGAATTTTCAATTATTGATGAAAAATTCATTAAGCCTATACTAGCATTATTAATGCTACTTATTATTACTACTGTTCTTTTTAATTTTCTTTTATACATTTTCACTTGCAGCTTACACTACTGCAACACTCCCGATAGAAGCTTGAAACATAAACAAACATATAGGCCTATTAAACTAATATAATAAATTGATATTCTGGCACCTTTTATTTTCTTAAGGCGAGAATTTTTTGTATACTTGTTTGGCTAACTTATTTCGTCAGAGGATGGCTGAAAAAAAAAACTTTTGTTTTCTCATTTAGCAATTAGTTTTTCCAAAAACATCCAGACGGAGGAGAAAATATAAAGAAAACTTTTATTGGTGAATATATACAGTGTAATATTGGGATTATTGTTAAATGCTTTAAATTTATGTAGGCCTAGGCCTAATTAGGAAAAATACGCATAGGGGCCTATCTGATTTTTGGAGATTTTATGGCAGCGGTGAGCGTAATAGAAAAAAAGAAAACAAAACTTGTATGAAATTTCCAATTTTTCGTGGCGGCGGGTGCGCTAATAACCCAAAAATAAAATTTTTTATTCAAAATCAGTATTATTGGCGGGCGGCGGGTTCGCTGAACAAGGTATAAAAAAGAGTCTCGCCTAAGCAGCGCTTCTTAATCATGGTGGTGGTTGTAAATCTAGGATATAAAATACTAGGAAAATACAAAATTTAAAACTAATAAAGATTCGAATTATTATCAATATATTATTATAAATATTTTTCATAAAGTTAGACCTACTTTCAATTAATAATTGTTTATTTTTTCCCGCAATAGGTGACATTGTAGCGATCGACAACCTTCGTCTGCTTCACGGACGTGACAAATATGAAATCTCAGATGGTAAAGGGCGCTATGTTGAAAGTATTTATATTGATATGGATGACTTTAACTCCCGTTTGCGTGTTTTGAGCCAGAGTTTCTAAAATATAAACAAAATACAGTGTATATTATACGGTGTGAAAAAGAAAACATTAACTTGATTTGAATATTATTACTATGGGTTCCCACCTGCGACCTACAGGCTTTTCCAGCTTAACCACAGCTCTTATGTGGGAGCGTTTCAGTCAGTGACTTGAAAAGATTTACGCCCGAAAGACCTCGTCTTTATTTTCTCAATAGGCCTTAATTTATTTTATATAAACAATTTGTCTATGCAACAACTCTATTTTCCTGTGTGGGTCAGTCAATGTAGGTGGGAAAATATGTATTATGCTTGGGGTTCAAGTGTTAGAATAGTTGGAGCACCACGATGTTTTAACCAGGGTTGCCATTTGGCCTTTTTGACGGCCAGATTCCTCAAATCTGGCCGTATAAAAATTTGCCTGGCCGTAACGTTTGAAAATTCATTTGGCCGAATTTTTGAATTTACATTTTTTTTCAATACAGGCCTAATATAACAGACTTGTTTTGGATATGTTGTTTTTGTTAGCTTAAATTCTATATTTGAGTCTAATCACAGTGGCGGATCCAGGGGGTTCAGCGGGTGGGGGTTCGTCCCCCCCCCCCACTTCTGGGAAGAAATGTAACAAAACACTATGGGTCCTGGCTTACAAAATTCATGCTAACTAGACGCGGATCCAGACCTTCGCCCACTTCGCCCAAGCGAAGGTTAGGGTGAGAATTCAAAATAAAATTTTTTCCAACAATCATACTTACTTTCCTTGACACTTATTTTGAACATTACCATTAGAAAAATGTTTAAAACTCCACACTATCCTATACCTTACACTTTTAAACTGATTGTACTGTAGGCCCTACCAGAAAGAGAGGTACGGTACATTCCCAATACATTATGGTCTTCCACTTCTATAGCACATGATACAGTGCATAGCAAACGTTATGTAACCACTAATAATAATCAGGTCCAGTGGCGTAGGGCGTAAGTATGGGCAGTGCAGTCAGTGCACAGCACTGGGGCCCGGGGCTATTGGGGGATCATTGAATAGGTATAATGATCTAAAAATGTAACTTTAAAAAAATCCTATTCAAACTTTAAAAGGATCCTTCAATAATATTAGGTTTTAGAGGCTATAGTTATTGATTATATTCATTACAATTTACCTATTAGGCCTACCTATTTCCCAAACGCTGCAAGTAAAAATAAAAACAACAATACAAGCCCTTACGTATACGATGGACTAATATACTTTTTGAAATCACATTTCTAAAGCAATACAATATCGTCACGCACCTTTTGTGTTTGTGGTACAGTATTTTAAAGTTGGTTCAACTATTATTGTGTAC
>NW_022685291.1:1914245-1939171 GCF_011630105.1 Anneissia japonica
ATTCTAGTGGAGGTTCTATCTCTTTTGAATTTCTTTTGAATATAAATTAAATACTGTACTTAATTGATTTATTATTGCCCACTTGAATTGTATAGCCCTAGATGCTGCAGTTGTCTTTATGTAGAGCGCCATATATAAATGCTCGATGTGCTTATCCGGGTCCGATGGCACCTTCAATTTCAAGCAAGTGTTGCAGAGACTCTGGAGTTAGGTTGCATATGAGAATGAAGAAGATAATTCTGATAGCAACATTGATTTATTGCTTTAAGTACGGTACTGCGACAATAACATTCAGAGGCGAATTTAGAAAGTTTAGATAAAAAGTATTTATTAAAGTTTTCACAGGTTTGTTTTAACGCCAGTTTGTGTTACCTATCTATGTAACTTAATTCATTCTAATTAAAGAGAGAAACGGGTTGACCAATAACAGGACCTTAAAATGTTTGCTATAGATCGACTACAATGTACGTTAATATGTAATACATTTAAATCAATTTAGATCAGTCTTAATGATGTGATTTTGAATTTTTCAGAAGCGAATTTAGGGTGGGGGAGGGGGTGGGGAGTGGTGAAAAAAAAAGAAAAAAAGAAAAATTGATCGCCCAAACGAATAAGGTTATTTTCGGGCGTCAGCAACTAAAGAACATAGGGCCTAGGCTATTTAATATTATGATGTAGCTGGGCATGTATTTTATGGTGATAGATTAATTAAAAGAAGTTTAACATTGTTCTGTGTATATTATTTGAATTTCTTCAATTTCAAACGAACGGCCCCTGATTTTCCTGTAATTTTTGCAGTATTTCAAATGAATATGTACCATATAACTGTCTTCTAATCGGATTAAAATCTGGCCGAATTTTGGCCGATATTGAAAAAAAGTTTGGCCGAATTTGGCCGTGAGATGGCGTGTGTTTGGCCGTGAAGCCTGTCGACTATCTGGCAACCCTGCTGCCGCTATAAGTTTTATTGCTCAAAGAAGAACTTAATGTATCAACAGAATAGTCAAATTTGAGTTGTGATGAAGAAGATTAAAACAGAAAGTAGATACCAGTACCGAATGTTCCAAATCTATTTATTTATTTAGTTATTTATTGTATTGCTTCACCAGCCGTCAAGAGCTACATTTATTATTCACCACATAAAAAATAGTAATGCGTAGGCCTAGGCCAGTGGCGGTCCAGGAATGCAGCATAAAAGGGGCCCAGGAAGGGGGGTTTTACAGGTCAACCGCAGATACCACCTCAACACCCAACAAAGGTGTATACGTACTAGAGTCTGAGGTAGGCCTAGGATAGCCTACGTTCATTCTATCTCGACTTCGATAGCAGCATATGCCATTATAGAACAAAATTATTATTTTCTTATTTAGATTTATTTTACTGAATCTAAACAGTAGGCCTATATTATTGTAATGTATTTTGGCGTAATATATGTGGAAATAGTTTTATTAAGAAAGTAAAAAGAGAGTGACAAAAGTATTGCTTACCCGCCTCGTCGCCATACACTTCACGTCTTGTAAGCAAAAACAGGCCTGTAATCCACAGGTACCTAAATGTCGTCATTGTCTATCTGGTTTCGAACTGATGTAGTAGGATTTACAGACCTAACCTACTCTCCTGAAAACTGTGTCAGTGAAGTCTATTTTTGTTGAAAGCGCAGACCCTATATTCGTATATAGGTTCTCTGGTGGAAGTAAGTGCACAATAGACAGTTAATTACATCCGCTAAATTTCCCAAATTCAACAACCACATATACTACGTCAGTCATGGGATGGTCATAGCTGACGACTCCTTACTAGATGCTAATAGGTTGGTAATATTATTGGTGTGGCTTTAAGATACCGTACACTGTATGAATTGTCCAATCAGGTGTTTTTTTCTTTCATTCTTTCACTGTATTCACTTAACCATATCCTTGTGTATACCAGATCCAACAATGTCATTCAAAAGCAAGTCTTAACAATGTACTTATTTCTGAGGCACCAACTTATTATTATTACGTCACGTATTATGTTTGTGTGATTAAGCCTTCAGTCCAGACGGTTCATGTATTGGAACATCGAGCGAGCAAATCGCATAGTAGGCCTAGGTCTAACATAACAATAAATATCAATAATTATATTCTGTTTTTTTAACTTGAACAATACTGTTTTTCAAGTGGCATGAAAAACCCCGTTATTGATTTTGCAATATATTGTATGATATTTGCTAAATTATTTTGTTCATCTAAGTTCATTTCATTAAGTTTGGAGAATAACCCATTTGTAGTGTCCTTGTGCTGAAATATGCGTATGGGTGTGGTCCGTCACTACCTAGCATCCGTAAAGAGGCGCTTATTTGTAGCTACGTGCTCACATCAACTACGTGAGCTGAAATGAACCATAACATCAAGGTAACCCTCTACACTTTGAAAATATGCAATCGGTTCTTTAAAGTGCACACGAGCCAGATGCATGGGCGTCGATCGGTAGGGGACAGGAGGACACGTCCTCCCACTTTTGATGTAGGGGGACATCATATCAATTGTCCCCCCCCCCCCACTTTTCACGAATCTTCTTGGAAAGAATAACGATTACACATGACTGTCATGAAATTTGTCTGTTCATTTTTCCAAGTGCGGTACATATTTCCGGACCAAAACCGAGTAAAAACGCAATTGTTTGTACATTTCCTAACCATCTCAGTAACCCCTACATCGATTTTATGGATGCAACGGGAAAGGTTATCAGAGGCTATATTTATTGTGAAAACAATGTACTGGTACGGTACGTTGTTAAAATTGGAAGCTTGTAAACTTATTAGGCCAATATTTTTACAAACTCAAAAGTGCACAATTTTTACTATAACCGATTTATTCCTTTTGTATTTATTATGACCCGTACTAGTGTAACTGCATACATTGGTTCCTCCTAGTTTAACAAAATTAGAGTTAGTCAATTGAATTTTATATAGCCGTTATTAAACAACAATTATACAGCCTTTTACACAGGCAGGTCTATCTATTTCAAATTATTTAATTAGTGATACCACGAGTTTACAAACTCCAGTGTTACGTTGACGCAATCTCGCAATGACGTCATAATAATTAGTGCCGGATTCAAGTGGGGCCGAGCCGATTCTCCCCTCCCTTAAAGTTTTCAAAATTTAAAAAAAATGCAAAGAAAATTATAATTAAAATTTTAAGTCTGAGAGTGCCATTTTAGGCCATCTAGGAGTGTCATAATAATACATTTTCTTACCGTACCTCAGCCCCAACATCGTGGGGCTGAGGTGACCTAGTTTCTCAAATTGTGAAAGTCTCTTCGTGTCCCCCTGTATTTCGCTTTCCCGGAGCCGCCACTGATAATGATAAATTAAGTAAATCACCTTTATGTTTTTGAAATCAAAATGTGAAGAACTAAGTAAAATTCAAAAAGAGGAGAAAAAGAAAAACATCTTGATTGATTTTAAAAGTACTGTACATGCTTATCAGTAGATATACATTATTTTTATGAATGTTAGTTTGCACGAAATATAAGCGGGCATAATTATGATTACCAGCATAATTTTAAAAACTTTATGATACTTGCACAAAAGTGAAATTCAAAAAGAGGAGAAAAGGAAAAACCTTGATTGGTTTTAAAAGAACTGTACATGCAGTATATAAGCGGGCATAATTATGATTACCAGGATAATTTTTAAAAATTCAAGGGGCCCAGTGGAAAAAAATAAAAGTGATTTAAATTTAGACTGAGAGTCTAACAAGCAAACCAGAGGTCCCGTAATCATAAATTTTCTCTACCTCAGCCCCAACCATGGTGGAGCTCCATCTTTAAACGTCCCTCCCTGGGCCTAGCTCTATTTCAAGTTTTGCCACTGTATTTTGAAAATGTAAGATGAAAATATAAGTTAATTGCATTCCTTAAAATCAATTAGAAACAATTTGTAAAAAGGCTATAGGCGCCACAGCTTCCGGGGGCTTCGCCCCACTGAACCCTCACCGGGGCCCGTGGCGGGTCCAGGAAGTCGAAATAAAGGGGACCCAGGGAGGGTATTGCGTAAATAAAATGTCCACCCACCTCATCCGCACAACTGTTGGGGCTGAGGTAAGAAAAAATATGATTATGGCACCTCCAGACTGACCGAAAATGGCACTCTCAGATTAAAAGTTGAATAACAATTTTGTCTGTTTTTTTTTATATTTATTTTGTTTTTATATAATTTTGAAAAAAATAGGAGGTGGGGGGGGGGCCTGTGCTGACAGGGTTTCCCCTTGAATCTGCCACTGTTCAATATATAACAATAGGATTGACATAGCCAATTTTCTATCACAAATGATTAATCCTAAAATCAAGCGAAAGATATTTTTATTTGAAAGATAAACAATAATAATAATAATAATAATAACAACAACAACAACAACAACAACAACAACAACAACAATAATAATAATAATAATAATAATAATAATAATAATAATAATAATAATAATAATAATAATAATAATAATAATAATAATGAGATTGCAGCGTTCGAAAAATGTTTGTCACAGGTGCTGGGAACAGTCACAAAAGTTAGGGGCCATCCCCCTCCCCCCATCCCGCTGGAACCAGCGCCGATGTTAAAGCTGTAGTTAGCGGCGTCCCTGCACTCGCCCGATCGACTCGCCCAAAACAAGCCTATGGGTATTTGGACGGTGCAATGCCTATAATTAGTTCACACAGTATTTTTGTGATGACTAGTAAGGTGGTAGGCCTATGAGGTGCTTTTTAACTGCTTAAGCGTCTGTTTTTTGCATCAGCGAATAAGTAAAGTTATATATAGCTAAAGTAAATCGCGGGGAAATATGTTGTTAGTTCCCGGTCTGTAATAATCTACCGTTTTTGCTTTCTCACTTTACCGCGATTTCGAAACATCCATGTCGGAAAGATATCTTGTGCTTTCCTAAGTGATCGTATTTCCTTATATGCACACCACAATATTTAATAAATTCATGCTGTTATTGTTGTCTGTAATTTATCTTTTTATCCTTTGATCTTTTTGAGAATTTTCTTTTCAACCTCAATGACAAAAAATCATTGGATCTTGTAAACACGGATATTGTAAATGTGTTTTTTTGGAATTCCAGAAGTGAAATTGTAATCTGAGTTCTGAGCTCCCCGGGATACAGGTAAAATGCACAGCGAGTGCCCGACCGATAAACGAATCGGTTTGGTTTTCTTGTCTTGTCTTGTCTTGTTTGGCAACGTGTAATGTTCTAATCTCATTTTCTTATACATAAATTCATGTTGTTGTTATTATTGTCTGTCTGTAGACTGTACGTTTAATCATTTTGATCCTTAAATCACTCTAAACACTTTTCTTTTTGGCTTAATGAAAAAAACACATTGAAGGTCGATTGGATTTAGTGGTAAACATTAAATCAGAATGTGTTTTAGGAATGTTTTATTTCCTTCTAGATAAAGTGAAGTAGGCATATCGGGGCTTGATCTACCTCACAGGCAATTGATCTGAAAAAAACAATGTTATGTGTTTTGACCCCTGTTGTTAAATGAATATGCCACGTAGAACAGTTATTTATTGGCATATCCTTGGCGCTCGTGCCTAAAGAAATGAAATGAAATGAGACCCATGACCTCAATACTGAGAGTGTGAATGCAAAGCACAGTCTCTTTAACTTTCCCGATAGTCCGATTAACAAATTTCCTTGAAATTTCCGTGAAATTGTAATCTGAGTTCTGAGCTATTTTTGTAAACTTTGAGTATTAGACCATTGACTATTAATGAATCAGACATAGATTCACATAGTACAATGGTAAATAAAAATTATATTTGTTAACTATTTTTTCTTTAATTTCCCCTTATTTTTTGTTTAAACAAATAATAATTACAATTAATAAATAATGATCGTTCATGAGTACAAATGCAGTATATATTTCCAGGTGGGATTTACTAACCATTTTCATTAGGTGAAAATGAAAGTTCCATGAAAGATTCATTCTCCATCCATATTCTATTTCCAGTTTACAAATGTGGAACATTCATTTTTTTCCCACAACCATCTTTGTCATTTAGGTGGTTTATATTGCTAAGATCGTTTGCGCTCACATACTAAACCTCGAAAGTAGTCAAGTACGGCAAATCTAGTTTAGGCCCGCATGTCCATTTCTCATGCAGCGTCAATGCATGGATTTAATAGTGTGTCCACTATGATCAGATAAACAAAGACCGTTTATTATTTTTTATGTCTTATTAAACATGTATACATTAAAGAGATGGCTAATAGACAACTGATTGTAGCCCAGTTAAGTTTACTTATTAAAAAACTACTAAGCATAGAATAATAATAATAACAAGGCAAGGTGAATTATCATATTACACAAGACAAATCAGGTTTCCAGACTACGTTGATACACCATTATATTATATTAATTCAAAGCTTTACTATATGAATTAGCTGATTGCATATGTTCAAGTTTAGGAGATTAACTATTACTGGAACTGGTACGGTAATCTTTGCCGTCTAAATTTAGACATTCGTCAGCTACTGACATTTATTTTAACTAAATATATCTGGTATTGGTAATAGTTGGGTAATTTTATAACTTTATATAATTTTTATAGCAATGCCACAAGACAGTTTATTTCTATCATACCATGATTTATATATATATATATATATATATATATACATATATTGCCTTATATATATATACATATATATATATATACACTACATAATTTATACCAACTTATATATATATACATATATATATATATACTACATAATTTATACAATTTCATATAAGCAAATAACATGTTATTCGTGATTTTCAAACTTACAGCCATTTGCTTTATAATGGTAACAACAATACATTAATTCTAATTGGTAGAATTAGCCGAGACCGAAGTTTTCTCGGTTGCGTAGCGTTGCTTTGAAGTCGTTGTTATAAACTGTCCTGGCTTTTGGCCAATCTTACAACAGAAATATGCCCATGAATCCCTCACATCTCGTCGACGAACACAGAAAAGTAGGAACACAAATAAACCCTGCAACGAGTTACAAACACAGAATATCAACTGGAACAAATCTCGGACAGTGTCGGATTCGTCTATTGCCAAGAACCCGAAAATCCATGTTAGGCCCAAAAGCATCATGATGGCAATTGCGTTCTGCACACGGACCGACAGTTCGCTCATTTTATCTTTGTCGCTCTTTGCCTTCGTAAACCTTCGTCGACATGTTAATTTTCGAATGACCTGAACATATATGACGAAGTTTATGATAAGAATAACTGCTGCAATGACCAGTAATCCCAGATAAAATTCCAAGCTGGGTTTCATAAAACAGCTAAAATATGAAGAGAAAATAAAGATTATTGAACTATATTTTTAGCCCAATATTATGACAATCAGCGGATTATTAATCTACTTTAATAGACCATACTAGTTTTATGGAGCCATTGATTATCTATTTAAAATTCTGTACTTGTTTGTTATCATGGCACCAGATCTCTGCGTAGACACTACTAAACGTTATCTGATGAATCCTGTCAAGTATCGGCGTATATGCAGAAAGAATAAGTAACGTCTATGTTGTCTATATAATAGCTATGGCAATATCATAACCATCACCACCATCGTTAGCATAATCACCGTCTTCATCATCACCATCATAATCATCACCGCTATCATCATTACCATTATTATAATCATTATTATATTGATATCGTCATCGCAGTTATCATTGTCATTACAATGTTCATTACCATTACATTAAGAATACAGTAGTTGGGAAGAACACAGCAAACTTTGTTAACAGATCATATCCAAGTACAATAAATGTGTATTCACGAATAGTTAAAACAATACACAACACTTACTATTCGTCGTTGGAATATATCTCCTTGTAGTTCATGGACGCAATTATTGCAACTGGTATAATAGGTACACCTGTTGATTACAAGTAGGGCCTATTATTAATCTTATTATTTATACAAATTATATTAAATATACTTATACAGACCAAAAATGGATCTAAGAAATTTAACTTATTCGGCAGTAGTATTGTTTCCACTGAATATGTGAAAATTGTGTTTTCTATAAATAATTGTTATAACCTTTATAAGTAAACTAATGTGATTTATATAGGGTACTGTAACGTTTACGTTCTTAATATTTCAGATGAATTTTTTAATTTATTTTTATTTGCAATAATCGGTAGAAAATAAGCCAAATGTGGAGGGATGAGATTCTAACAAGTGTTTTCATTGTCCCCCCCCCCCATCGGTTATTGTTAGGAAAGAGCTCGAATACATTGGGAAAAAGACCTTCAAACAGTTTCTGATATTTATAACATTTATTTTTTCTATAATGTATAAATACTTTGTACTTCATATGATTCAACTTGTACTAATTCTGATACAACCTTATTCTGTTCGTAAACACGTGCAAGTCAGAATGAGCTTGGGTAAACTTACCCCAGCCAAGGAGTGCGGACTTCAACATAAAGCAACGTATTTCTTCGTAAAATATCAAAACAAATTTTAGATACATATTTATCGCTTCAACAAGCATCCACGACAGCGACGTTAGAACGAAGTAATGCAACATGATGGCCACGACAATACAGCAATTTTGACAACTCGTCAACTCAATCCCGATGACAAAAGTTAGATACAGAAACAGCAGAGAAAAACACAAGTTAATAAGTATCCGTTGAGGGCGCTTTCCTCGTAAGTGTCTGTAGAGATATTAATTAAATGTTGATTAATTTCATTTATTCGGAGAAGATATAATTTATATTAAAATTGTACATTAATAAATTAAACATAAATACATTCAGACGTTTATAATTGAAGTCAGAGCACGCTGTCCCCTATAGCGCCTATCCAATCACACTCGAAGTTCACTTCTTTATTTATAGATTACTGTATTTCAGATGAACTCAAAGGTCAGATGAAGTTATGGGGCCCTCTTTAAAATTTCAATAAAATACATAACATATACAATTAAACTTTAGTTTCAGTTATGGAATGTTAATTTGAAGAAAAAAAATCCTCTTCATGTTTTCAAGTGATTTTTTTCAAAAATGTTATTGTCGATGAAACGGACTTTATTGATGTACTTAAAAAAAGCAGTAGGTCAACGAAATAAGAACATAATTTGTTAACTTACTTGAAGTACATAAATGTAAAAATAGTGATAACCAAGAAGACGATAGATATTACACATCCTATGATGCTGATGTAGGTCAAAGCATCTTGAAACCTCGTGGTTGGACCGGCTTGACCAGAATAATCCTTTTAATTATTGAGTAAACCAGTTTAAATATTGAGTAAACCAATTTAAATATTGAGTAAACCAGTTTAAATATTGAGTAAACCAGTTTAAATATTGAGTAAACCAGTTTAAATATTGAGTAAACCAGTTTAAGTATTGAGTAAACCAGTTTAAATATTGAGTAAACCAGTTTAAATATTGAGTAAACCAGTTTAAATATTGAGTAAACCAGTTTAAATATTGAGTAAACCAATTTAAATATTGAGTAAACCAGTTTAAGTATTGAGTAAACCAGTTTAAATATTGAGTAAACCAGTTTAAATATTGAGTAAACCAGTTTAAGTATTGAGTAAACCAGTTTAAATATTGAGTAAACCAGTTTAAATATTGAGTAAACCAGTTTAAATATTGAGTAAACCAGTTTAAGTATTGTTTAAACAAAATATTTTCTACTTGTGTGGGTGTTTAAGGCATAGATATTGAATACATATAAAAAAAAAAACATCTCTTAGTGAATGTGGTGGTTTTTAAAAAGGAATGTAATGAAACAAACCAAAATAACAGCAAAGTTTGTTAAATGGTCACAGAAGCATACGACACGGCCGTCGGATGTTTCGTTGTAAACACAGCCTTCGTTGGACCAGTCGCCTTGTCCGTTTTCCAAATCAAAGTCCCAAAAAACGCATTCAGGATTCCCATCAGCGCCTTCCTATAAGAAGTAACAATTCTACAAATGTTGTAATTGTACTGACAAGGGAATTGAGCTAAGGCTATAAGGCAAGACAGACGTTGGCAAATGTAACACTTTGCAAATTTTGTAAAATAATGTTTACGTCTACAGCCTTCGGGACGAAACCTATAAGCCAATTTGTAGTTTGAACTGCAAATGCACGTATGCAAGCAAGGTCAATCCATGAAAACCTATGTTATGAATATATCTGTTTATATCGATTAACCTTGATTCGAGCATGCGCAGTTGGCTTTTCACTTAATCTCTTTAGGTGTGTCCCTTTGAAGAGTGGTATCTTAAACGATCACCAATCAATCAATTTATTCACTCATATGATATGCAAAAACATTTAGCTTTGTCCACACTATCAAATTTTCTTTGACAAAAAACTGTTGTATGCCCTTATATAGTCATGATGTGCCCATATATAGTCATGATGTGCCTATATATGGTCATGATGTGCCCATATATAGTCATGATGTGCCCATATATAGTCATAATGTGCCCATATATAGTCATAATGTGCCCATATATAGTCATGATGTGCCTGTATTTGGTATTGATGTGATGTCATCATGACTATATTTAGGCATGTCACATGTTTTTGTCAAATAAAATTTGATCGTCTGGACAGGGCTTTATACGGTATATGTTGGCGATAGGAACAGTAAATTAAGTAAACATTGTTTAATAAATTTGTTCCTCTCGCGCGAATTACAGATATCTACAATACACAAAAAACAATACATAACATAGGCCTAACTATAGTTCTCTAGGTCTATATTTATTAAGTAATTTCTCTGTAAAGCACCTGAAGAATTCGTGTGTTTGATGGAAGTAACCAGAGCTTAGGACAGTAGTAAAAAAATATATTTTTTGTCTCAACGTTGTGTTATATGATATCAGTTTTAAGTGTATCTTATATTTGTTGAGACGTGGGAAACAAGATTGTACCTTTCTAGGAAGGTTGAACAAAATTTATAATCAACTGAAATGTAATTTAATATCATTCATATAGGCTTTGAATACAAACGTATACACTTACAATCTTAAAATTCCCAGATTGTTATAAATCAGTCATGGTTTTTTTTTTTTTTTTTTTTTTTCTTTCTTTTTTATTTCTTTTTCTTTTTTTTTTCTGTTGTTGAAAGTATTGTTTTTTTCAAGTAAATTGAAAACTAAAACAATACCATCAGTGAACTGTTGAGGATATATCGGGAATAATATATGTGTATTCATATATATTTTTTGGAGAGGTTATTGAATTCACGGAGTAATGGCCGACGATACCCTGTTGTAAGACTCTACAATAACGTATCTAACGAGTGTATAATAATTATTATTGTAAATTCAGAATGTTGAACTCACCACAACTGGTAAGTAGGCAGCTCTGACCGGTTCCTTCAACCCTGCCACAGTTACTCGCTCTACAGCAGCCGATATGACGCGACTTCCGATCGTTCTAGTTTTGTTAGACATTAGACGATTAGATGTAAATAGCTTAGAAGTTTGATAGATGGTGAAGCTCACTTGTAGATCATTTGAACCTGCTTGTTCTTGACTCTTAGTGACAATTTCCGGTGGTAACGCGATTGATGTTTCAAACATCTCCATTAAATATGCATCTACGTCTTCAAATTGTTTTATATTTTCTTGTTCAAGGCTGTTACGAAAGTTACCATTCATCGGTTGGATGGAACCAAATCCGATTCCATTTTCCAAAGCTGCTGGATCGAACATCATCGTCTGTACAGCTACATTGTCCTGGACGTCTCTGAAGTTCGTAAGTGAAGATAGTTGAGCCTCTAGGGATTTCACGATTCTTGAAGAAGCAATCATACTCTGGTTGTCTGCCATAAAGAGGTCATCGTCTGCATCTTGTACATTACTGACAACTTTCACCGTGAACATTGTTACCTGCAAGTAAGTGAAAATCCAATAGCATATTTATTTTCTAATAAATTGGCATGTGGGCCTAGATTACTTTATGTAACACTAACTTTATGTAGACTGTGTGCCAGAACTGTGCAGGCGGAAGGTGTTGAAATACCTGCGCAGACAATCCAACATCACAGGTTTTTAGCGCGTGATACAAAAAATATCGTACGCGCGCTTACATAAAAGTTAGAGATTCTGCGTATTATACGTAATTCTCAAAATCAATTATCTTATGAATGCTCAAGCTCGGGTTTCTACGTAATTTGTGAGAAATTGCTATGCTCAATGCATATACTACAACCACTGCGGGTGTGTTTGTCTGAAATAATTGGTGTAGATTACTATACGCAAATTATTCTTTTGGGATCTGTGAATAGTAAATTCAGAGTTCAAAATAAGTTTGTGTTTAGCAGCCTAGCTTGCTTATATTTTACTCGTAACATGTTTCTTGTGGCTGGTAGTACCCAGATATGTCGCCATACCCTTTTTATAACTCGCTTTTCGAAAAGAAAAGTACTCCTAACTTACATTTTGATTGCCTGCTCCTACTTCAGTTACTCTTTCTAAAATGGTGGCAACATCATTAAGGCTAAGTTCGTCATTCTCGTCCTCTGTGAAGATTGACAGTTTCCTAGCAACGTCTTCGACATTCTTCTCCGTCACAGTCACCTTCGAAATTAAAGTCAAATTAATAATTTAAATAATATTACGGTTTTAAAATTAACGGTATGGACGCGATACGGAAACAAAAGAAAAAAACGAAGCCAAACAAGAGATAGAGTGATCTTTTCCAGAAAGAGCTTGGAGTAAACTGGGCAAATCTGAGAAAGAATGGGCTGCTGCTGCTGATAATGATGATGATGGTTGATAATTGAAGATTATGATGATGGTGATGATGATGATGATGATGACGGTTTTTATAGGGCACCGTGTCCACCTAATTACCCCGGTTTTAGAGTCAAATGGAATTTATACTGGTGATTATATGATGGTGGTGATGATGATGACGGTTTTTATAGGGCACCGTGTCCACCTAATTACCCCGGTTTTAGAGTCAAATGGAACTTATACTGGTGATTATATGATGATGATGATGATGATGACGGCTTTTATAGGGCACCGTGTCCACCTAATTACCCCGGTTTTAGAGTCAAATGGAACTTATACTGGTGATTATATGATGGTGATGATGATGATGATGATGATGATGATGACGGTATTTATAGGGCACCGTGTCCACCTAATTACCCCGGTTTTAGAGTCAAATGGAACTTATACTGGTGATTATATGATGATGATGATGACAGCTTTTATAGGGCACCGTGTCCACCTAATTACCCCGGTTTTAGAGTCAAATGGAACGGTATCGTATAATAATTAGTTGTAGACTACCAACGTCATAAGATCTATTATACTATTAAGTCTATATTAATAGTAAACTTGGGTAAAACACCAAAAAATGTACGGTTTGCCTTCAAAATTAATTCTACCTTATGGACTTGAAAATGTTGGTGGCTATAGGGTTTGGTCTCCAATTAAGGCATTAGCTTTAATACTAAACGATTGAAGATTGCAAGTTGGTACAGAACATCGGAACAGTGGTCTCGAATTTGAGAGGTCTTCGCGAATTGGAGTCCGAACCAAAGATCGTATAGATAGCTGCGCTATACGATCTTTGTCCGAACTGTGTATTCGATTTTAGTTAGCACGCCCTCAAGACTTACCTGCGCTAACTCGTTGATATCATCGATGTCACATAGACCTTCCGAAACTATAACTTCTCCCCAGACTGAACCTCCTCGCGGATCAGAAATACACATGCGCGTTGCCCGGGCTGACCGAGGATCTGTGTTAATAAAATTCTACACATTACAACAATGTCCCAGCTAATTTATGGATGGTAGTACTGATGATGACGATGCAGACAAAACAGAAATAAAAAGGCAGTGCCAAGGAAGTTGTTGCAAAGAACACCAGCGGGAGCGTGTGTCTATGCCCTATTCTGTCTTATTCTGTACAGGTATTATGTTTACTAATAAAGTATCCACATGTAGGGATTCGGTTGTCAGGAAATATGTGGTGTTGTTTACAGTGACTTTTTAGTAAGCTTTCTAGGAGGTCTTATATCGATTTTTATTTTTAGCTCATGCCATCATTCCTCTATACCGGATTTACACTATCTTACATGGTTAACTACCGAAGGGGCATAGACTCAAAAACGACACCTTTAAGACACTACGCCTTGATCACTCATTTTTTTGGGGTGGAGATATGCACTATGAAAGTCCTAATAATATTATTTATTATTAGTACTATTATTGTTATGGTAGCGGTTGTGATAGTGGTGGTGATGGTGATGATAATGATGATGATTATGACGGTAATGGTATTGGTGGTGGTGATGATGATGTGGTTGAAGGTGATTACGATGATGATGATGTTAATGATCATGATTTTGTACATTTTACTCACTATTTTCCTCTAAACCACACATTTCAAGTGAGTTAGCCAAGAAATTTGCCGGTGAAGCTTCAAATGTGTACGTCACACCCTCTATCACCACAACGTTATACGGACAAGGATCTGAACAATAGTGATAACAATAATACATTCACAAATTAAAATTCATGATGGTGATGACGATATATAATTCTATAATTAATATCTGCAGTCTGCTTATGTTAACTTTCAGTGTTTTAGGCCTAGCCTAAATTATATAATTAACATTCACATTTACGAGTTGTTTTGAAAATTTAAATATAAAACAAATATCCAAGATACCAGCAATATATAATACTGTATTGTGAATACCACCGCCATCATCATTATCATCATCATAATCATAATCACCATCACCGTCGTTATCGACATTGTCTTCGCCGCCGTCATCATCACTGTCAACATTTACCCCGCCACCACCACCACCACATAATTTCAATTCAGTACGCATTTACTAACCATTGTATTCGAGAAAGACAGAAAAGAAATCGGCTTTTTTCGGATCACCTGAAAACAAAAATACAGTTAGGCTAGAGGTCATTTACTAAATCCTCTAAAAACCAATTAACCTAAATAGCTAGAATTATCAATTTTTCACCACATAGAACACAGTCGGAATCAATCATCTCAGTAATAATAAAATTACATTATATTTATAATGTACAGGTTGTTGTGTACAGCTAGTAATTTTTAATTATAAATGTTTAACTTCACTCTAATTTTGCGATGTCTTATTGTCTGGATGGATTTTTTGGTTGTATTATAACTGGATTATATTTTTAATGTAATTATTCATCATTCATCAATTTAATGTTTTTGAAGCAATAATAATAATAATCAATAATAATGTTTTTATTAATTTTTCTGCAATTTTAATGTAATTTTCCTAATGGTGTTATATATGCTTTTATTGTCATGATTGTGCAGTGGTTTAGTTTTCGTTATTTTCCATTTTTGCAATTCAGCATTTTGCATTTTGACTGCCATGTTTTATGTTTTTATGAATTTTGAATTTTGATTTAATAAATACCATTATATAGGCCTATATATTTTAATTTATCAGAAATCAACCTTTAAATTCTCTGTCTGGACGGATTGCAATTAACATCGATCCATTGCCCACGTTGCAGTTCTATATATATAATCGCTCACAGTTTTTGAGAGTTACGTTAGATCTCCATTAAAGAATATTGTTATGTTACTAATTACGAATATTATGATTCTGTTATGTATAAAATGTTAATATATACACTTAAAAATAATAATAATAATAAAGATGCATTGTCCTCTAAAAAAATCATAAAAAATAATTTTGACATTAACTTGCTAATTTTTCAGTAAAATACAAATTATTAACTTGAGTATAGAAATTACTGAATTAAAAAAAAAATGTGTACCCTGATTTTTTATACTGGATGATGATAAAAATAATAACACTTTCTATCATTTTTCGCAGTAAACATATGGGTAAACATTACTCAAATACACACATTTTTATGTAAGAGTTGATAAGGTTTATGTTATTTCAAAAAAGTTAATTATAAAAATGATTTTTATGATTATTTTTTAGTATTTTTCATTGGACAATACATCTTAAATTGTATTTTTATGGAAAAATTATTATGGAAATACTTACCTGTCTGCCAAACTACGCTACCTCTTGTCGGAGAGAACATTATTTGTGGATATTTCGAATGCACGTTCCATGGACACCTTCCTTTGGCAGTTATCGTCACTGTCCATCCTTTATCGTTTGTGCATCCATTATAAATCTCATTTATAAACCAATGTCGACTATGTCCACCGTCATCGTGGCTGAAAGAATAGTAGAATTTAAGAATAATTAATATATGTATACCGTAAAACCTCGAAATGAAGCCCAATGGGCTTAGTCTCGAGAAGAAGCCCATCTCGAAAAGAAGCCCGTGGGCTTTTTTTTCAAGATAGCATAGGCTTCTTTTCGATGTACATAAACTGTACATAAGTTTTAGAAAAAAATTAATTAATTAAAAACACTTGGTATATATAGCATTTTATGTGATTTTATGCCAGTTAATACACTCCTTGATGCAGATTGAAATTTACAGCATTCGTTTTGAAAAGAAGACCCCCCCCCCTCTTTACTTTGCAAAATTAGCCTCGAAAAGAAGTCCATCTCGAAAAGAAGTCCATCCAAAGTTCGAATTAAAAGAAGGCCAGGGCTTTAATTTCATTTCATTTATTTAGGCACGAGCGCCAAGAATATGGCAATAAGTGAACTTTATCACTGTACTACGTGACATATCCATTTTAACAACAGGGGGCTTATTAATGTACCCTTAATTCGAGGTTTTACGGTGTACAGTTTGACATAGTGGCTTATTTAAAATAAATATTAAAGATAAATAAGTGGTGGTGGTGGTGGTAGTGGTGGTGGTGGTAGTAGTGGTGGTGGTAGTGGTGGTGGTGGTGGTATCTACCACCACACTTCTTCCCAATGCTGCTGCAGCTTTATCATCGCTGTGGAACGAATTGCCACTCTCTATCAAACTGTCTCCCACAATTGATTTATTTAAGTTAAAACTGAAATCCCATCTCTTTAACTCTATCTAGACCATCCCCCATTCGCATTGTCAATTTTAAAAATCTTTCTCTAGTTGTACTCTCTGCGCTTTTGATCATTTATTTGAAATTAGCGCATTATAAATATTTAATTATTATTAACGGCGGAACCACTTTTTTATATAGAAAGTCTGAAGATTTACAGTAGCACTAAAAACTTTGGCGTTAAGTTCAAATTTAAGGTGGTTCAATGTAATGGTGATTTTGTAGTGGTGGTGGCAGTGTTTGTAATACTGGTGGTGCAAGGTAAGAAAGTAGTATAACTATTTTGTTTACCCTTCTATTGAGAAATGACGTGTTGTTTCTCTGTTGAAATCATTGAATGAGGTTGACATCACTTTTTCTTTAGCAAACCAATCCATTTTGTTGGTATTTCTGCCATCAAATATTACGTATGCTTCTTCTACGCCATTTTTGTAGATAGAAAATTTAACCTGCAATTAGATACACAGATTATGTGATAAGCCTGGTTTCATTAAAATCGATACATTGTCGCTATAACGTTGTCAATGCAAGTTGTGTACTGCGTAGCAGTCCCTTACGCAATCGAGAAGGATTCCCGTTTCGACCGACCAATCAGCATCGCCGAAAGCTGAAGGCGATAGCGTGTAGCGATTGCATGGAAACCAAACTTTATTTGTTTGTTTTAACAAAAGAAGGTTGAATGCCAAATCGATATTAAAATTGAGTACAAATTATGAAAAATTTCATAAATACAAATCGTCATATAAATATGCTTAAATATTTAATAAATGGTTTTAAGACTAGAATGAGTGTGATGAAAACCATCGCGATTTTATGCTTCGAACTTTATTTGTTTATCTTCAAATTAATGGTAATAATGATAATAATTTAGCGCCAATTCGATCAAGTTACTGTATTCATTCAACGGCGTTTCTTACGCGATCATGCAAAATATTTAGTCATGTTCCACGAGTATCAAAGGATAGATTCCAGTCGTGTTGCATGACTCCGCATGGATTAAGTGATACACATCGCAGGTACTCATTTAACTCCTGAGTGAAGAGGATGAATGTCAGAATGCCCCAGGATACACCAAACGGCCTGCATCAGTCCGTAAGCCATGATTTCTTGGAAGCCATAAACCTGAAAGTCGGACGTCTGTGTTAGGCAATGAACGGTATAATGAACTTACGCAATATAAATAATTCTGCCAAAGAGTAAACACCAATGAATTGTGCAAGGTTCTCGCAGCAGGCGCGAAACACCCTAAGACAGTAAAATACAACCAAAGATGGAAGTCTTGTGAACCGTGAAATCCTCTCATAGATGGTTTTTGTTATTCTTTGAAATTTCCTTTGTAGGTCTATTGTTTAGGAATTAAAACTTCATGCAAGTTCTAACAGCTTCAAAGTGAACAGTAAATTTTGAAATGCCTTAAGTGTTTGTCGGCAATGCATTCTCGCTTTATTGGATCCTCAGAATTATATAATTTTCTGTTTGACATTTAAATTAACAAGTGAACCATTGAGCTGTGGTAAGAATCGAATGAAAATAAGATCATTTAATTTGATTCTGGTCCTTAAACTTCATTGTTTCTTTTGTCGGTCATATTTTTGACTTCTTGTGGAGGGGCGCCATGAGCGTTTTCTTTAAACGGACACCGGCCCTTTAAAAGTTCTCATTATGATTATTATTATTATTATTATTATTATTATTATTATTATTATTATTATTATTATTATTGTTATTGTTATTGTTATTGTTATTGTTATTATTGTTATTGTTATTATTGTTATTGTTATTATTATTATTAGATTGGGATTGGGAGCAATACGCAAAGGGTTATCATACACAAACGAGGATCATGCTTAAAGGAGTGTTATACTCATACCTCCCTGGACTTACTCACCACAGACCTATGGTCCTTATCATTAATAAATTCTTCATCAAGATAATTTTAATTATCCTACCATATTAAAATAATAATTACCGTATAATTATAATTAGTATTATTATTATAATATTATTAATAATAATATATCTCTTCACACAGTATTGTAACTGTCTCTTATACACATCTTACTGTTTTGCAAATGTTAGGTATTGTGGATTTGCAATTGTGGTGCATGCGTCTCGCACCATGAATTTCATAGATTAACCTGCCTACTACTGTAAGACTTATACATAGATATACTTAGGTTGGTTACCTCACATGTCGGTCTCTATGGCCTTAGTGATCGTCCCTTCCCATGATGCATAGTTTACTTCAGAACAGGGGTATGCGGATAATTAACGACGCTGTTCGTGGAGAAACGTCGAGCTCTTATATTGAAAGAGTATTACATGGTATTGTTTTCAATGTAATTTTAACCTATATTGGCCCTTATTGGTATTTACTCCAATATAACTATTACATTGAATTGAAATAAGGGATTTTTTTTTCCGCTGTACTATTGCTCAATCACCATCAGATAACCCCACTGAAAATACTTTTTTTTCAGACTTTTGTGGGTTACCCTTGGTGTTTACACTGAATAAATAAATTCTTTAATCCATCTATATTTGAACATATGAGCTTCATCTTACCCGTCGAATTTCGATCTCCGACCACCTGTCTACCATCGGACTTTTGAAGTGTGCTTTAAGGTTGTCATTTAGTGCACGTGCTGAGTCGTTCAAGGCGTTTAACGAGCCGTCATCTCGCCACAAATGATACAGATCTGGATCACCAGCTTCAGATACACCTTTATAAACCAGATGCCATCCTATAGCGATAAAATCATCATCAGTTAGGCATAATGCGTACTATACCATTCTATATACCATTCTACCATTTTATATATATTCCGATGAAAAAAATATAAAATAAAATATTAGGCCATGCATACACGAAACAACAGGATATCGTTTATTCGAGTAGTCTGAAGAAACTGGCTTTAAAGTAAAACATCATTTTAAGGTGGCTTGTAAGCCAAACGATGCCCCTCTCCCACCTAGGTTTATTTCACCTAAGAGTCGTACGATTTCTACGAGTTAAAACTCGTGATCTTTGGAAAGGACCTATACGAGCTTATTACGTGTTAGCTACGAGTGAGGTACGAATTTATGGATTTGGTTACGAGTTCTGTACGAATTATGCCGAGCAGAGCACCGAGTTAACTACGAAATTATTAAGAGCGTAACAAGTTTGTACCGAATTAGATACGATTCAACTCGGTGCGCTCGTACTTACTCGTACTCGTTTTTGGGTGCTCGCATCAAACTCGTAGATGACAAAACCGCCGATGAGTATCCAGAGTAGTGTACGAGCTAGGTAGGAGTACTCCGAGTACTCTACGAGCTACCTACGAGTTCTTCGCGTTTACTACGAGTTATCTACTCGTATAATTTTGAACATGTTCAAATTAGCGCCACGAGTTCAGAGCTGCTACGAGTAGGTAGGAGTCCTCTCCGAGCTTTTCGAATCGTCCTACGAGTTTCTGCCGAGTTAGCAACTCGGCATTCTCTTGTAACTCGTATGCTGAAAAAAACCCCTAGTGGGAGAGGGGCAGCCAAGATCCCGATTTCGAAAGAAAGGGATATGATAAAGCAAACTACCGGGTACCCCCCTACTTACACCAAACCAAATAGATAATGAAATTTACCGTCTTATTACGTTTTGTTACCTATTCAACAAGAAAAGTACGTAACATTCATAGCGAGCCCTCCATGTCATGCCACCAGTATAGGCCTATATTCCTGGAATTAGGACAAAGGGGGCCGAGATTACAATAATAGTGGTATCTCTTTGGACTAGGCCGTTCATTTCTTACATCAACAAAAACTAAGCCTTCTGTATATCAAATACGAGTGACCATAAACTCTTCACACAGTATTGTAATGTCAGTTCTCAGAACCCACATAACATTGACTCATGGTGAAAGAATTAGGTTGCATCTGTTGTTATGTTTCATTATTGGGATTTAATGACTGCCTACTGATTTCATCCGTATTAACGTATTGTGTTTGGCAAAGTCAGATTCATATAATCTATGTAGACGAATGTAGGCCTACACAAGGGAACAGGGTTGAAAGACGCGTCTAGTCTTGTGGCCCAAGGTTCAAGAAACTGTATACAGTACTAGCAATTCCACCTTAAAATAGCAGCAGACAATAAGAACAATAAAAAAGAAAAATAACCATGGAATAAACTGGAAAAAATAAAGTTACAGACAAAATGATAACCACATGTTAGTAGTAATGCCGAGAGGAACAGCTAGGCACGGGTGAAAAAGATGGGGAGAAAATATTTTTTTTTTTTTAAAGTTATAGGAAATAAATGTTTTAAGATGACTAATTGTTTGAATTAAACATTAAAATAGGCCTACATAAAAGTGCCAAAGCTGGGGATTGCCCATAGACCCCACGCTTCTTTTCTACATTGAGCGGTAAACATGAATGCACCTTTCAAGATTAACTTTTCAAAACTTTCCATAACTTGGAAAGATGGTAGAAGTTTTTGAGCATGTCCTCTTAGAGGCCTCCATTGTCTAAAATAACTTTATACTGTAGAGGATAAGCTGGTGACTGAACTTTATAATAGTATGTTTAGGTTTAGGTTTAGAGGTAAAATGTTTTAGTCGCGGAAAAAAAAATCAAGGGTTGTGACAGGATTTGAACCCAGGACCCTGGGATTGGAATGCAAGTACCTAACCTATCAACCTACAGTCACACTAGACACTGTAATACTACTTCTGCTTATTTTTTAGTATAAAATATGCACTAATTTAATTAGGTTCATTCATGGAGAAAAATTGTTTACGCACGATGCTGACCTGTTTCCAAAAATAACTTTCCATTCATTTGTTCCCATAATGGATATCCATTTATGCATATCTCCTCCTTTTGCTAAATAATCAAAAGAAACCAACTAACCTTTGGGAAATAATCTGTACCAAGTGGCGTATAGCTATATTATTTTATTTAAGAATTCATCTACTGTTAAAGGTCAAACATTTTAATGAATATGTTTAACAAAAGTTAGATCTAAGTTATAAATATATACAAACATTTACGTACACTGTGTAGACATGATATTCAGAAACTGATAATATGCCTACGCCCTACGGAAGCTTGGCTACCATATGTCTAAAGATGTCCCAATATTACACTATCTTTATCTTGAATATTGAGATGTACAGCACGACGTCATCAAGCATGATCATATAAATATTAATTTATCTATTTTATTGAAGATCAGGAAGTTTGAACCGGACCCACACACAGCCCCTCCTAGCCAATCATATTTTGATAGACCTACCACAGCTTCAGTGTTTACCGGCTTAAAAGAAAGCAAAAAAAAAGTTAAACGGAGTGATACATTATAGTGTTCCTTACCTGTCTGGTCGCCATATACTTTGCGTCTTGTAAGTATCTGTAAGATGGGTAGAAGCCATAGGTAGCCTAGAACTTTCGCCATTTTCTACCTCGTTTTACCTTGTTTTGAACCGATGAAAAGGGTCCAGACCTACACGTCGGAAGACAGTATCAGTGTGAAAATCTATTTTGGGTGGAAGTAAGTACACAATAGACTGTTAATGACGTCCGCTTATTGTCCGAACTCCACCAACCGTCTGTCCGTCAAAATAATAGCTTAGTGGAGCGACTTCATAATATATTTTGTGCCTTTAATTCCTTTGTTTAAAAGGCGGTATGAATTCCTTTATTGTTATTAGTATTAATATTAGCATTTTCACTAAGTACACATTATAAAAAGGTGGGCATTGGTGGAAAAAGAGGCACTGCTCATAATTGTCCAATCACGTGTTATTTCCTTTCACAATATGCACTAAACCTTGACTAAACCATGACAGGCCAATTATTGCGTACACAAAAATACAATTTGACATCGTCCTTGCTAGTTGCCTATTAAACAAAGTAGGATTACCGTACCTCGTTTAAGATTCATTAACTTTTGACGTAGGCCCCTATTGTATATATAAAATTCAGTCGTAGGTCCTGCGTGTACACGTACTGGGACATCGAAAAACAATTAATGTGATAAGAAACGTTTTATTGCAAGATATTTTTCGTCAGGAAACTCAATAGGAATGATGCAGGCGCCGATCCAGCGGGGGTGGGGGGACATGAGAGCCCGTGTTCCCCCCTCCCCCCGTCGGTCAAGCCGAAAAATAAAAAAGAGGGAGAAAAATTTGATTTAAAGAGAGGAAAGGGGGGAAAGGGAGTGCACCCATGAGTTCAGTTGCGATCCAGCAGTGGGAGAAAGGAGAGCTCGATTGTTTGCCAATTATTTACACCAACCATGGTGGGGTGGAGGTGGGCGTGGCGACGTGAACTTCATATTGTGCCACCCCCCCCCCCCCCCCCCAGTCAGAAAATCTCTGGATCCGCCCCTGTGATGGTTTGCCCCGCCTGACGTACCGCATTGAATACTCAGTACCGGTACGTCTCCAAAAAAATACAAGTGATGATTGAATTCAAATTATCATTGCAGTACTTGCTGCTACTGGCGATTGAACTCAACCCTATTTCTTCCTCTCGTTTTACTCCTGCACTTTTGGAGTCCTTAGGGGGAACCAGAACCCTCCACTGTCGTAGGTCCAATGGTTTTGATTCAAGTAGCAGACGACGATTATCTGGATCTTATGAGCTCGATTCTCGCCGTAATGGCTTGCGATTTTTTTTTTCAAAGGTTCTTTAATAATAGAATAATGTACAGACATTATATGCAATGGAATATTACACACTTTGTCAGTGGCAGGTTCAAGGGGTCCCAACCGGCACGCCCCCCCCCCCTCCGAGTCCCCTTAAAATTTTCACAATTATTTTTTTTAATGGAGAAAAAAAAGGTCTAAGAGTGGCCATCTAGAGATGTCAAAATCATAAATTCCCTTACCTCTCGACCATCAATCTGTGAAAGTCCTCCCTGTGAGCCCCCCCCCCCCCTCCTCTATTTCGAATTCCAGGATGACTGGGTGAAAATTTGTGTAGACACATTCTCAACAAAAATAAGCAAAATAAATATGCTGCTTTTCAATCATTTTTGGGAACAGTGAAGTGACGAGTGTGAAGATACGATTAAAACATTTTTTTTAACTTTAACCAAAACTTTCTGTAACATGCCACTGTTGCGCCTTTCGAGTCTTTACGACAAAAATCGGTAAGTATAACTAATTTAACTACAGTTAATTTAAATATCTATTTTTGCAAAGTCATCTTATAATAATAGCATCATTGGTAGACCTACGTGAGTTGCACTGGAACAACCGCCTTGAAATGCAAAACTTACTTAAACTATAGGCCTATGCATGCAATGCAACTATTGACGTTATAAATAGCCTTATTGTTTCTCATCTATAAGCGAGGCACAACCTTATAAAAGGTGTGCAACAAAGCAACGAAAATCAGTATAAAGTTTATTAGGCCTACTGTGATGAAATGAAACATGAGATTACTGCAGTAGAACAAGTATTAATAATAATAATAATATAAAAGGGGTTTACAAAAAAGAGAAAAAGAAAATTATAAGTATTGTATATTTAAATTAATAACATAAATTAATCTAATAACATAAATTCCCATAAGAAAATGTTAATTATACAATAGAAAAATATAACATATTTCGTTTCATTCTTTCATTGCAGTGATTAAAAATAATTTTCAATGTTTATCGAAAACTTTATTCGCAATAATATGATTCACGGGCGTTATACATTGTATGTTTCTGCGAATCACCTTCTAAACTTTTGCACGCAATGCTATTGTTAGCTGGTTGAAAATTCAGTGACTCAGCAGACACTATAAGCCAATCGTCAGTTATCTATTGCACGCAGGCAATCATTGATATAGGGAGGTAAAATTCAATGTATGCAAGCTAAAAAATTGTGGAATGAACCGTAACAGTACTACAAAGCAAAATATAAATAAAGATAA
>NW_022685291.1:1939335-1951207 GCF_011630105.1 Anneissia japonica
GAGGTGATTTGTGTTTATTGATTGGTTTCTAAATCACGATATTTTAGTACGGCACTAGTCATTTTAACGACTCCATGATTACAGTATTTATTTATTTATTTTAGTTTTATTATAGGATGCAGTAACGATATGCTGTCCAAAACTCAGATGATGTTTAATTAGGTAGTTGTGTAAAATGCTTCATCACAACTTACGTTTAATAAGTTTTTCGTTGAAGTTCTCAAATGATCAACTTAATAATGATAATAACAATAATAAACAATAATAATAATAACAATAATAATAATAAAATAATAACAATAATAACAATAATAATAAACATTTATTTATTTAAACTCTTCAGTCAAATAGACTGTTCTCTTAGTGTGCTCAGTATACAACGCAGATAAAATATGGAAAAATACAGATAATGTCCTAACAATAAAAAGTTAAAAAAACATCTGAAAATACCAATAAAAAAAACAAAAAACAAAAAAAACCCAAATATATCGTCGCTCACATCACGAACTAACACAATCAAAGTAGATTGTGTTAGTTCGTGAAATCACAGTAGCGCGTCAAAACGAGCGCGTATTGGTTGTCAAGCAATTTTGTATTCTTTACCACACAAAAAGTCCGTAACAACAACTGCGCGTACTTTGACGTGCTTTTGTGAGCGACGATATAAAGGTTTAACTTCATTACTGTATATAAAATTAGTTAAGTTACTTAATTTTGTGTAAAAATATATATATATATATATATATATATATATGAATATATATGTATATATATATATATATATATATGTATATATATATGTAACACAGGTAGAACAACATAGACAGGAGACGATGTAACTTCTCTGTTGTCGTTTATTTGTTCGAAAACGCCAAAAAACCATAATCCAGAAACTGACAATTACTTGTTAATTAAAACAAAACCCCCAGCTTGGCCAGGCACTGTATGCACAATATGCCAAGCTAAAAAGAATAATAAAAGCCATTAGCCTATATACCAATATAACCAATTAACTGCGAGGTACAAACTTAACTGGCCTTATAGTATTAGTTATTGCATCTTTCTTTATGGGAAACCTTAGGTTTTTATCATAAATAAATGCATACTCTATTCTTTAACCAATGCACAACTATTTGCGCGTGCATTCACATTACCAGAGCAGGAAATAATTATCCTGTCTATTGCTTGTTTACAGCTCAGTGCTAAAAACCCGGCAATCTAACATTATGACCATAATACATGTTTAAGACATGCTCTATAAACAACATCAGTCCTGTGATTCAGGCTGGAAGCATATTATTATTTTAATTCACAAACAATATAAAAAGTAAAGAATCATTATGAATAACATAGCTAAATAAAGTAAGATAATACATAATAAGTTTAAGTACAAGAACTCTTTATCCCACCTTGGATTACAGTGCTTCACAAGGAACCATATAATAATCATGTATCATAATTCTTTGTCTGCTATAGCTCCTTCCCCCGAAAAACGGTAGCTACAGTAGATTTTCAAATGGACACGGCTGCTATTTTTCGGTACGTCTTGTCTTTGTTCTTGCCAATTAGAAAAGGAAAGAATCGTCCTAAGAAGGGACGCTAAGTCCGTGTCACATACAAACAACATAGATATCTACATCCGCAGAATGTCTTAAACCATATCATTATGTTATGATGATACCATTAATAACTTAAAATACTATTTACAATGTAGTGATAAACAATATCCAGTATCCTGTGCTATATAAAACAAGTTAACTTAATGATGAACTTTGTACTACTTTATTGTGTATAAATCAGGTACTTAGGACGCCTTTCCGCTAAGCCCCGCCACTTGGATATTGTTGCTAAGGTCCCACAAACAACATCATTTTGTAGAAGAAAACATGGATGGCAGTGCGGTCGCGGGCACAGAGTGGTTGTTAGGTATTCCGAACAATATCTGTTTTACGTTTCTGCCGAATCATAAAAATGTAACAGAAAGTGTCTTAAAAAGAGGTCTAAATTACTATTTGCAAGTATACATTCATATAATTAAAATAATGTCACTAAAAGTTGATGGAAATTACTGGCGATTGATGCGGAAGTCTTATTCATCTCCATGGTTTCACATCGAGATTTTCAGCATAAAATCTCATCGATTCTTCTTGTTCTTGCAAATCGGGGTAAGGTCACAGGAAGGTTTCGACTTAAAAATTAGGAAACTACATTTACATTAATTATTTTAGGCAATACCTGGTTCAACATGGATTTCACGCCTTCCCGTTCTTGAAGTCCACAATCTGGCTTCTCCCTCCCAGGTTCGAGTACAAATAGGCCTAGGGAGGCGTATCCTAGGGAGGCCTACAGCAGATAGTGATACCGTCACCGGCCTAGTCAGGAGGCTATCTAAATCTGTCAATGATATTTTGACTAATTCTTATACCATCCAGGCCATATGAAAATTAAAATAATCGAGATTTCAGCATAACATTTTTTTTTTGTAAACTGCGTATGCAGCATTAAAATTGTAACATTGTTGTACCATTCAGCACGCGGTGGTTGACAAACGTTATGTAGCAGAATTACAATCAAAACATAAAGGCATTAAACCAGTGCATTTCATGTAGTGTACAGTATTATTTCTTTTCTAAAGTTATCTACTGTACTGCCATATTTACTCTACATTGATCTGAGACTAAAATATAAAGGGACTAACTAACCCAATCCATCCACCAATCAACATGGCTTTGTATATAAATATGTTCAGTAAAGATAATAATATTAAAACAAATTAAATAATGACACAAAAAAAATCCACACACAGAAGCTTCTTTATACTGTAATTGAAACATAATGATCAGATTTAATTTGCAACTTCATACATCTAACATACATCTTTTATTTAAATTCAACACAAATAGCTTGAATCTACACAGGGCCACCAAGAGAGGAGGAAAAGATCCCCAGGGCCCTAGTTTACCAGGGCCCATAAAAATTGCAGGTAGCATTTTTTCCCCATATATTTTTCAAAAATAATTACTATCATGGGCCCTCAATAATGTCATGGGTTCCCTAATAATGGGCTCCTCCAGATTGACAGGGCCCCATCAAAAAAATTGTTTGCGCCTATTTGGAAAGGCCATAGCATCAAAAATATTTCATATCTTGTGAAAAGGTTTTTCCAAACAGAGGATAAAAGGATTTATTTACCTTTAATGTATCAGCAACCTTTTAATAATACATACAGCATTATAAATAAAAGATTGATAAACAAGTAATATAATATTATATTTCAAATATATTGCTATATAATTAATTTAGTAATAGTTGTAATAATGTTCTCAATGTTATGCATCTATTAAAATTGTTATACTTTATTTTTACAATTGTTTTTTTTTTTTTATATTGCACATGCTGCCAACATTATTCTCTTCATTTACTTTTCTGAATAATATTGAAGTTTACAATACAAGTGGTAACAAACTTCAGCACCAACTCCTGTATACCAAATCCTGTAGGCCTACAGTTACCGTTTTTCAATCATATGAAAAATCTACTCATGACTATCCTAACTTACATTCTGTGATATTTTGTTTTGGTTTCTCTATTTCTGGTAGGGGACGTCTACACACAGTTGGTACTGTTCCATCTGCATTTACTGGGTCAGGATATTCAATAGTTTCCAATAACAAAATGCTATGAAAAAAGTATATATTGTATTTATTAATGATTTGTACGAAACACAAAAATCTCATGCATATTAGAGGCAGCTAGGCTAAGGATTTAAATACATTTTAGGGCCTACATTGGCCTAATCTAAGCTGCCTAGGTAAGGCCTGCATTGTCATTTACTGTTAAATATTTTCCTCAATCTATTTATAGATCACAATTTATTAGAAAAATTAATACCAGGCCCTGAGATCAGGCGCGATCCATCGCGGAATGCAGCTGCTGTGGTCGAATATCTTAAAATGTAGGCCTAGGCATTGGAGAAGATCGACATCGGAATAGGCCTATGGCTAGGCGAACTCCGACGCGACCCGATTATTTTTGTAGGCTTAACTTAAATAAATGAAATCCTACCGTTGAGCTGTATGCTTGTTTACCCTGTTGAAATATAGGACATGCCGTCTTCCACAAGCCATATTCCACTGACAGTAGGCCTAGGCAATTTTTTTTTTTCTCTTTTTTTGGCTTCATGGTAAAGGTTTCCTACTGCATAGTCATATCATCGACGTCGCTTCTCGCACACTGCACAAACTTGTAACTCGTGTGTGTTTGTGTGGAAAACGTGTTTGTAAACAGCGCGTATATGACTTGTTCTGATTGGTTACTTGGAAGTTTGATTGACAGCCCGGCATCGCCCTTCATCAGGTGGTCCACCTGATGAAGGGCGATGCCCGAAAACGTTTGTGTTTTTTACCATTAAAAGTTACGGATGCATCAACGTTGTAGAGATTATATAGCTATCAATGCTTTAGTCGAAATAGGATGAAAAGTGGCTATAGGTCCCTGGAGGCTTTAGCTGTCTCTTATACACATAGCGCCCTAAATGATAATCTTCTACCAGATTCAGTTCTATTCTTTGGTAAGAGTAGATTACCTAATAATAATAATAATAATAATAATAATGAGAATTATAATAATAATAATAATAATAATAATAATAATAATAATGAGAATTATAATAATAATAATAATAATAATAAAAATAGTTTATAAAAGATAATTATTTCTTTATTTGTGTGAAATGCTTAATCACAACTTAATATTATATTAAGTTACAGTATCATAAATTAGTTGAAAGTTCCAAATGGTCAGCTTTTGCCTAACTAAATATGGTTCAAATAAATAAATACTCATTCTAAATAAATAAACAAATAAATATAGGCCCTATAAACAAAATAAAAATTTTGAAAAATAAACAATCGTTCTTTATAAATTGTTAAATTAAGATAATCATTTCTTGTAAATTTACTCTAGATTGCTCAGCGGTAACATGCTGAAATAAGTTTACGTGGATGATATGGTGCTATGACCAAGGTATACAAGATCTTGGCTATGCTCCAATGTGGTTTAACAACTCCATATTCCCTAACAGTGTAGTATTTCCTGTTTTAATACCGTCGACACTTTTTAAGGTATATAGGCCAGGGGCCTACTTAAGTACTAAAATCGGAACCTGGCGTAGTTCTGAGCACTGGTCGGAATGCCTAACCCACCCCCACCCCCTTTTCTTGTTTTCTGGATCAGACTGAATGTTGGGATCCCCTACATCTACACACTAGTCTGCCTAGCAACAGCCAGTGATGGCTCCATGATCTGCCCGACGGAGGGGCTAAAGGCGCCGACGAGGGGGAGGGGGGAGTTTATTACTTATTTGATAGGCATCGAGCTACTATATATGAGTTCATGTATGTTTTCAAATGTCGAAAAACAAAACAAAAAACAAAGTATGCAATGTAACCATCTGATGCATTTTCAAATCCTCATTCTTCAAAGTGAAATTCTACATTTTGGAAATTTTGCATGAAATCTGTCAACCACGCTGTCAAGGTCGAGGTTTCTTCCCCTATCACGATGTATTCCAAGCATCATGAGGCTTTCCAAACGAGCATTTGTCATAACAGAACGCAAATCATTTTTAATTAGTCTCATTGAATTATTATTATTATTATTATTATTATTATTATTATTATTATTATTATTATTATTATTGTGATGAACAGTTAACATAAATAGTTCAATGAAAACAATATGGTGGCTAAACGAACATGTAATTTTCTTTTATTTGTTATTCCCTGACAAGATTTACCCGTCTTCCACGGTGCTAACTGCTTTCAATAAAAAAAAAATTAAAAATTAAATAAAACAAAATTACAGTATAATAACGATTTACAAATCTACTTCAATGTTATATTCACTCACTCTGGTTGGAATCAAATTCAAATCATACTGCAGTGAAAGAATATTCAGATGTGCTCTCACCTTCAGAAACACTTGATTTCTGAGGTAAAACCAGTCCTCAATGAAGTTGGAGCATAATATGTAACTTATTAGTTATTGGTACTTCCTAATTTGGGAATGTTGTTACCACTATAGAGAGGGTCATGAGAGAGGCACCAAGGGCAGATTTAAATTGTTTCTTAACACTCGGCTCATTTCGATGGGGGAAAAAATAAATCAATTTTTTTTTATTGCAAATTTTATTGGTTGTCTCGTTTGACGCCAAAAATAGAAATCCGTTTTTGTGTCTATCGTGTCTCTGCTCTTTTGCTTCTGACGTTGTTCTGGGCTTGAAGTATTTGAGGCGGGCACTCGAGCCTCTGATAGTTTCGATTTTACTTGGTTGCAACATGATCCAATTATTCTTTAATTGTTGTCGTTTGAAGTCGAAAGTAAAAGTTTTTCGAGGAGGTTAAACGATTAACAGCATATGGTTACAAAACAAGGTGATGGCCTAAAAACGAAACAAAATAAGGATAATATGAGACGAACAGTTCTTACATGAACTTTTGATATGAAGGCAGCGGGAACATAATAGACTTACGAACAATTGGAAACTTCCTCGCGATTGAATGTAATGTAATGTGGTTCGGTTTATAAACCGGTACCAGCTCTCCCGTCTGTCCACAACAGGGGCTGTATGAACCAGTACACCGGGGTAACCCCCTACTCGTCTTGAAAGATGTATCGGGTTCTTTATTTAGTGTATTAATGACTACCATTTAGGTTTACGAATAAGTTTGACATATGATATCATAGAACTAAAAAAATAGTACAAGTCATTGTGATTCAGTATTTCGAAATTTATTAGTTCATCTTCAAGAATGAAGATGAGCTACGGTGATAAATATTAAATGACAATGCCTCAGCTTGCATCACATTTTTGGGGTTTTTTTTTTTTCATGTGATTTGGTTTTTAAGTTTTAGTTGTACATATAATTTGATTACTTGTAATCATTTGTCTTTAAGTTTTGTGTTTTGGACGCACCTTTGTTTTTTTGTTTTTTTCAAAGTGTGCCACTGATGTAACAGTGCAAGTACAAATAAATAATAATAATAATAATAATAATTATTATTATTATTATTATTATTATTATTATTATTATTATTAATAATATTATTTATTATTATTTATTATTATTATTATTATTATTATTATTATTACTATTATTATTATTATTACTATTATTATTGCTATTATTATTATTATTATTGTTATTATTATTATTATTATTATTTATTATTATTATTATTATTATTATTATTATTATTATTATTATTAAGTTTTGTGTTTTGGACGCACCTTTGTTTTTATTTCAAAGTGTGCCACTGATGTAACAGTGCAAGTCCAAATAAATAATAATAATTATTATTATTATTATTATTATTATTATTATTATTATTATTATTATTATTATCATTATTATTAGGGAAAAGCGCATACCCCAAGGCGTTCCGTTTCTTGGGACAAAACAGTAAATTCGCCAATTTCGTCGTGGAAAATAATAATGTAAAGTGCAGTTAGATTAATAGCGCTTTATACAAACGTCGAGGCGAGGACTCAGCTACTACAATCATTTACATATACATACGCCTTCATAACGATACTTGTTAATTTGTCATTGATTTCTTTATTGATATTTATAGTATGGGCGACCCACTGTGTGTGTGTGTCACTGACTTAAAGCGTAATTTAGAGTAAATAATAGATTTATACTTTGTCATGAATATGTCTCCTACGTTTCATAGCAATCAGAGCACGAAAGCTTCATTAAAAATAATATCAACAGTAGCAGCTGATTCTATCTTAGATAAGATATTCAATTACTCGGCACTTTTCACATTTCAAAGTTTTTTTTCGATGCCAGCCGACAGTTTTGTCTTTTGAATCGCTGGGCTAGTGAAGCTCCCCAATCCGTCCATCAACTTTCTCACTCAACAGGTTCTGGGACGTCATGCGTTTCTAATAATGACTAAGCTTTATCGACTGTTGTAGGCTTAGCAGCTATATAATATGGTAATCCATCTCCGACCGTGCCATACATCAACCATGCATCAACGTTGTAGAGATTATATAGCTATCAATGCTTTAGTCGAAATAGGATGAAAAGTGGCTATAGGTCCCTGGAGGCTTTAGAGCATTAACCTTGGTATTGTTGGCGTAGATTTGAGTTGAAAAGCTTGGTGGATTCAATTCCTGTGACGGCATGGGTTTTTCTCACTGACCAAAGTAAATGTACTCCCCTCAAGCCCCCCCAACCCCCCCCCCCCCCCCCAAACGAGTACGTTACAGTGTGAGACCTGGTTATTAAATTGGTCGGAACAAAAACATCTTTAAAACTGTTGTTGTTGGTTCAATGAAATAACCAGATTTCATGGAAGTGCAAAAGTATTAGAGAAGTGTATTATATTGCAATTATGTATTTTTTGGAATATTCTAAAATAATTTGCTGATGTTGTTGATTGGCTGCCTACTAGAGAGCAAATAGTTAGTCTGCAAATTCATGCAAAAAAAACGAATATAGCTGCAACGTAGTACCGTACTCAAATGCAATCACCTACGAAAATAGAATACTATTAATTTAAAAACATATAGTTAAGGCGACCAATTAATCTTCCCTACGTTTTTTGTATGTATAAGTGTTTCCGCAGTAATTTTCTGGATGGCTTCGTGTGACGTCTTTTTTTATATAACCATATATACTTCCGTAATATAGCACTGGCATAATTGTAATCACCTGTCCCTCCGGTTCATAACGTAATAATGGCTTGAATCTATCCTTAGCTTTTAAGTCAAGTCTGTTACATGTGTTACGTCATAATGGCACGCGTGCGTGACATTCTAACGCGACCAGCAAGAGTTAATTATATAATAGGCCTATATAAATTAAATTAAATTGAATATAAATAATTATTTATAAATCTTGATCGTTAAAGAAGGGAATCTGAGTATATGGGGCAATGTAATAATATATATACACACACACAGATGTTAATATATATATATATATATTTATAGAATTTATATTTCAATAGAACAAGCATATACGGTAAATAATAGGTCTAAATAATAGCCTATATTATTAATTTTCTCCGCATTATATGCGGGTCTAAGTAATAAAATGCATAAGCCTATTACTACAATATTTTAAAACAAGCATCTAATTTTATATCTTTTGAATTCATATTTGATTATACAGGCTTATGTTAGTGTACATGTTTACGTTGTTTATGTATTTGTCATTTGTTTTACATTGTTGATTGGACAGGATAAATTAAGTGAAATCAAAGGCTTATAACATAAACATAGACATACGAATCTCAAAATTTACTTTTCCTAGTTTATCATCTTTAGTGCAGATTAAGTTTATGAATATTATTTCACTTTAAGTACACATTGTGGTTTTTATTAATATTTAGTATAATTTTAATTATTATTCTCTCATAGTCAAACATGGAGGATTATTATAAATAAAATAAATTGGAATCATAAAAATATTTTATTTATTGCATAAATTTTACTCTTTTTTCAAAGTTATAAATAGGTCTAACCCAGGAAGTTTCTTAAAATGTTATATTAGGGAGCTTCCATTGCGTGACGATGGTAGGACGTAGAACGTAATGACGTCACTAAAAGTCATCTGCGCATGGAGAACGTTAAGTTCTCCTCGTTGCGTGAATTCTAGGACGCCTAATCTACGTATGCAGAGAACGTAGGAGGACGGTTGGACGGTCACGCATGAATGATTCCGTTCTAGCGTCGCGTCGTCACGCAATTCGGAAGCTCCCTGTTTGCGTCTTTGTCTGAGCATGGACCTATTAATGGGTCCATAGTCTGAGCTGTTGCCATAAGGTGTGTAACATTTCAACCCATGCACTGGTTTGATGATCTCCAACGAAGAAATGATGACGCCGAAACCGGATGTATTTGTGTGTTGACCATAGTGAACAAGTTAATTTCATTATTTACGCCTTTTGGTTCGAGTTTTCTCCATGTGATAAGACTACCCACTGATGATATTACTATATGATTGTTATTGATATCATTGCTGAGTATCAATAATGTTTTTAACTTATGCGTTTTTCCTTTAAATTATGGTCGCTGTACAGGGAAGATTTTTCTTTGTTATAGCCACCATCTCATATGAGATAAATAAAATGATTATGAGTTATGAAATATAAAATATTAACAGCCAATAGCGAATATAAAGCTAGTTTTCCACTAGGCGAATTTATTCGCGCGAATCAAAGCGTCGGTTCGCTTCCTGAGCTCTCATTGGTTGCGCATTTTTTCGCTTCGCAAAAACTCCGAATATATGCTCATCAACCGAGGCTTTCGATTCGCTCGGATGAATTCGCCTAGTGGAAAAAGGGCTTAATATGTTGAGTTTTGTTTTGTTTTGTTTTTTTTTTTAAACGTGTTTCCCCATCGGGATTTTGAAGGCCCAATCAAATATGTATAGTTATACTTTGTTGTAATATAATGCATTAAATAAATTTTTTGGTCTGCCTTGGCACTGTAGTGCCACTCAGATTCTTGTCCTGAATAATGTGCCTCTTTCTATGAATATTATAGAAAATCATGCTATAGTTGTATGTGTAGATTGGAAAAGCGTACAAACAACTTAGTTAAAACTGTTATCAGTATTGTCTTAGAGGATCAGGGCTACAATCAAAATGGATGACACGTACTTCTCAGGGTTTATGGCTTTAACTGCTAAAACAAAGAGTTGAAGATTGACATGACAGTGACTGCTAAGTACTGTACCGCTAAACAAATAACTCTTAACAACTGAGGGCGCTGTTAGAAAACTCGGCAACGTGGTTTGGATTTTGCCATAAGACTTTTAACTTGGAATTTGTACAGAGCGTGTCTTGTAATTATGAGGCGCCATCTGTTAACTTATTATTTAGCAAAAATAACATGGCTTTTTACGTTATATATTTATTTATTATTTTATATAATATATAATATTTTATATAATATATAATATTTTATATAATATATAATTTTTTATATAATATATAATTTTTTATATAATATATAATTTATTATATATTATATAATTTTTTAAATAAAATATAAAAAATTATATATTATATATTCTATATAATATATAATATTTTATATAATATATAATTTTTTATATAATATATAAAAAATTATATAATATATAAAAAATTATATAATATATAAAAAATTATATAATATATAAAAAATTATATAATATATAAAAAATTATATAATATATAAAAAATTATATAATATATAAAAAATTATATAATATATAAAAAATTATATAATATATAAAAAATTATATAATATATAAAAAATTATATAATATATAAAAAATTATATAATATATAAAAAATTATATAATATATAAAAAATTATATAATATATAAAAAATTATATAATATATAAAAAATTATATAATATATAAAAAATTATATAATATATAAAAAATTATATAATATATAAAAAATTATATAATATATAAAAAATTATATAATATATAAAAAATTATATAATATATAAAAAATTATATAATATATAAAAAATTATATAATATATAAAAAATTATATAATATATAAAAAATTATATAATATATAAAAAATTATATAATATATAAAAAATTATATAATATATAAAAAATTATATAATATATAAAAAATTATATAATATATAAAAAATTATATAATATATAAAAAATTATATAATATATAAAAAATTATATAATATATAAAAAATTATATAATATATAAAAAATTATATAATATATAAAAAATTATATAATATATAAAAAATTATATAATATATAAAAAATTATATAATATATAAAAAATTATATAATATATAAAAAATTATATAATATATAAAAA
>NW_022685291.1:1951336-1953678 GCF_011630105.1 Anneissia japonica
AGGTTTTAGGCTATGTGATTTACGGTATAATTAAAATTCCATTGAAAAAGCAAATGACCTCATTAGCTGTCTCTTATACACATCTAGATGTGTATAAGAGACAGAGTTACAGTAATTTTATAATTTCATTTATATGTGACCTATCATTATATTATAATTTGGTTTACTTTTAGTGTATTTTTGAAAGAAATGAAATACAGTATTCAAAATATGGAATAACTTGCTCATTTGGCAAGATACAGTCTCTAATTCAGCTACTTACGGCAAATCGTTATATTATAATTCGATTTAGTTTTATATATTTTTAAATAAAATGAAGTACAGTATTGACAAATTCAGTTTATTTCCGATAAATATCATAAAGTTTAAATTTCTGTATAGTATTTTGAATAAATTGATTCTAATTGGTAATCTCGTATTGTGCGTGTCGTTTATTTTTCATTGCCTAAATTAATTCAGTTAATTCTGGTTTTCAATGTAGCATTTTTAGAGTAATTTCAATTAAAAAAAAACCATTTTATTATTAAAAGTTTCAAACAGTTTTAATGATTAACTATAAAACATCACTATTCTCTGTTCCCCTGTTGTTAATGCACAAAGCGCCACGAGTGCTACTCAGAGTCAGATGGAAGGTACTGGCCTATATAATTTACCTTCACCCCACAGTTAATAAACAAATAATTAAATATTTAGTTTAACACAGGCGAGGCTTGCTATCTAGGAGATTGTCTTGTTTAATTTATTACCGTATTGCACATCAGACATACCGGTAACACAACTACACATGAGTACGAAAATGTTTATTTATTTTTATTTATTAAGTAAAACACTTTAAAGTTCTTAAAACTATAACTCTATAGAACCAGGGAGTTGTTATAGTGACCGCCGTCAACACATTCCTATACCGCCCGAGTCAATTAATTTAAAAATCATCATCTATTGATACATTTGTTCATAATGATTTTTAGGCATAAGAAGAACACTGGATCGTGCCACGACTGAACCCCTCAGACTGAAAGTTAAGGTGGTATAAGCCCATTAGCCACATGTTATACACTAGGCTCAGAGTAGTCAACCTGTGTCCACTCCAGCCAAAAAAAATTAAGACTGCCAATCTTCACAAGCAGGGGTGAAAAATAACCATCTTCTATACCAATTTTTTTGTAAGGAAGTAATTAAGGTATAGGCCGATAATTATATACTATTATTTTTGTTGTCAAAAGGGGTTACAACAATGACAGACCTTTTGGCCTTTATGTTGTGCTTTGTATATCATCCTGTTCTATTCTGTTTTCCATTATTGTAGTGTATGTAATTTGTAAAATGTTTTTGATATAGGCCTAATGGCTATAAAGATTGACAAGGCTCATGCGGAAAATGAGGATATTACATTTATAATTATTCATTTTGTATTATGAATGTCATTATCATCATCTGTTCGCATAGACGTCGTTAGTAGACGTGCCTCTATTATCAGATTCCATCTCTTTTCTATCAGTGGCCAACTCCTTCACGTCTCGTTTTTCAGCTGTGTTTAAGTTGATTCAAGACCTTATTTATTGTTTGTATAAACGTGGATTTTGGTCTTCCTCTTGTACTATTTACTTTCCGATGGTCTTCATGAAAAGCTCGTTTGGTAGATGTATGATCGTCTGGTAATCGGACGTACTAGATGCCCTAACCATTTCATGCGCCTTTTCTTAACTTTTGTCGACCATTTCTCGTCAACGGTTCTTTTGTAGAGTTCAATGTTCGTTATTTTAAAACTCGTCTTAGTAAACCTCTTTGGAAACAAAACAATCTACTTTTTTATCAAACGACTTATTTAGCGACCACAGTTCACTATTTATATTTCTAAATATCAAATTTTCTTGAAATAAGAATATAATTTTTTTTATAAAAGTTAAAGGAGATGCTGTTTGTTTTTCTAATTTTAACTTTCTCAATGATCAAATGTACTACTGAATGAACACTGCAAGCCTTTATAGGGTTATGTAAACAGTTTGTTTTGAGGTTTTAGGCTATGTGATTTACGGTATAATTAAAATTCCATTGAAAAAGCAAATGGCCTCATTAATATAGTCAGACCATGAAAAATGGTCAGACACATCAAGGACATTTGCTAAATAATAAGTGAACACTCGGCAAACGCCAAGTGTTCAATAAATGGCCAACGAAAATAGGCATTGGTTTTTTCGTTATATATTTATTTATTATTTTATATAATATATAATATTTTATATAATATATAATATTTTATATAATATATAATATTTTATATAATATATAATTTATTATATAATATATAATTTATTATATATTATATAAAAAATTATATATTA
>NW_022685291.1:1955465-1975717 GCF_011630105.1 Anneissia japonica
TTTATATTCAGTTGACATTATAATATATATATTTTATGACGGATTAACAATATTTAAATAAATTTTCAATTAGCTGACTGAGGGCTGAACGTCCACAGGACATTATATTTAAGCACATATATAATAAAAACAAATAATAGAAAACGATAATAATGTATATACTTATTTAATTTAATAGACCGATGGGATAAACCCATTTTGTAAATAATAATGTACAATTTAACTGCAACAGAAGAGGAAAATCTGATCAGAATGAAAAGGAAACCTTGCCTCCACCACTACTAGAACTCAGCACCTTTTTCTTAACGTGCGAAGGTCTTACCAACTCAACCACAGAGACCTGTGGTCGAGATACATATTTATATATTACAACATTATTATTATTCTTTTAACTAGTATTGTATTTATATACTACTACACAGCAAAGTATTTTAATTTATATATAACATAGTCTATATACTTATATACATATATAGGGTATTTCATAAAATCTTGCCACTGTTATTTAATAAAAATCTGAGAAGATGTATTATTAAGATGTCATACAATATTGATCTTAATTGACTTTTTTATGACCTAATTATCTGACCATGTCGCCACTTTTTTTGTTTATCTTTTGGGGGTAACCCACAACTTTTTCATCACTTTTAATTTAAATAACACATACTGTACCACGGTATACAATAAGAAATCCTGTCAAAAAATTAAATTAATTAAATTATGAGATTTTGAATATATTAAATTAAAAATATTATTTAAGTTTCATGAAAGTAATATCATAGTGTGAGCAAAACATTATTGCATATTCAATTATTATTATTATTATTATTAATATATATATATATACTTATATACACATGCATTTATACACATACATACTGTATATACATATACACATATATACATACATATACACCTACACACCCCAACAAACACACAATACATATAATTATATATATAATTATATATATATATATATAATTATATATATATATTAATATTATACAATTCTTTTTTATATCAATTTATCATTTCACATTAAATACAATATCTGATATCAGACTTTTTATATATATATGTCACTACTTTTGATGTTATTCTTTGACTATGCAGTACAATAAACATATTTAAAAGAACAAAACATGTTTTACATGGTGGTCACCTTGAAATTTAATATGGCTGCTAAATGACCTTGACCTAAAATGGCTGTCATAATGACCTCTAATGAAATAGTTCCTATCAAAAATTGAATTTTGTGAGCTTATGTATGATTTTGATGTAAAACACGACCACTTACAAATTATTAAGATATTCTGCGTATTTAACAGAAAAATGAAATTGAATGACCTTAAATGACTATCTGACCATGTCACAAGTGCTATAAATCATTGACCATGAAAATATATTTTTAGACATCATAATTCTTATTGGAAGTAGTTTAAAAGTCGATATATTGATAAATATAGTTTTTGCGTGGCAGCCATTTTGAAATTCAAGATGGCCGCCAGAATGACCTCAAATGAAATATTGTAGTTCATAGTAAACTTTTTGAATTCTGAGAGCCTGGGTATGATTCTAATGTAAAATTTGACAATTACGTAATTTTAAAGATACCATACAATATTTGACCTTGAATGACCTTAAATGACCTATTTGTGGCAATCTGACCAGGTCAAATATGATATTGGTATTCCTCGATCATATAAACATACTCTTAGACATTATAATTATAATTCAAAGGGATTTAGAAGCGAAGATATAGATAAACATAGGTTTTATAAGGCTACCATTTTGAAATCCAAGATGGCCGCCATAATGACCTCGGATGAGGTGGTTCCTACCAAAAATTGAATGCTATGACCATAAGGAGCATGTAAAAAGAAATTGGTGCTTTTGTCCGGAACGTCCACATTAAGTCCAAATGTGGCCCTAAGCTGCCGTACTAATTGTCATTATTCAAAATGAAGCACGAGAGTTTCATGAACGCTAACTGAATACCAACGTATACAAGGGCATCGTAATCACTATTAATATATAATTATTACCGAATGCAACATGTCCATTAAAACGGCATTAGGCCATCTTCTGATGTACATTAAAATGCTATAATGGGGCTTGGAGAGTAGTGGTGATTAGAACGGTTTTAGTCGTAAGAGACATCCTATCTATCTTTATTTAATATAGTAAATTAAATAATTTTATCAATAATTATGAATATATGATATTAATTGATTGGGGACTGATTACTAGTGGGAACAGAATACTTTGTCAAATCATTATTTATACATTTTTAATAATCACTATCATTCATAACTATATATCATTTTACAATACAAATGATATTTTTTGTAAGTAGGTACCACCTGTTATTAGGCCTATCATTATTATATTACGCAACTTCATCATATTAAACTAATAGGGGATCTTCTCATATCAAATGAAGTTACAGTAGGCCTATATTGATTTTGTATCAAATCGTCTGCTGTTTTTTCTGTACATATCTCATGGAAAGGACATCTGGCATTCGTAAATAGATCAAAGTCTAAGAAAAAAAAATCTTTATTTATATTTTATTAGCAGTTTAGATCGTTACACAATACAGCATCGAATATCAAATACTATGGAACGCCGTTATATCTTCGGTTCCGTGTAAAACACTCTGTATGCAATCCTATTACGTTATGTGCTATCATCAATGCGTCATGCGGAAACGTCATTATATTATGTGAAATTGTCATTATGTTATGCACTATCTTCATTATGTTATATGCAATCGTCATCTGTTATGTGCATTCATCTACTATTAGTGGTAATAATAGTGGTAGTAGGTAGTGGAGTAGTCATGTGCAGTGACGTTGAGATAATACCAGTTATTGCAAAGGCACTCGCCAATTTTTATGGGATGGCCACACAATTTATTTCACTGATCGTAGGGTGTCATGAGCGTCGATGGGTGGGAAACAGGGGGACACGTCCTCCCCACATTTCAAAGTGGGGAAATCTTATCAATTATTCCGCCACCCCCCACACACATACACACACACACCAATGCTCTTCAGAAAGCGAGTGAAAAGAACAACAATTACGAATGACTGTCATGAATGTGTCTGTTCACCTGTGTTCTGTTTCCTGTATGTGCGGTATTCTTTCTGGACCAAACCTAGGAAAAACGCCATTTAACTCACAATGTGTGTCGCAATACTACATACACAAGTGCAATTCAAAAAGAGGAGAAAAAGAAAGATTGATTTTGAAAGTTATTGCAAAGTGACCAGATTAGAGTGACTGTTTTTAAGCGTTTAATTCTCTCTTTTTATTGTTCGAATAGGCCTACATTTTGACATGAGCTAATGAGTTGTATAAGCGGGTCTATGATTACGATAATAAATCACTTTTTATGATGAATATTTCAGTCCGAGAATTCAAGGAAGGTAAGCCTACCGCCCCACCCCCTCCCCTCCCTAAATTTTTCAAAATATAAAAGAAGTGGGAAATAAGAAATTGATATTCCAATTTCAGTCTGGGAGAGCCATTTCCGGCCAATAGAGGTGCCGATCATAAATGTCCTTGCCTCAGCACCAATCATGGTGGGGCTGAGGTGGTTTATACTCTCATCTATGAAAGTACCTCTCTCGGCTCCCTCCATTTAGAATTCCTGGATCTGCTGTATTTTGAAAATGTAATATCGAAATAAGTGTTAATTGTATTCCTTAAAATCATTTAGATACTACTTTTAAATGCCTAGATTTGAACGCCTGAGCTTCCGGGGGCTTTGCCTCATGATCCCCACTGGAGCGTTTCCACTGAACCACACCTGGCCCTACGTGGCCCCTGCCCCCACCCCCAGTCAAAACTTTGACTTCCTTATTTTTAAATTCGTCCCCTCCCCATTCGACGCCCTTGCTAAGTGTGGGCTCATGTAAAAATACATGTTCTTTTAGTCACCAGCTAAACGACTCTTACCACTGTCCTCTCATGAATGACGTCATGTGTACCGCATTAAAGGCCGATTCCCTTCCATGTATCAGTGGCTCTAATCATATTTTCTTTTGTGTAATTGTCCGTTATGAAAAAGTATTAATGTATGTAATTTTGTCAGTTTGATCGAGTTATTGTAGGGACGGAAATTCAAATTGCGGGAACCATTGCGTAAGAAAGCTGTAATGTAATTGCGTTATTTGCCGCTATTTGCTAACCAAACATCTTGATCAAGTAAGTCCACACCCGTTCAATTTATAATTCAATTTATTTATACCTCGTCCATTAATTTTCATTTCCAAACACACTAACATTTGCTACTTAATTGCAACAGTTGTGATAGGCCTTCATTTGATGTGATCTGATCGTTGATGACCAAACTGCTCAAATTCGACATCTCATAAAAGTGGGGCAACAACTTTCATAGTTTAAATCGTATCGTTACCAAGGAACAATATCAAATCCCTATTGGGCAAGAAACACATGTAGGCCTAGTAAACTTTATCTAAAGTGTTGTTACATATTACATAAATTAATAAAACAACACGCTACTACGCTATAGGATCGTAAGTACATAGTGACCAATCACAGTCACGTATTATATTTACACAGGGATCACGTGATATACTTCCAACCTATCACAACGTTCGAGAAATTATCGTTCAATAAAATGGCTTCCAAACCTCATGTGTGCCTTATTTTTGTTAGAAACCCAATGGGTTATTATTTGGTTATTGGTATTCGATAAATCATATATTGAATATAAAACATATTTATATATACATCATTTTGTCTATGTTATGTAGATAAATATTATTATCCAATAGCCGTCTTATGATTTGCAGGTCTAGTATGATTCATAGGTGCTTACAGCATCCTCTTTTCGATGAGTGTTAGGCCTGATATGATGCTTTATTTATTTTTCGTCTACACCATATCGACATTAAATTGTAAGAAAATAAGGAGTAAAAATACTGATATAGGCCTACATATTACCCTTATGTTATATACCCGGCCAAGTATAATAATTGTTATATATGATTAACGCTAAAACAGATTAACCATTTTGTGGTTGGAATGAGTGAAAAACAAATTCGACTTGATGATGAAAAAATTCGATGATCACGTAGGTGTTAATGTAACAGCGGCCATATAGACCATAGCTGACCATGTGTATAGCCGAGTGTAGCCTCGCATATCAATGCTCATCTTCGTCCATGTTAGACACTACGTGGATTAACTCTGTTCCAAATGTTCTTCCTCAGTTGTCGTGTTTGCTTAACTGTGTGGAAAGATAAGTAGAGTTTTAAAAAAAAGCAATTCATCGGTCTTAAAAAAATGTGCTACACTTTCGGAACTGCGGAAGCCGCTGTAGGATACAGCACCAATAAAGCTATATATATTAGTGGCGACTCAAGCGAAGGCATTGTTGCACATAAAGCGTGTTTTCCATATAATCGCTACATTGTCGCTACAGTCTTCAGTGAAATACTTGTACTGCGAAGCAGTCCCCTACGCAGTCGAGAAGGCTCCCAATTCGACCGGCTAATCAGCATCACTGAAAGCTGTCGGCAATAGTGTGTACCGATTGTATAGAAACCAAGCTATAACCCGCTCCACCGACCTAAGGGTCCTCCTCCTACCGTGGACGCTCAATAAAATCCATCTTAGACACTACGGCGGCGTGGCTGTTGCGAGTCCCAAATACTCTTCGGTGCTGTGTGTAAAAATAAGTAGATAAATAAAGAAGAGTTATAAGGCCCCATAAAAAAATATTAGTTTACCAACCCCTCCCTCGTCACTTTTGGGCAATTTCTAATTATTTTTTTTTCTAAGCAACATATTTTTATTTCAAACGGTCGTGTTTCCATCTGTTTTGACTTGGAAAGGTCAAGATTTCTTGCAAATATGTTTACTGGTACAACAAAAACATATTTTTTAAATATAAATTTGATTCCATTCTTATGACTTTTTATATATGTGTCCCTAACCATTGATTTACTTGAGAACATCGGTAAAATGGGGGCGGGGTTAGCAGAGAAAAAAAAAACTCCCTCCCTCATCAGTTGATAGGGTGATAAACTAATATTTTTTTATGGGGCCTAAGTACCGGTAATGCTACCGGTAACGAGTTGTGAGTGTGCCTATGACACACGATGAACCCCAACAGGGGAAGTCATTCCCTAATGAACACTCATTGAGCGTGGGGCGCACCTCTCAGAAACAGCATCTTCCCCAGGCGCCTACGCTGACAATATATTGAGTAAAAAAACACACTCAAGCAGTCATCTCATCACAGTATTTGACAACTAGCGCCCTCACATCATCGAGTCTCCACTTAATGTCCGGCCCCCCACCCCCTCACCCGCCACCTCCTAAATTTTATTTGACTACAAAATTATTTAAGTTATATAATATGCATGTATTTTAGATATTGGCCTAAATAAAATATTACTCTTAGGATCCAGCTGTGACGCTTTCTTTGAAAAGTTATTAATAATCTTAATTACTTCACTTTTGATTTCAATTATTACTTTCGGAGGGTAACAATTACTTTAAGAAGAATAACTTAATTTTTTAATTATTTATTTATATATATATATATATATATCATATATATATTTAATTATAATTCAATATGTATTTATTTTATATATATATGCATATATATATATATATATATATCTTTATAATTTATATATATATATATTTACTTGTATTTATATACTGTATATTTTGATAATAGTTTATTTTGATAATTAGTCGTTTTTATACAGAATTACACAGATATGTTGGTCTTTCAGTCATTTCATGTTATCACAACTTTAGTTCTCTTATGACATTAGGTATATTTGTATTATTACGGACTGTGATAAAATAAATAAATGTATGCTAGTCAACCAACAAGGCAAGTTATAGGAGAGAGAAACCAGTCGTAAGCTTCTTGGTTTGTACATTTGCAATTAGGAGTATAAATTGATGGTATGCTACAGACGATTGCCCAAGAACACTTTCATAAACTTAAACATTAGTAGGTAATGCGTCATGACGTAATAACAACAATGTAGACCTACTGATGCGTTTCGCGCGCATGCTCGGCTTTAGCAAGAAATACGCTTATTCATATTAGTCACGTTCATCTACGTACTGTATAAATATTATTTTATTAAGACATAGGATTGTATTGCAATGTACCACTGTATTTATAATCACTGATTAAACTTTTATGATATGATATGTTTGTTCAAGTGTGTAAAAGCAATGTAGCTTATTTTATCCAAGTGTACAAGAGTATAAAACACGAAGACTTCAGTTTAAATTAAATTACTTTCGATCGAAAGATAAGACCTAAACAATATATGTTACAGCAGTTGGTACCATAAGTAATTTCCCGCACGATTGAAAATCGTAACGATACTGGGTTTAGTCTACAGGGTAGTTCGTGCTTCGAACAGGCCATTCCATTCGTAAAAGAAGCCTTTTGCCTAGGTTTAATTACTGTACACTAATTAATTATTGTTTTTATACTCATTATATTTACACGATTATTTCATTTTAATATTATACAAAAATTTAACATAAATTATATATAATTCGAACTTTTAAAACTAATATTTTTATTGAATATTTTATCAAATAAACTTGTAAATAAAATTAATGAAACGTGGACATAGTATACCTACATTAATAAAATTAACAATTAACAATCAATTTCATATAACCGAAGTAAGTTTCGACCTAGGCAACCCTTGCTAAAAAGTTACACTTTCTCCATCAAATGACCTGTTCAAAGCACAAACTCCTGTGGACCAAACCCAGCACTGTTACGATTTGTAATCGTGCGGGAAACTCGCTCGTGTTGCACTACAATAAATCCGACATTTCCAATCCTATGAACACAATAAACGCTGCTTTAATTATAATACATGTCACGTATAATAATAATAATGTACTTTTATAGTGTTTAGCATAAATCTGTAATCGATCCTCATATGTTTAAGGAGGAAGTAAGCGACTCTGGATTACAAGTTGTATTTTCAAACTGGCTAATCCTTTAAAAAAAAAAAACCCACAGGCTGTCGATTATCATTCTTGTTCATAAACAAATATGGCATGGTAAAGTTGCCGGTGGCGACTCCTCTATTGAATTTCTAAATGCAAGCAATGCAATTAAAACTACCGGTATGATTAAATAGAACGACATCCATCCTAATGATGTTATGTTATAGGAGATTATAATTGTAGTACCTTTGTGATTACTGCTAATTTCGACCGATTGGTTTTATGTACTCCTTAGTTTTGTATTCAAATGTCTTGATTATCGGTTGTTGCTGAACACATTTGATTAATTGATTGATTAATTAATAATTGATTGATTTATTTATTTATTAATAATTGATTGATTGATTAATTGATTGATTGATTGATTGATTGATTTATTGATTGATTGATTTATTGATTGATTGATTGAGTAATCTGCTTTAGCTGCATCTAATGCTCTGTCATCACTATCACATTTTCTTTGGCAATGAAAGTGTTGTATTCCATATAATTATAGTGATGATGCGCCTATATATAGTTATGCTGTGATGTCTTCATGACCATATTTAGGCATGTCACATGTTTTTATCAAATACAATTTTGACAGCTGGACAGGGTTTTAAATTGTTCTATACTCAGTTGCCTCCTAGAGTAAGGCGTGGTTTATATAAAATCGCTACACTCGCGAGTCGAGTGGCCGAGCGATAATGCAGGGGTGCCGCTAGCTACAGCCTTAACACCGGCGCTGGTTCCAGCCGCTCCTCGCCCATGGTTCGGTTGGTAGAATCAAGTCTTCTCGGATAAGGACTTAAAATGGAGGTCCAGTGTATACATCTGGCTCGTATGTACTTTAAAGAATCCATTGCATCTTTCGGAAGATTAAGGGGTTACCCCGATGTTATGGTTCATTTCAGCCCCTGTTGTCGTTGTGGAATGATGTGAACGTGTATCTACCAAGAAGCGCCTCTTTACGGCTGCTAGGTAGTCACGGACCACGCCCATACGCAATTCAGCACAATGACGCTGCAAGTTATGGGTTATTCTCCTACATTTACCAGGCCGGTAGCCAGGGGTGGGGGTTATGGTTCGGGCGAACCCCCCTTTTCTAGTGAATCCCCCTGTTTTCTAGCGAACCCCCTCGATTTTTTGAATGAGTCCCACTCGGACGGAATGTCTGTTTTTAACTTACCCAGCATTAAATCAAAATTTAGCACCTAATTCATTATTTGGTCACCCGTTTTTAAATTGTAGCCTGCGATACAAGCCTATATTCATAGAATATCTCAGCTTCAGAAGTTCGGAGATTTAAAACATCGATAAAAACTTTCACTGGCCTTTGGCTGAATGTTTGTAAGAAATGTACCAACCAGTAACAAAACCGGTCTCCGTCTACCAGAGTAAATGGCGCCACCAAACGAAGATAAAGTTTTGCGACTTAATCCACCAAATGCAGCTAAAGTTTTGCGACTTAATGATTGTGGATTGTGTGGTTAGTAAATTCCATAGCCATATTGTCCATAGCGCACACTAAACTATTTGCTAATGGAGCATTTTTGGGAAATTGACTCTCCTATTTTCCATCCCCAACAAAATATTATTAATAAATCAACATGGTCCATCTCAGTCATCATAGCGAGTCACAAAATGAGGAAGTTTGTTTTAAACAGCAGACACACACAACAGAACGGAGTGCGTCAAAATCTAAAAAATACGTACTGGCATATTGTAATACACATTCCCTTGTTGTACAGTATGACATGTTTTATTAACATAACATACACTGAGAATCGCCAACGAAATGGGTGGGTATTCAAACTTTTACGATATGGTGAACTATTTCGATTAAAATGTTAAAGTGATTATATAAGAATTAGATGAGTCACTGTCAATAAAACAATTTGCGGAAGAGGAGTATTCAAAATATCGGTACTATTAATATGGGACTAATCAGATGACTGACGCCGCTCTCTGTTTGAATAGTGATCGTAATTGAACAATAATGATGCAGCAACACGCGTGGTCAACTTGTAAAAATTCAGAGCATTCTGTTGTTTGCCCATAAAACAAATTTTGTAGTGTTATACAGTACGGTACAATTTCAAAACATTGTCATCGTAATAAAACAGCTATAATATTGAAAACAAACAACTTGAAACAAAATCGGTGTACGGATTCAAATATATATTTAAAATAGATTTTAATGGTCAACTAGTTATCAAATTTTACTACCAATTTTTACATACATTTATGAGTGCCGGTGTGTAATAGACATGCAAAACAAACATTAGCGGTTAGCTGTATAATATCTTTGAATATCATTTTAGACTGATTCATTTATATGCTTGGTCATCTTGTAATAATTAGTAGAATTCAACAGTTTTTTGTAATAGGGTCCGTATCTCTACACTTCTAGACGTAGTATCAAATTTTAGTTGCCATAGACCCGGTTTCATACACACTTGCTTAAGTAAATTTCAAAGGAAACTGTTTTCCCCATTTTTCTTATTGTTAAATACTCCAATGCAATACTGTAGGCCCCTGGTATAAAATTGACAGATCAATTAGACACTCTGTAACGATCGATTATGCCTTTTTATATAATATTGTAGGCCATAGCCTAATGTGTGTGAAGTACTGACTTTGTTAATATCGAATGGGTGAAATTGCGCACAAACTTCAAACTCTTGGCCTATACATACAATGCCAGAGGAAAGGATATCACGTTTTAGTCACCAAAAAGGATTTTCCACGGACGCATAGAGTAGGCCTTCTAATAGTAAGTTCTCGAAAATCCAGACACTTCGTTAAGACCTATACAGTACAAAATACTGTACACTATATACCGTAATTCATTGAAACAGCTTTAAAATGAAGGACTTTTCAATGAAGTTTATGTATATAGGCCCTACTAATATTTTGCGAATCTTGGGTTTTTAAAAGCAATCTTGGGATTTTTTAGACCCAATCTTGGGAATTTTGTACCCCGACGACATCAAACTAGTGTAGGCCTAGGCTTAAGTACAGTAGGACGTACTACTAGGCCTAGGCTTTTGTTGTAAAAGTTGAAGTGCATGTACTAGGATGCGCCATAGGCCTATATTTTAAAAAATGTGTTGAGTATATTGATATTGATTATGCGATGAGGTGTTTTTTTGTCTTTCGGTGTGATTTAAACATGCCAATCCTCAGAAAATATTTTCCAATTTTATTATATTACCACCTTTTATTACATAGATATTTTTCAAAACATAACTGCTTTTATAACATTTTATAGACCCATTAAACACAAAAACTGCTCTGGCTTCGGGGGCAGTCCCCGACGCAATCGCTGAGGGTCCCCGATTCGATCGACCAATCAGCATCACAGAAAACTATAGGCGATAGCGTGTAGCGATTGTATGGAAACCAAGCTTTAGCACACAAATTACCGTTGTCAAGCGCTCTCCGAGATCTTAATGGATTCATCGGCCGAAGGCAGTACGGCGTACGACCGTCTACGAATCTTCTGTTGCTGTCCCTTCTTTATCAATTTCAGCCTTTTTGTAGGGTGGGTGGGTCAGCAAGCCTAGCTTAGATTAATTGAATCAATTAGGAGAAAACATGTGTTGACTTGCTGACCCATGTTGTCGTATTTCTATGTTCGTATGTCTTTTCCCTTGTGTCCGGAAATGAGTGCAATTTTCTAGCGTGTGTGTTTGGGTGCAAAAAACTATATTAGAAATTTGGATCCGGACGTTCTTTTCACGAAACCATGTAAATCTTCCGTTGGTAAACTTGTTCTTTTCCTAAATTGTTATAATTCTGTTTATTAAAACGTGTCTTGCAAGACAACTGTATTAAACAAAGTGAGGTCCTAATCTGGAAATGGTCCGAGCTGCTGCTGAATGCCAGTTTTTGTTGTTGTTGTATGGATGGATGGATTTATTCGGTGTAATGTACAGTAGTCTAAAGAAGACTTATTTCCATTGGAGTCGTTCTGTTGGTGATTGAGCAGTACACCGGCAGACAATCCCAACTTTTTTTCCGAATAGTGTACTGCGTTCTTTAACGTGTACATGGACCATAATGCACACGGGACCAACGGCTTAAACGTCTCATCCGAAGACGGTGCGCTATCGTAACTTGCATTTTAGCCCTCCAGCTGAAACACAAGGAGAACAGCGACGGGAATGTTGTAGCTTTTATCTGGAAAAAAGTTCGCTACGTGACAAAAGAGAAGAAAAAAGTAGGCCTACAAAATAGATTAGGTAAAAATTTAGATTATGAAGGCAATTAAATAAATATGATTGTGGTTTTTATTATTATTATTATTATTATTATTATTATTATTATTATTATTATTATTATTATTATTATTATTATTATTATTATTATTCATCTTTCTGCAAACTATTAGTGGAGCTTTTTATCTTAATTGGTTGTGAATAGAGTGACGTGTGAATTTGTACTTGTTTTCTATGTACGAATTATATATATTCTGCTAATGTATAGTAATTTATTTTGATGTCCCAAATACCAACAAACTTTAAGTAAAAGTAATGGTTCCGAGCCAAATATGTCAACAATAGTTATCTCAAGTTACAAATACTTGCCTCAGGAGGTGACAATAAATAGCTTTCGATATAAAACGTCACAAGAAATTGTTAAGGAACATTTTTAAAATGCCCAGTATCCAATAGGAATCCAGTATAGTTAATATTTGCTATCAAAAATGATTTATGTATCAGGGTTAGTTCTGCTCTTTGTGTCTTCTTAACTCTCATTAAACTTGGGATTTAAGGATGCATGAAGTAACACCAATAAATAGTAATTGGTAAAAGTATGTCTGTTCGAGTTTTCTTTAATCCCGATATAACATAAAAGGGAATATATCCTTTGGCAAATTGTAATGCAATTATTCAGCTCTGATAATACCAGTGTAGTGTAATCCCATATATAGTCATGATGTGCCTATATATGGTCATGATGTGATGACATCATGACCATATTTAGGCATGTCACATGTTTTTGTCAAATAAAATTTGATAGTCTGGACAATAAAAATTTAAACAATAAAAATTTAAACTATAAAAATTTAAACAATAAAAATTTAAACAATAAAAATTTAAGCAATAAAAATTTAAACAATAAAAATTTAAACAATAAAAAGTTGAATAAAAATTTAAACAATAAAAATTTAAACAATAAAAATTTAAACAATAAAAATTTAAACAATAAAAATTTAAACAATACGTTTAAACTGTTCCTTCTGTAGTAATTATCATTTTATGTTTTTGTCGTATATTTGAGGCGAAACAGGGTAGTCCTATCTGTAATGAATTTAATTGTATTTAGGAATTTGTCAGTTTTATTAGTTCAAAAAAAAAGAATAAGAATAGGCCTAAAAGAATAGGCCCAAGTTTTATTCTTTGACCAAACAATCAAATTTTATTTGACGAAAATATGTCACATGCCTTAATATGGTCATGATGACATCACATCATGACCATATATGGGCACATCATAACTATATATGGGCATATAACAGTTTTTTGTTTTTAAAAATTTGATAGTGTGGACAAAGTTTAATGTTTTCGCATATTATATGAGTGAATAAATTGATTGATTGGTGATCATACAAGATACCACACTTCAAAAAGGGACACACCTAAAGAGGTTCATTTTCTTTTATTAAAGGATAAGCCAATTCGTATTTTAAACTGCGCATGCTCGAATAAAGGTTAATTGACAACATTCTTGTCAAAAAGAATTTGATAATCTGGACAAAGCTTAAATATGGTCATTGTGACCATGGACACGGTGGCCATATATGGTCAAGGTGGCCATATATGGTCATGGTGACCATATATAGCCACATCGTGACTATGGTGACCATGTCCTCCATGTGGTGGAGACATAACATCATAATTGTAGGTACACCATGGCTATATATGGGCATAAAACACTTTTTGATAACATGGATAGAGTTTTATATTATGCACCGGTGATGAAATATATACAATGTTGCTGAACGAACTTCCTGAAGTCATAATGGAGTCTATTATGTAATACAGGCCTATTATTCAAATTTCTATAATGACGCTATTATTTCTTGGAACTATCGTATTCTGTGCTTCGCGAATGTCCATTCTGCTCCGTAATTATTATTATTATGCTAGGTATATTAACTAATTATTTAACAACGGGGTTATTACTGCTATCCCTTCTCTCCATCATGTTAACAATATTATTAATTTAATGCATTAGAGATAGCATAAATTATCGATTACCTTACTGGCTAAATAAATTCGAAAAACACATTTTTCAGTCTTGGAATAATAAAATTGTCGCCTTTAAGGACCTTGTATCAGGGCAAATGTCTTTCCCGTTCCTTTGTTGGAGCCACCTAGGTAGAGGTTCGAGAACGCGACGGAGTGGTGATGGATGGATGACCCCTGGGAGTTTTTGCCTATTTTCGCCCACTAGTTAAGTTGTTAAAATGTATATATACATTACATTGCTTCAGGTTTCGAACCTTTACCTTATATATACAAACAAATACAGAAAAGGTTGCGGCTCTCTGCAGGTGGAAATTGCTCCTCGAGCAGCTATCTAAGATGGATCTGTGCGCCTTACAGAATGACATTACTGTTATTATCATTATTTTTTTTTTTAATGAGACACGGACGTGATATCAAAATAATAACACTCAATTCAATCTATCTTCGATTCGAGTATCCCGGTTTTAAAGCGTTTCATCTCAAAAAACGATAGGTCTTATACATTTACAACACAGAGCTGAATGTTAGGTACAATGGTTGTCCCACATATTACATTACTTTGAAGAATTATTTCCGAAACAGTCAGTCCTGTTAATGTAACAGTTTGTATGACTAATACATAGAACGTGAGAACCTGTTGGTCATGTTAATAAGCCGGTTCGTAATTAGAACTGCGCATGATCGTATCCAAGGTCAATCGCGGTCAATCGACATAAGCCTAATGTTCTGACTACGAATTGGCTTATGCATATAAATTTCTTTTAGACGTACATGCCACTTCCAAAACTGAGTGCAAGTGTTTCAGGTATAACAATAATAATAATAACAATAATAATTATGTACTGATATTTTATCTGCATTATGGTAGCAGTGCACTTACACATTATCGTATGCCTGGGTATTGATCATCTCGCTGAGAGACTATAGACTCAGTATACAGGTAGTTTTAAATTTAATAAAGAAGCTATTAAGGGTCTATTTGCCAAAGAATACACGGTACCATAAAGTTTCATAGCTAGTTAATGGATTCGTAATCATGTACAGAGTGCATCGCTGTCCAATTGCTTTGGATTCAATGACTCGCTCCTCATTTTTCTTTTGCATACAGACTGCATTATCTTTCTAGTTACTTTCGTACCTTTTTAACTCGTTGGTTGAGAGAAGCAGCTGCTGATAGGGTGACAATGTTTTTTATTAGTATTTTAACAGCTCCTATTACTGCTTCATACACCCACATTACGAAAAAAAAAATATTCTTTCAACAAGAACCTTTACATGTTTACTTAACTTTGTCATTTTGATGGTCAATATTTCGTGTCTTCATCTTTCATGCCATTCCTCTCCTCTAAAGTTACCGGTTAATCGATTCTTTAAAATGCTATGTCATGTTGTTTATCAAATAGCTATGGTTTAATCCCTCTTTATTTACAATACAATGTATCGCAGTTGTTCACTTCATTTTATAAAGAAGATTGCATGAAGCAATAACACTGTAGATGACAGATATAGGCCTACTGCCGAAACACGTATGTTTATATTTTGTTTAAATAAAATCAGCTAGGCCTTCACATTTCTATCGGGTTTTTGCGAAGCGAAAAATGCGCACCAATCAGAGCTCAGAAAGTGTACCGAAGATTTGATTCGCGCGGGTAAATTCGCCTTGTGGAAAAAACAGGCTTTAAAGGCCAGTTCCCACTGAACGCGATCAAGCGAATTTCGCGTCGAAATATTCTTTACTGAAAGTCAACTTTTGTGAACTTTGCGCGATTCGCTTCGCTTGCCGCGTGACGCTCGAGGCTTTCGCTTGACAAGTTTAGTGGGAACCGGCCTTTAGGGAGATTTCTATTTGCGCGACGACGCGACGCTAGAACGGATTCACTCATGCGTGATCGTACATGTTTTTCGCGCGAATACTTACGCTAGCGTTCATTAAACGCCCAGTCTGGACATCTCACTAGTTACGCCATGGATTAACGTACGCCTGGCGTTAGATACGCCTGGCGTATTTCACAGGTCTGAACGTAGCCTTAGTGGGGGAACCGGCCTTTAGGGAGCTTTCTATTTGCGCGACGACGCGACGCTAGAACGGATTCACTCATGCGTGATCGTACCATGTTCTCTGCGCCATGTAGATTTGGATAAATTGCGTTCTAGAATCCACGTTACCGCAAAAACTCAACGTTCTCGCATGCACAGTTGAATTTTGTGACGTCATTACGTTCTACGCCCTACCGTGCAACATACTAAAACTGTGACATAAAATGTGATATTGTGAACACAACTTAATATAAACAAATGAAAACAGTTATTTAGTGAATACATGGCGTTGCTATAGTAATTGGAGCTGATTCTTGGTGTTATTGTCGGTAGACTCTATGTTGCCTTAACAAATCAAATCACGGAAAGCAACAGTAATCCCGTCTGAAACCTCCTTTAACTAATTAAGCCTAAGGAAACATATTGGGAAGTGAAAACATCATTTAATTATGTATATATGTTTATTAGTTGTTCATTTCTAATAGTATTATAAATATTTGTTCTGTTTACAAAATTTAATTGATATCATTATTTTGTAATATTGCCAGTTGCATTTTAACAAAACAAACGCTCTTTCTCCATGGAAACTAATAACCAAAGACAAAACAATTTTTCAATTATTTATGACAGTACTGTAAAATAGTTGTACATGATGCGCAATCTTAATACTAAGTTTGTAATCTGAATTACATGGATGTATATGTAAATCCACTCGCTACTAAGTATAGGAATTCGTTGGTAACTGGATTATTCTCGACCAAACAGGATTATACTTGATCAAACTGGATTAATCTGGATTAAACTAGATTCATGAAAGTAACAATGCTCCAAGTTCCCTTAATTAATTACTCGCATGTTATTACACTTTAAGTTAAGCAAAACGAGGAATATATTGCATGGATATAGTTTAATTTAGAATGTCTTACTAAAAGAATTGATCCGATAATTTAGCGTAATCTTCGTTATGTTATCATTCGAAACAAAATTCGTTCGTCAAATAAATTATGTTTTTATAGAAAGGTCTTAATTAAATAGCATATTGTAGGATGGCATTTTGATAGAATCATTTAAGCCGGGGGATTCAAGTATCTTGATTCTAAATTACTGGATTAGTCAACTGTAACGTCATATTTGTGAAATTAATCCTTTCACAAATGCAAATATTTGGTTTAGAAAGCTGTTGAGTAGTATTGGGGATATTGTGAAACATAATTTTAATCGATACAATTATTAATTCATGTAAAGGATTGTTGAATGTTATTAAATGCTAATTTATTTCTTGAAAAATGACACAAAAAAAAACACATTCATTTTTGTAAATGGTTCCAAGCGATTTCTCTATGAATATTCATATTGCTGTATAATTATTTTTATATTACGCGATTTTTCGTTTGTGGGTTTCCGCTATAAAGTATCATGTGGAATGTTTTGGAGAGTCACACGTTTCTATCACGACGTGCATTTGAGATGTATATTCTCCTCGTATTGTATTCCAGCTAATGTATAGTTTATGTTCTGTAAGAGTGGTTGTATGAGATGAGGGCGCTAAAACTTATGAGAACTCTTTGTTACGAAGACAAGTGAGGTTCCAGATTTGAAATGCCAGCTCTGGTTAGGAAATTGGCTATGTCCAATTTTATGTTGCGCATAGAAATCGTATTATAGATAAATGCAGAATAAACATGTTAACCATTTCTAAATAGGCCCAAATGCTAAGACATACCGTACTGCTTACATTTACCTACAACAATTTATAGATTTGTCTCGATCGGCGATTTTTACGAAAACATTTTTTCATAAGTGTGCATCTAGAAAATACACAAGGCCACAGTAGTTATGTCACTTGCGTTAATTCTTCTTGAAAATGACAATTTTCCCTGTCTCTTATACACATCTAGATGTGTATAAGAGACAGTATATAATGTTATCGATTATCTATTATCAAAATTAGATGTGTGTTTTATTTATTCGGTTTTTTGTTTTTGTTTTTTTTTTGTAATTAGTCAAATTATGAAAAGATTAAAGTTAATGAATTTGTATTTGTGAAATATAAAATAGTAAACAAAAACACGTTATATTTTCATTGCGGATTTTTTAGGCTCAGTACGTACCATAATACTGTAATAATAAAATATTTAATGTATTGCTTAAAAAGCAATAAATAATATAATTTGCACAATGTACAACCCATGAAGGATGACCAATATGTTCGTGAATATCAGTGACATACATTGCGAACCATAGTCTGAAGCAAAGGAAGAAGTTTGTCATTGGTACATCTGAATGCCATTAGGTTTAAAAAAGATGGGGAAAACAAGAACCACGTAGTTTGTTCCATAATGAAGCTCGAGGTTGTTTTCGCTTTCAATGTTCCTATAGAGCAGTAACACAAACACAATTCTCTGCAGTAAGTCTGCCAACATGCTATGAAATGCACAAAATTAGTGGCTCTCCACACGGAAAAACTACACACAAAAAATTGGATTGTCATAAGGAACATTTTTATAATCCAAGATTTTGTAAACATAATTTATTCCCTGTATTTCGGTTCGTAACACGTTATTTGTACTCTAGACATAATGATGTTGTTGAGTGGTCGATCTATCTTATTCAAATAAATCAGTTAGAAATCATCGATGTCTTCCTTTTTACACGCAGATGATTAACTCACACCTACTTTATATGGCACAATGCTCATTTAACGAGTCAGAACATTATAGCATCATAATAAACTACATCTAGATTAAACATATGCTAATCAAAAATTTGCTGGATTTTTTACGGAATATTAAAAATAATCAGAATAAATTATATGCTTGCTGATTAACAGAGTATGTAATAATTGTATAACGGTACACTCACATTGAATCCGAATTTTCGGATTGGAAAGCCTACCGAAGCGATCAGAAAATCTAATCAGTGTGTTAGAATAGGGACGCTGGCGTTCACCGCTTTGGAAACTCCGTCCAAATTTCGGTTCGGATCCGATCTGAATGCAGCTTAAAGTACACTCGGTCGCCTGCGCGATTCTAAAAGATACCGTAACGCGAAGATTCGATTATCTGTGTGCAAAGCCGGGCACTAGCTGCGCCCGACGTGATTCTATGAAGAACTCAACGCGACGAAGCGCGTGCAACGGATCGTTTTTTAATAACGATCCGTTCAGACGACCATCGACGATTATCAGACAGAGTCTCATGGTCTAGTGCTCAAAGAGAGCGGAATTCGATTCGTCGTGCGACGGTCGTGTGACCGTCGTGCGACGCAGTGAGTGCCTGGCTCAAGTATAGGGACGCTGGCGTTCAGCGCATCCGAGATGCGGTCCGAATTTCTGTTCGAATCCGATGTGAATCCAGCTTTTTAGTCCCATAATTTTTTTTTAAATCGCTTCTCATTAGGATCGATCACAAATATATTGAATTATTAAAAGTTTTTTTTTAAATCTTACAAAATTATTTCATATAGGCCCCTATTATTATTATTATTATTATTATTATTATCATTATTATTATTATTATTATTATTATTATTATTATTATTAAATATAATATTTTTGTTATTAAAGTTTTCTCGTAATCCCTTTCAATGATTTTCATTTAAACAATTAAAAAATTACTAGGTCTCAATAAAATATGGAAAGTTATGACAAATAAGTATTATTTTTTATATTATAGTAAATGCCTTTGTAATAGGACATAGCGGCGGAAGGTAAAATTTGCTCATAGCCTAACAGTTGGGTTGGATTTCTGTTTGTCCTTTTTTTCTGTTTTTGATATAATAAATACAACTGAGAAATATAACAAAAATTTCTTTACTTACCGGAAACCCTCCAAAACTGTTCCATTCTGCCGACGGGTTGTACTCAAATTGCGGTAAGGGACCCAATCCTCGTGTGTTGTCTTGTTTTATGAACTGATTGCCTGAGTCTTCAACCGG
>NW_022685291.1:1976204-1977647 GCF_011630105.1 Anneissia japonica
CCAGAATCATTACAAAATGAATCACATAACAGTACAGTATTAAGTTGTATGAATGTACAAATGAGTTACAATAAGAATACTAGAGCGCTGACTCCACACGCGCAATCTTTTGTCTGCCAGCAACATAACACAACAAACATACACACGTTATATGCACGTTATCATCTAGGTGTATCTTCCCCTAACTACCAGCCGGTATGTCAGTGTATAGCAATGAAGTTAAAATGCTAGAATGACCCCCCGGTTTAGACAAGTATAATCGTTCCTAGCGCTCTCAGAAATACCCTGAGACGAGTATACTCGACGCTGGAGTGCGCACGTGTTAAAAAATGAGGAGGAAGGAGCAGGAAATTAAAAAGCGAAAAGCTGTTGCAAAATCTTGCCAAACATTGGATGGCTGGGTCAACAAAAAATACCGTGAAGATAGGAATGAATGCCTACTACCCGATTTAGAAGAACAGTATGCGAACCAAAAGAAAGATGAAAACCCAGACCACGGTTGTCCTGAAGGTATAGATTGATTTTAATATGTTGTCCTTTGACTTTGTCAACCCACGAACTATAGAAATATAAATAGGCCTAATATTAAAGATAATTATTTAGCCAGTTGAAAATCATTTATAAAATAAAAGAAATGGGGAAATCTGGACAGATTTGCGAATTTTGTCCAGGCTCAGCGTTCTTATATTTTTTGTGCCGATTTCAGGCTCAAAGTATTCATATTTTGTTCTTATTTTAACACACTTTTTAAACATACAACATTGTACAGCAGTGTATTACTGTACTGTATTATAGTACTGTACTGTAAGTGTACACCAACTGTAAATAAGGTACTGGTAAGGTTTGTTGGTTTTTCTACTACTACTAAAAAATAAAAACCTCACTTGTGGCATTTTAGCCTTTCTTATTTTGTTCTTAATTTTTCCGCAATTTCGACAGCCTCATTCTTCTTATAAAATGTGCTCTTATAAAAAATGTAAGTGATGTTGCTATTAAAACGTACAACGTTACTCGTATCATGATGATCCTTTTATACAGTATACCCCGTCACGGGTTCAATGGATAGATAGCGTATACATACCTCATACAGTATAATTATGCTTATACCTCTGTATATGTTTTCTGTCGATGCCAAGAATAAAAATGTTGATTAATTTGTTTCAAATGCTTCTAGTTGTTTGAATCAGCTCATTTACAGTCGCTTTTAATCCACTCTTTATATCAAACTATTATTCATTTAAAAGCAGAATTGATTTTCAATTTTTATTCGTAATGGTTACGAATTTATACAGTAGTATTTTTAATTTGGGAAACAATTTGCTTGTTTCTCCATGTCCTCCACTGGTAATTTTTTGATAGGCCCTATCGCTGTGTTCACGGACATATAGAGATTAACATGATAAAATGCCTTCAAATTAGTCTACTAGGACGTAAGAAAGCAAA
>NW_022685291.1:1978020-1980520 GCF_011630105.1 Anneissia japonica
TTTGATAAGCAACAGCTAAAAAGTAAACGTAAGTAAACAGCCAGAAATATATATGATGTATATATACATTACATATATACCGTATATTAGTTCTTAGAATGATAGGACGCGATGTGCGTTAAAATATTATATTTGTGTTCATCTAAGTATAAATATATATATATATACATATATATATATATATATATAAGTCTGTGTAATAAATATATGTTAAAAGACACCGCGTATTGCCTTTATGACCACTCGATGCAACATGTCCACACTTGTAATCGAATCATCGAGCCTTCAAAAAGAATCTGTGTTTGAAAATATCTAAATTCATCATTATAATGGAGGTGTAATTCAAACCTATATGCTCGAATAATAACGAAGAATGGAAAGCTTTTACGTATACTAATTTAATATGAAACACTATATTGCTATAATGTTTAAACGGTGGAAAAGCACGTGTCTTCACCGAAGAAAACATGACATTTAAGACAATGCGTAGACGAATTACAACAATTTGTAACGAGTCGAGAACAGTAATGGAGTAGGCCTATATGCCTTAATTAGTCATTTTATTGTCCGCAAAAATGGTGTGTTTTTACGGCAACTGTATAAAGAGTAAGCAAAAAACGCAGGATGTGTTTTCTTCTTTGGAATTTCATTTTTCTCGGTTTTGTTTTAGTTGTTTTAAATTTATACTTTTTAAGTGTTCCTGTTTTATGTTCTTATATTGGTTCGAAGTTTCTGTAGTGTGAAAAATAATGTCTTCCAGTTGTTTCTATGCCGGTTTATCATTATCGCCATTTATGACGTTATTGGACCTACCAATTCTTTGGATGATGGTGTCATCGGTGATGCTGTTCCAAACTAATTACCTTTCTAATTGATTTGCTTTCATTTATGAGAAAACATTAGTACAGTGGAATCCAATCTCAGTAATTTGCGTAATTCATTATGCAGGGGTGTATTTATTAGGGGAAGCACTCCTCTGGAAAATATGCGTGGCTCCCAAGGCGCACCCTGCTTGAAATTTACTGAGCATAACAAATATCATCTCATTTATGCCTCTAGTTTGTTTACCCTACATTTCCTATCGTGTCCCCTTCCCGGCCTCGCCATGCAAGAGTAGGCCTAGACCTACATCTAGTTGCGCTACTGCACATACCGTTAAGCCTCTATCCACTAAAGATAGTATAATACACCCCAAGCACTCCTGTCTTTGGTGAATAGAGACTTACGTTATCAGTCCGAGATCTAAAATTTGATCTTCAATCACCAAGCCGTTTTGACTCCGCAACTACTTACTTCAGCACACAAACATATTTTACCCCTCGATACCCCGCACCTTATTTTATGCTTTCATAGTCTTTAATCTAAAGGTAAAGGTAGGAGAATAACCCATACGGTAACTCGCAGCGTTATTGTGCTGAATTGTGTATGAGCGTGGTCCGTGAATACCAGCGGCCGTAAAAAAAGCGCTTATATTAGCTACATGTTCACGTCATTCCACACTACAATGCCCTTTATTACGCCTACTCGGCTCGCCATCCTACATGTCTGAACCCGCCCCTGGTATCTGCGATATTTATAGAGAATTGTCTATCCCGTAGGCCTAAGTGGCGTGCACATTACTTGAATATTGAGAAGGATATAATTAAATAAAAACGGGCGATACTAATTACCAAATATAAAGAATCAGATAGAACAATAATTGCGGAGATCTTTGGGTTGATGTCCAAAATAACCTTGATATATATGTTTGTAATTATAACAGTGTAATATATTAGCGAAACGTTTGACAGATCTGCTGTCTAGTATTATTCGTTTGTATAATTCAAATCACGTTGCTTATTTGAGTACCAGTGTACGTTGTTAGTTGTTAGCTGTTAGTGTTTATAATGTTCTGACCAATGATAAACTATGTATATCTCCACACGACGATCGATTTTTCTCTCAGAATAACAATCACCATGGAAACAAGACGGTAGTAGTTAACACAAATTGCATCCCTAAATGTTTGATTTTAATACTACATTTAGGAAATATAGTCGAATAATATTGGTTTAAAAAACATTGTATATTTTATTTGTAAAAATCAATGCAAAAAATACTTCCTAAATTGAAAATAAGTGAATATTAATTATTATAATTGTAGGCATACCGTAAATGAGTAGACCATAATGCAGAGTTGGATGTTTATATCAGTTTAATTAATCGTCGATTTTTTTTATCCATCAATCAATAATGAAGTTATTTTACCTTCTAGACCGGTGGTTATAAGAGTCGACTAATACGCTCCGCCACCTGACTTGCTACGTATTTTCTTTAGTATGTTAGATTTGCCGTTTCCTTCTTTTAGTCTGTCCTTTTTTACGGGAAACTATTCAAAAAGGATGCCGGAACTACACTTCATTTCCAGCGAGCTTATTGACGCTTGGTTGCTGTCCACATCGAGGTAAGCTGCGTATCTTGAGCGATAGTCAGGGTTGATGTAAACTCCGTCTCTACGTCC
>NW_022685291.1:1984888-2010125 GCF_011630105.1 Anneissia japonica
CAGTGGACTAACATCGTATATTACAAAGCAACGTATAAGACAAAGGCCTGTTACAGTGACTATGCATTGACTACTACTATTTGTCCTACACATCTGTATGTAAATCTCAGTATACTTATGAGTGGTCTATTAATTTATATGATCAGGTATATTCTTATAAATTTTTATGTGTAATATGTGGGTGTGGATATGTGTAAATATCCACACCCACATATACATATACATAAATATGTGAATACAGATGTATAGAATATTATTATACTCATTAAAGTCCGTTAGCTGTAAACTTCAGTCAGTTGTTAATATTCTTCCTACACATCCGTTCATAATATCAAATTTAAATAAAAATATATACTTAATATTTTATTCTCGACTGCCTTCAGTTAACAACTATGCTATCTTGTTTATTTGTATTTGTTCAGCCTATGGTTTCTTTTTTCAAGATTAAAATAATTATTTATTAGTAAATCGTAGGCCTATATTCTAAAAATACATTCGCCGCCACGTGGATTTTAATGTTGTTATAGGCCTACGAGTACTCGCCGTACAATATATTAATACTATTGGTTGACGCACACATTTCCATCAACAACTCAAAGCAGTCTGTGACAAAAAGTAGCAAGCCACATTAATGAAACTAATCTAATAACCAATAAAGAAAATAAGTCTGTACCTTGCAGGGATGTTCTTTCTGTAGTTCTTAGACACCGGCGGGTAGGACATTTGCTTTTTTCTTATCAACCATTTACCTTAGCAGACCCAAAGTTATGTTACTAAACAACAGAGTATTCTGTTTCTGACGAAAGCGTTCCGGATGTCACAAACATCGATGCTTATTTACACACGTAGCATGTTGTTTTTCATTGCTGCAGTATTGAACTTCTTTGTTTGTTGAAGCTATTTCACTAAAGAGATGCATACATTTGATGATATCAATGTACGAAGGTCGATTCGGCACCAGTACCTGTAAGTATGATGGGGTATCATACCGCCAATGTTGACTTGGCATAAGGGTCAATGGAAATAACCGTAGGCCTAGCACAACTAAATAACCATTGTACTTTAAAGAACAGCAACACCACAGAGTGCAGCTACAACTGCAACAACATTTAACAGTAACAATTCAGTAACAATTAACAGCAACGATTGACGAATGTCAATTGACGAATTGGTAATAGACGGGTGAAGGATAGCGGTTGGCATTTGTTGATTGACAATAGTAATTGATAATAGTAATTGAAAATAGTAATAAAGAATAATAATTAACAATAATAATTAAATGAATGGGGGAAGATAATAATCTGGCTCCATACCATTTGCGGAATTACTGACCTATAGTTTTTATGCTAGCTAGCCTTGTGAACGCTTGATTTTAGGCCATAATACACCAGGGATGAAATTTCGAAGATATTACTTGAAGAAACCTGGTTAAATGAAAAACATTCATGAAATAATCGATATCTATTCTTTACACAGGGTGGGTAACTTAACTCAAAGTTCGGTATTTATGACATACTTCTACGTCACAACAAAAATGATGTCACGTGATAAATAGGTCTCTTTCAATATCGGGTTCCGATGACTAATAATAATAATGACTAAACAGAATATTTATTCCCAGTCTGCGGGTGTATAGGTCTAGCGCTACTATTAAAGTAGCGTATGCGCATCTTCATCGAAAGTTTAATAAGTTTAAGTTGGAGGGGCAAACCATTTACCGCTGATAGTAGTTTTAGTACAACTTTTTTCCCTCCTCTGCCTCCCTCCTTCTTCGTCTTTTCTTTTGTTTTGTTTTTGTGTGTGTGCGTGTGGGGTTTTTTTTTTTCTTACCGGTACTGTTTGCTGAAAGGAATAGGCCTAAAAGTTAATTTTATTTAAAAACGCTAAAGCTTCGTATTTACAAGAAGAAATAATTCATTATTTCTACCAAACGTGAAACATCCACAATTAACAGTGTAGAAAAAAAGACCAGTAGAAGGGAAGTTGTGATAATGTGCTACAAGAATTTTGTTCAGATTCCATGACAAATTAGTGTTTGTCTTAATGAGATTCATCACGTTAGCCTGTCTGTCTAATATTTGTGAAGCACCAAATCCAATCACTATTTATATAAAACAATAATTTCTCTTAATTTCAACTTGAAGCTTTAAGTAGATTTTGCTCCCCGACAAGAGGTCCACTCCCACCCCCCTCCTGTCGGGGAAGCCTAGGACTTCCTTACCCCCTCGGCAAAAATTGTGTTGATTATGGTATCCTTTATTTAAAAAGGATAAATTTATAGAAAACCATTCAAGTTCTAACCGCCTGTTAGAAGTTCCAGCCCCTGTTCGGGGAAGATGTGCTGCCACCACACCCAATCGATCGCTATTATAGTATACAACACCTCGCACCAAACAGTTTTCAATTCCTATAATTTTACAGCTTAGTAAGGCATACCTAAATTGTACTTTCGGCGGTCGAGATTTCATATTTACGACTTTGCTGGAAATTCCCCGACAGTGGGTCCAAGCGGGGGTCCAGAGGTCTCCAAGGGTGTAGGGTCCTTTGCCTCCCTGGACTACCCTCTAACGCCACCCCTGGTATTCAGTAGTATAATTAAAATTAGAATAAGTCCTCTTAAAAGCAAGAATATCACTCTGTTGATGACCCATTTGGCTCTTTTGATTGGTGGCCTAGTTATTCAAAACGTGTTTAATCACTTCTTGCACTATCGGTTTTCAGATAGGTAACGTTTTCGAGGCAGGGAAGAATCCAGATTTTTTAACGAGGGCTGGGGGAGGCGGCACAACATTTTCAGAATAAATGAGTAGCTGAGTAGCATATAACATTGATCTGAAATTTCAAAAGTTAGTGGAAAAACGGGGGAGGGGATGTCCCCGTGCCCCTACTGGATCCGCGCCTGTTAGAACCCTATCAGTTTTATGCCTACCTTAATAATATTGCTAATATGTTAGGTCAGTCGTCATTTTAAGTCTAATGTATAAGTTATTATTAAATACATTTTGCAAATTATGTTATATCTTTATATGTTTAATTCAATTGATTAATATTTTACCATGGTAAGACACGACCATATGCCGTCAACTGAGAGCTGAAACTCACCATCACGTTTAGAATGTAATTTACAGCCTAAAATCATTATAAGCTGTATTCATATATGATACGCTCCGAGGTGTCTTCAGGCCACCATACGACTCATTTGCTTCGGTAAATTTATACAATCAAATGATAATTTGATTTAAGTGATGCTAGTGTAATAAAGCATTGAGAAATATATCAGTCTGCTGAACCTTGGATGCCGGAACTTCCATGTTTTTGGGGGTTTTTTTCAGATTGCTAGTTTTTAAGTTTGACGTTGTGCCTCTTTGGAGCTTTTGTCAATTACTGATACTGATCCATAGGCCTATTCAGATATAAGCAACAGTTATTTTTCCGCCATAATGTGACGGTAAATGGCGCTTCTTCAAATGTATTATCGGCTATATGTAACTTTCTATCTTGGTTTAGTGTAGACAATATTACATTAAACTGGAAAAAAGTTTCAGTAATTCTACGTTAATCCTATCTGCCTGCTTTCTACATTTTTTGTTCGATGGATAAACATAATTTCAAAAAAAATAAACATGTATGAATGGTGTAATTGTCGGGTATAATATTCTTAGTGTAAATAATAAGAAGAAACTTGATAAAATAATGAAAACGTAATTAAAATAATAGGTAGAAATGTACATGTTATTGATGAGATTTATAAACGTGATGTGATTAGCCAAGTTCAGAAAATTATGGAAGATATTTCACACCCATTAAACAATAAATAACTCAGGTAGACTCCGCTGTCCATTGAAATGCAAGACAACATGATGCAGGAAATCGTTTGTTCATAATTCAACTATATTACAACATTAAAATAATAGGTAGAAATGTACATGTTATTGATGAGATTTATAAACATGATGTGATTAGCCAATTTCAGAAAATTATGGAAGATATTTCACACCCATTAAACAATAAATAACTCCGGTAGACTCCGTCCATTGAAATGCAAGACAACATGATGCAGGAAATCGTTTGTTCATAATTCAACTATAATAAGTTTACAACTCAACTTTAGATAGATAGTTTGTATATTATACTGTATATTTAAGTATTTCATGTACCGGTATATGTTTTTAAGTGCAACTAATCCTTGTGTTTTATTTATTTCATACTTATTATTTATGTACCGTGTTAAGCATCATGGAAACCAAATTTCATGTTCGTTATTTTGTGGTCATGACAATAAAGATTATCTTAAAGAAAGACTTAAGATTTAAGATTTTTGTTTACGAATTTAATAGGAACAAAACATTTTACATTAAAATAGTATGACTAAAAAATCTCAAAACTGTCAAGGCAATGATGAAGGCATGTTTCGAGGTAGGTATTTGAGACCAGCAAGCCCTTCTCTGAAGACAGGGATTTTCCACTTGTTCGACGTTCAGGGATAGTATTTTATCCTTCTTATACTATTTTTAGACCAATCGAATGAAAAATATCTGTGAGTGTAATCAACATGCCAAAGTGAAGACCTAAGTTGCTATTGTAACTAGTGTATTATTCAATTAGTTTAAAAATATAATCTTCTGCGCCAGATTTTAAGCAGTCTGGAAGATATATTTCTTTATAGACTTTCTATATACTTTTTAAAAGTTTTACTATATACATGATCTGTACTCGTAACATTTGTCAAACGGCCGTTACAGCGTCCCAAGAGAGTTCACCACAGCTAAAACTGTTTTCAATGACCCTGTCGTATTCCGGCGGGTCATCGCCGTAGTTTGTTAAGTGACTCATTGTAGAATAGATAGATGACGAATCACCAACTTCGATGATAAACTGAGCTTCGTCGTATGATGGCGGTATACTATCATTTTCTTCAATTTCTTGCAGAAAGACGCAGTTAACATGCACTTCTCGAACTAGAGAAAAGTTAAATGGAATTTGATAAGTATACAATTAATGTTATTATTAAGATTGACAGTAGATGACGGTTCTAGACTGTCACGATTAACTATTTACCTGTGTTTTGCCGTGCTCGCCTCTCCCTGTTTCGCTCTTCTATGTATGATAAACATTTGTCGAGCGCCCTTAACAAGTACAACAATACGATCCATTATTTACGGTGTTAAGCATCATGGAAACCAAATTTCATGTTCGTTATTTTGTGGTCATGACAATATAGTTTATCTTAAAAAAAGACTCCATTTAAGATTTTTGTTTACGAATTTAATAGGAACAAAACATTTTACAATAAAATAGTATGACTAACAAATCTCTGATAAATATTATGTAAGATCAAAACCGTCAAGGCAATGATGAAGGCATGTTTCGAGGTAGGTATTTGAGACCAGCAAGCCCTTCTCTGAAGACAGGGATTTTCCACTTGTTCGACGTTCAGGGGTAGTATTTTATCCTTCTTATACTATTTTTAGACCAATCGAATGAAAAATATCTGTGAGTGTAATCAACATGCCAAAGTGAAGACCTAAGTTGCTATTGTAACTAGTGTATTATTCAATTAGTTTAAAAATATAATCTTCTGCGCCAGATTTTAAGCAGTCTGGAAGATATATTTCTTTATAGACTTTCTATATACTTTTTAAAAGTTTTACTATATACATGATCTGTACTCGTAACATTTGTCAAACGGCCGTTACAGCGTCCCAAGAGAGTTCACCACAGCTAAAACTGTTTTCAATGACCCTGTCGTATTCCGGCGGGTCATCGCCGTAGTTTGTTAAGTGACTCATTGTAGAATAGATAGATGACGAATCACCAACTTCGATAATAAACTGAGCTTCGTCGTATGATGGCGGTATACTATCATTTTCTTCAATTTCTTGCAGAAAGACGCAGTTAACATGCACTTCTCGAACTAGAGAAAAGTTAAATGGAATTTGATAAGTATACAATTAATGTTATTATTAAGATTGACAGTAGATGACGGTTCTAGACTGTCACGATTAACTATTTACCTGTGTTTTGCCGTGCTCGCCTCTCCCTGTTTCGCTCTTCTATGTATGATAAACATTTGTCGAGCGCCCTTAACAAGTACAACAATACGATCCAAAATATAATCAAGATGAGCAGGTCTATTAAGTCACTTGACATAACCACCAGCTTTCGATCTCACATGACTGCTTTTCTACAACTTCTATTTTACATAAAATTATGAAAAAAAAAATAAAAGTTAATCAAAAGATTCTACTTATGTTGAACTTTATGCAACACAAATGACATTATTATTCAGATAATTTGAATACCCTCAAATTTTTTTAATGCTATTTCTATAGTTCACGCAGCGATAAAGTAAAGAAAACATTAACAATATTAACGAAATAACTCGTATGTTACAGTGAAACGTCTCCGATGACCGCTCATGCAAAAGTTTCCAAACTAATATTTTATCTTTAACACGTTCTAGAAAACCTATAAAATATGTTTATACGATGAATGGCTGTATCCTTGACAGAACCCAAACTGTTAAGGATCTTGGGGTTGAAATAGCATCTAACCTGTGTTGGGATGATCATATTCAAAAAATTGTTAAAAAATGTAACATGAAAATGGGTATGATAAAGCGTTCGGTAGGATTTAATGCACCAAAAAATGTTGCATTAACATTATTCAAAGCATTCGTCAGGAGTGATATTGAATATTGTACTTCTCTTTGGAATGGGACTTCTAAATGCAATTTGCTTAAGATTGAAAGACTTCAACGTTGGGGAACCAAATTTATTCTTAACTATCCCGATACTGACTATAAACAAAGGCTCAGTGAGCTTAAACTGTTACCCCTGTCTTACAGAAGAGCAATTATTGATCTTAGGTTATTTCACAAGTGTATACATGGTTACTGTGACATACCCATTGAGCATTTTGTCACCTTTAATTCTCCTACCGAAGATTGTCGAATAACTAGATCTGCCTCTGACCAGCATGTTCTCGTGCCTGTTAAGTGTAACACTGAATCCCATTAACGATCTTTTTTTCAGAGAATTATCCCCATATGGAATCAGCTACCATACTATATTAGGTCTACAACATATATTCCATTTTTCAAGAGGCACGTCCGTAATTTCTATAACAACAAATCTATCAACAATTTTGATCCCACTGACACTTGCACGTGGGTCTCTTGTTGCCGCTGTGCGCTGTGCAGAAATTGCTGAGTGTGTGTCATGCCATTTGTGTGGGAATGGATTTCCCCCTGAATATTTGAAACGTTGAAGTCTTCTGTGCAATCATTTAATGTATTTTTAAATAATTTCTGAATTACAATGTATGCAATATCTTTGTCATTTAATTTTTTAATTATGGAGTAATTTTGTTTTGAAATTTTTAAATTGTATTCATCCTGTTTAACTTTTTTGTGCAATATTTTGATGTTCTGGTTTAAATTTATTTTAATTCGATTTTTGTCAATTTTTTTGTTATTACTCTTCTGAGTATCTTTTTTTTTTCCTATTCTTTTATTAGCCTTTGTAAATAAACATTTAAATTAACAAATAATTAATAAATTTTAATGTACATTATACAATTCTATCTCTTTGTAAATAAATTAAAAATTAATGATAATTAATAATTTAAGTTATATTTTGTATTGTATGTTTAAATTTGTATATTTACTATTTTACTATTTCAATGTTCTGTATTTTCGCCTGTTCTCTTGTATATTCTGTGTGGTTCTGTAATCTGTTCAAGGGGGGGTGTAGATAGAGGTGCTTGACACCTGTTCATCCCCTCCTTTTCGCTGCTCTTTGTCTTGTTTTTGAATTGTTCTTGTATTTTTGCAGTGATGAAGTGTAATAAATAAAAATAAAATAATACCTATTGCTTTGACAGTGTTGAACGATTTTTTGCGCTACATTATTCTCATTGGCTTATCTGAAGGGGTCAGGGGGTCCTGACCCCAATTGGAAAAAAAAATTAAAATTTTTTTTAAAACACCTCAAAAGTCGGGAAAGCTCATTGCCAGCAATTAAGGAATCATTTTTTTTTTTCGTTTTTTTTAAACATTTTCCCCCCGTAAACTTGAAGCCGCCGTCTCTATTTAATTATAATATTAAAGGAAGCGTCAACGACTAGCCTATGTTATAGTACTAAACGGCAATGAATACTATGATATAAGATGGGCGTGGATTTCCGATCTCTTACATTCTCTATTCCACCTTTTCCGGAAATGGTGAACGTTTTATTACATACCATAATTTTTTTTTTTTTTTGAGAAATGTGTTGCCATCAAGAATCCAGTCCTGGCTCCCTAATTACCGTTCGGTCGGAATCCTTCAGCCATTTTTTTTATTGGATATTAGTTTCCTATACTAAAAGTATTGTATATTGGGTATTTATAAGAAAAATCACATTAAGTTAAATTCCTTTAACCAGACGAATATTCGAACACTTAGTGTTATATCGTCAGAATTCATGTATGGCTCTTAGACTTGAAAAACTCTCCAACAAGACCAAAAAGAGAATTAGTGCCTTACAAATGCAGAATCGCCGTTATCGTATGCTAAAAAAAAAATACATAGACGGACGATTTTAGTAGAATCCCGAAATGAATGAACGGATTATATAACCACCAGAACAGTCCTATTTGTAAACAGTAGGAAGCATTGATAGATAAAGAAAATAATGACGATTTATTGTACGGTATCCAAACTCTAAAATATAAAGGTGCATAAGAAGAGAAATTTCGTTTACATAGACCTTAATTACTTTACACTTACCTTTGTGTAATTACCGATAAAAGCGTTGCGTTATTATTTTTTGGTTCTGACAAAAATTCCGTGTTGGGTTTGTAATAATATTATACGGATATGCATGCAAGTATTCAATTATTTTGACATGGAAGTAAATGAACAAATCGGACCCAAGGTCCAAAGCTCAATTAATTTATCTTAAAATTACCTCAGCAAACAAGCAAATCTCTCAGGTCACAATCCAGTTATTAGTTACGATATTATCTTTTGTAGACCTAACTCTATATTTTTTATGCTGTCCCAATATTATGGAATGTCATAACATTTACGTCAGTTTTTCTCCTAGCTTTTCTGTTAAGGAGATGTTAAAAGCTTACTTTATCTTCATCACCCATTATAAGTGATTGACACACATGTAAATATTTGTGTTCAATTATTTATTTCTTATTTTATTCTTACATTCATATTACATCTTTGTCATATGGATTGAAATAAATAATCTTGAATTTGTGCATTTTGAGTAATACCACTGAACATTGTATTTTGAAAGAGGATATTGACACTAAAGGTATTTGTTAAATTTTAAAATAAATAAAGGCATTGAGTTATGAAATACTCAGTGATATCATGAAAGAGTAAATATATGAGATCCTAACCGACACCTCGCCATGGATGACTAAGCACAATCGTAGTGGAACTGTTGGTGCAGGGGTAACGGTTTGATTTTTCCAACCTAGGTTAGGGTTTCTACCACTCACCTCGCTTATGTGTTGTATTTTTTTTAACAATGATTTTTTTCTCTCTTCATCGGAGTAAATGAATTCCTTGATGGGATTACCTACTTCCAAGCAGGTGCTTGCTGCTTCTGCGCAGATACGGCAAGAACATTTCTGCATTTGGACACAATGACCGGAGAAAAAGTGCTTTAACTTAGCTAAAAGCAAAGGCGTTATATAAACTATTATCTTCAAACAATATTCAAGGGTCATTCAAAGGCGTGTACATTTTTGCTTCGTCACTCAAATAATAATAATAATAATAATAATGATACAGTTGAACATGTTCAGGTCTTATCTTTCCAGACATAGTAAAATATTAAACTGATCAATTTAGTCTCAGGCGAACCCCCTTTTTTTTTTACCCTCCTACTGTTGCTTTGCTCTTCAGCATGTAATTTAATATCCAAGTTCCAAAGTTGTTAGGAAAACTTTTATAATTGTATCCAAAAAGTATGTTGAAAACATTCTTTTAGCAACCGAATGAGCTTGAAAACGACAAACAAATTTTCACATATTTTCTAATGTAAATTATTCTTCATAAATTATGTTATTTCTTTATTTCTACCTAAACGGTAACCAGGCTACACAGTGCCCTCTAGCAATGGTACTGCTTATTTAACATAGAAAACTAAAAAAAATTAAGTTGGCTCTCCGCACATTTTATGCCCATCCCTGCTATAGGCATATGTGTAACCTCTTGCTACATTTGTAACTGATTGTTATTCTACGCTGGATTGAATATAAAGACTAAAATCTCAGTTTCATTCGAATGTCTGGTGGTGTTGGAGGTTGTGTCCTAAACATGGTGTAACAGGTGATTACTGATTACTTTATATTAAATGTTATATAATTTACTTACAAGTCCCTCCAAAATCAGCAGACCTTCAGGATGAGCTGGGACGGTCACCCCGTATAAATAAGATTTTAAATAATAAATCGCATTTATTGGTAGTAGGACTAATCTTGAGGATTTACACTCTTGTGTACCTGATGTTGTTAACGAATAATAAATCAAGCAAGCTTAGAGCACATAAGTACGATTAGCGACAAATATTAATACATTTAAAAAGATTAGGCGTACCTGTACTGCAGAAATCTCAAGTCATGTCTTTCTTATCACGTCATCGACGTCATCACGACATCATCTGTATTATGGTTCTGAACGTTGGACTTTCCTATTAACTACCTTCAACTCGTCTATAATGCGAGTATCATTGACACCCCCGAGTCTGTTATAAAAGATGTTGAGAGTATTATTCATGAATTTCTTTGGGATACAAAATTTGAGAAAATAAAGAGGCTAATTTTAATCAATGATTATGAACATGGTGGTTTAAAAGCCCCAGACTTTAGAGCTCAAGTCAAATCATTACACATTGCTTGGCTTATACGTTTGTTTAATGAGGATAATTCCAAATGGAAGTGTTTGCCTCTTATGTATAACAAAATTGGCCCAAAATACGTAATTAAGAACTTATCCCATTTGAATTTTAAATGGCATGCCCTTAGAGGTATACCAACCATATATATTTCAATCGTAACTGCTTTGGCTCAGCTCAATGAAGGTATTGCCCAGCACCCGGCATGTTATGATGAGGTCATCGAGCAGCAACTATGGGGAAATAAAATGATTACATATAATGGCTTCTCATTACTGTACAGAAACTGGATTAGATCCGGTATTAACAGAATAAAAGATGTTGTAAACATCAATAGGTTATGTAACAAAGAGCTGCTTACAGTGTTGAAAGGAAAAGCTACAGTAATTGGGTCTCTGAATTTTATTTTTTACTCAAGGCAATTCCACAAGAATGGAAAGATATTATTCACAGGAAACATGTTGAAAACATGAAATATTAAACCCATTCAAAACTGGTGCAATATGAGTAGTAAAAAAAATATCTATGTTTTATCAGAAAAAAATGTCTAGAACCTTTAAGGTGTCAAACAAAATAGGGATCAATACCTTAGTACTCCGGTTTACTAGTTTTTAACATGGGAAAGGAAAGTTAAACATTTCAAGGAAAACAAACTTAAACTAAACTTTAAATTGTTACATAATTTAGTGCCCACTAAAAAGAGGCTTTATACGTGGAAGTTAAATGAGTCAGATAAGATTGAAAATGTAAAGTCGTTGAAGATGAAGAACATTTATTATTTAGTTGTACTGAAGCAAGCATGCTGTGGGATTATATAAATAGTGTAACCGTCAACAGATTTGGTATTGAAGCTACTTTTAGGAACATTGTTTTAGGTACGGGAAACAATGTTGATTATCTGTTTTTGGTCGGTTTATACAGTATTTATAAAGCTAAAGTTTTAAAAAATCTTAACAAATGGAACCATAGGTCACTCTTTACCCTTTTTTAACACCGAAAAATATGAGAAAATGGTTTTAATTTTTTTTCAAAAAATCAAATTATTATATTTGTACATAAAAAGAAAGGTTTTTTATACCAGAACTCAATTTGTATATCATGTAAAATGTTGATGTTAATAAGCGATACATGCTGTTAAAATGTGCTACTAAAATGACGAATAAAAGTGGGATGAACCCACAAAAGAATAAAAAAAACTACCTTCAACTTTTTAGTTAATAACATTTATCAAAGCGGTATTGCATAATATTCTCTGCGTCAAATTCTTCTATCTAGTTGAATTCTGTTCTTCTTCCAGTGTTATTCTCACCGTGTCCACGTAACTAACGTTGTGAATGTGTCTCAGCCAAAGCTGAACACAATAATTACCGCCATCGTTATACGCCATAAGCGCCAACTTGCATCGTTGATCGAAAAGATAAACTTTCATTTAAGTATTTCATAGATTGTGGTTCAGTACCGCACTCGCACATCACATTCTGGTGTCCTGGTACCTCAATTTCTGGACTCGGTGTGGTGTTTGGTAAAAAGTCAGTGAGTTATATTATACATCAAGTCCTTTATTGCGACTTTTATTGTACATTGTAAACAGTATTTATAACTTCAAATTTTATTACGTGCAATGTATGACTTTGAATATCTGTTCACTAGCCTCTTCAAAGGTCGAAGAAGTGACACCGACTTATTTAGGTAGTATAATACATACTCCAAGTATCGAAATGCACGCCATCGTGCATCGATACTTGGAGTATATATTATATTATCTGAGATTAATCAGTGGACCTTTCGGCTTATTTAGAGTTCTAAAACATTGGACCTCATTCTGTTTTGCGATTACGTTTATTAGGTTTATCTTTCCCTGTACAAATATCGTTATAAAATATTATAGTGTCGTATAAATATATCCATAAAATATTATATCTAAATTCAGGCGCGGATCACGAGTTCATTCTGACTATCACATAGCTGGAATCCCGGACCGGATTTAGAGCTACGTACCATAGAGAAAATAGGAACTATGGTAAGTTACCGTAATTCATACTTACCATCTTACAATGATGACAAGTAGAGGGTGGGGTAAGCGAAGAGAGTGTAATTTGTGGTTGTTCTGTCAAATGGAAAACAAACCAACATTTGGTTTGAAATTTGACAAAATATGCTATAGCAAACAATTATCATCTCACTCGAAATTTCAGGCTATGAAAAAAGAAGTAATATTGTTTAATTAAAAGCAAAATCTGTCTGCTTCATCAACGAATTGTGTTAATTTAAGCACCTGCTTGACTTAAGCAAACACAACTAATGTCACTTTTGTTAGGAGAATGAAATATCATGCATAATTTAAAGGCTGAGCGAAGCAGTATATTTTAATTTTTAAAATATCAACAATTTGAGATTTACTTTCCATGCAGTAAAGAAAATTACTATTGGTTTAATAACTTTAAATAATGAACGTTTTCCGTTTATTATCAGCATATCAATATAACAGAATCTGTCTGCTTCATCAACGAATTGTGTTCATTTAAACATCTGCTTGACTTAAGCAAACACAACTAATGTGACTTTGCTTAGGAGAATGAAATATCACGCATAATTTCAAGGCTGAGCGAAGCAGTATATTTTAATTTTTTTTAAATCAACAATTTGAGATTGACTTTGCATGCAGTAAAGAAAATTACTATTGGTTTAATAACTTTAAATAATAAATGTTTTCCGTTTAGTATCAGCATAATTTTCAATATAACAATATAATTATTGTTCAATTAAATAAGCCATTACCATATTATGTATATATATATATGTATATTTATATATATGTGTGTCTATATATATATATATTATATATATATATATATATATATATAATTGCAGCTTAAAATTAGAACGAGCAGTTTGAGTTACAGAAACACAATCAATATTACTATCTTCAATCAATCAATCAATCAATCAATCAAATTAATCAAAGCTTTATTTATTCACAAATAATATACATTGAAATATACATTTAAAACTCGTTCACCAAAAAGGAATGACGGTGTTCTTCAACGAGATCATGACATGAAGACTGTATAAGATAAATATACATTAAAAATAGATTATAACGAAATATATACAACTATAAGAGTTTTTAAATAAAACAACGAAAATTTGAAAAACTTAAACCACCACTTTCTTACAGCTTACCAAAAACTCTTTGGTTTTTTTGGACAGTAAATTTCATTATCAGACCAATTAAAATTTTAGCCAGATGCCCTACAAATTAGTCTAAAGTTGTTGTCTGATGTAAGATATTGCCATTCTAAAAAAAAAATATGTAAAAAAAAACTTTTTCCACCCGCCCCTATTTTTCATTTTTAAAAGAAAGGCAAACAAACAATTCATTTTTTGGCCTAATGTAGACCTACGGTGCCCACAGGTAAAAAGCACAACGAGCGGTTCAACCTTCTGACATAATATCTCAAAGACTGAATTGCAAACGCTATGCAAACCGCTCCCACGTCATTACCGTCACCATCTTCTTATCATATCGACGTCATCATCATCATCATCATCTTTACGGTTCTACCATTTAATTCAATGTTTAGAAAGTATCATTCAACTATAAATCTGCATGATTTTTTCGTAAGATGGTGGCTGATCGTTTGTAAGTTCGTTTAATGTAACCGATATCGATACAGAGTTAACGCATTCATCGTATGAAGGAGGGGAGTCCGTTGGCGGTCTTGTTGTTGGTGTAGTCTTACTATCATCAAGACGCATATCAAGAACCACTGATGAAATACTTCTGACTTGCTCTCCTAGAGAAAAACAAACCAAATAAATGAAAATGAATATAAAAACGAAAGAATGAAGACGATATTTATTTTTATGAAATAAGGTGCTTATCCATGATTTGACGTCATCGGATTCAAGTACTTTAAACCAAAAATTGATCATAATATACCCATGAACACAATAGTAGATATTGCTTTCAGGACAATAAGACAACTGAAGCCAGCCATTCAATGCAAGATCATTTTCGAATAGCCGAGCTGTTAAGGCGAAGCCACCGCAACCTACAGCCATAATGGGCCGCTGGTTCAAACGGCACGGCTCGCCTATGGTTCTGGTGGTGGAACAACTTATGGAATGGAATCTAATCCGTAGGCCCAGTGTATATTTCGAGAAGAGTAGGGGGTTACCCGACGTTCTGGTCAATTACGATCGACAATTACGGTCAATCGAAAGTACGCATCTTGGCAGCTGATTGGATATGCCTTGGGGAGAAGTTATAAAATGAGTTGTTCCTTGCCTGTGAGCATTTCAGCCCAGGGGTGGCGGCAGCAGGGGGCCGGGGGCCAGGGCTCCCTCGGGGAGAAAAAGCACAATTCTTCGGGGAGAAAAAAAATTAAATGTAATTTCTACATATTAGTAGACTCTAAAATCGATTAAATAAGCCTTTGTAATCCCTAAATTGTCAAAATTTTCGGGGCTTCGGCCCATGGACCACTTTGTACACCTTTTAATAGAAGTTCGACCACGCCCACTTTGCTTTCGTCGGGGAAATCTGACCCCCCCCCCCCCCCCCCCCGTAGGGCAAATCCTGGCGCCACCCCTGTCCTAGTTAAAGCTGCAAGTCTCATGTTATCTCTTACCTTTACCTTTCCTGTCCTATGGGCCTACATTTATTTTGATTTGATTCAAAAGATGTAATTTGTGATTTTGTTATATTTTTATAGAGTAACAAGAATAATGATAAAAATTATAGAATTCAATAATAATATGGATAGCACCTGCAGACAATTGTTATAAACAACTATATAAATAGTTATATATACAGTATTTGTCTCAAGAGAGCACCTACCTGCGTTTGTGTGTTCTACTTGATCATTCTGTAAGCCTTCCCCACACGTATTATTGGTACGGCATACAAGTACCTTGATAACAATGCAGATGATGTAAATGATTGGGATCACAAAGAGGAGGAGTGACATTATAGGTCTAATATGCATATATCCTCACTTTATTCTAGTCGGATGGTCACGGTGTTTCATAGAAACAAAGCAATTGTTAAACGTCCGATAATAGAGGTATTACTATTACTAGGCCGCCATGACACCTGTAATACGAGTGTTTAATTCTAAATTAGCAAAGCTCACTCGAAAATAATCTCGACGACGATCAATTAGAGCGAAGTTATCCGTAAGACACCAACTTTTTATCTGATGGAATAAATAAATCGCATGAGGTAGAGATAAGAATGATTATGCGGGTGCTCTCCCGGAACATCCCCATAGGTGATTTGTGTCATCAAATGACATGATAATAGCTTTATTGCATGTGTTTCATTTGTACAGTGATAAACTTCAAATGAGTAGTGACAATTACATTACTGGCGGTATACTTATCTATAAGTGAATTGTAGATTATTATCTCTAAACAGATCCGTGAAAGGCATTGAATATAGTAGCACATATAGATAAAACTATAACTCAAAATCTAGATTGTTCCACGACTGAGGGAGTCTTTACATGGTAAACTTTATTAATGTGTTTGCATACTTTTATATGAAGTTGTATTAATTACTTCCGTCAAGGAGGTTATGTATATTCACTGTCTGTTTGGCTTTCTGTCTGTTTGCCTGTTAGCAAAATTAATGGATAAATAAATCATCATAAAGCTTAGTGGAATGGTACATTATTATCGAAAAAAGACACCATTTAATTTTTGGAATAAAAGATCAAAGGACAAGATCAAGTTCAATAATGGAATCGCCCCTCCTATTCAGGCAAGAAAATAATGTACCTGAATACGACGGGCGATTCTATTATTTTCTTGAGCGTATTCTGCAGTTGAATCATACACGACGTTCTTATTGTTAGTATTCATGCACAGGGCGGAGTTAATGCACTCTGGAATGACTGCTCTAGTTTTTAATGGGGTCACAATGAGATTGCCTTTGAATTGAGCGGGCCATCCAGTAAAGAAAGCTGAATTAATAATTCTGTAGCACGACCCATAAAGTAAAACTAGTAAAATCAAAGTTAAGACTAAATATTATGAATATTTTCTTCTTTAGCAGGCAAATTATAATTATATTTATATGTATGGGAATTTAAAGTGCGAAAACCAGCACGTTTCATGACTGGCGCGTAATCCTGGCTATTAACTCACTTTCAGATTTTTTTTTTTTTTTTTTTTTTTTTTTTGCCCGGAGGGGAGGGGTCGGACCCCTGACCCCTCCAGATCCGCCAATGATAATCAAATTTTCAGGTCTATTTACTTTTTTTTCTTTCTTTAAGCACACACATGTGTCAATGATTGTCAATATGGAATATACATCACTGTCCTAAGTTTGTTTTGATTTGGAGGCCGAACGGTTCAGAAAAGGTAAGATAAATTGAAATGTTATTGATTTTGATAATTGAAAAAAATCTTGAAAAATTAAAGGCGTGGAATAATTATTAGAGGGCGCTATATCAAAACAGAAAAACAAGATGGCTCAGTCGCTTTCTGACGAGGAATTTAATCGTATGCAAGTAAGCGACTCTTGTTTAATCAATGTCAATAAAAACATCATACAATATTAAATTTGATAGATGTTTTATCTGTTTATTGTCTGTTAGTAAATTTGTTTGCCTGTGTTATGGGTAGGCCGGAGTCTACACTACACAGGCATAGCCTAGCCAACCTACCATTCCCAGGCTAGTCTAGGGTAGGAGGTAGGCTTAGGCTCCCTAGAGTAGGGTAGGGTAGGCCGCCGGATGCCGCCCTATAAACCCAGCCTAGAGTACTCAGTTCAGACTAGGCTTAGGTTATGCCTTGAGGTAAACAAGCCTACAGATACCTATGTCATTTTTTATGGTACGTCCCTTACGCCTGCATGTATACCACCAACTGTCGACGACAATCTCGTCAGAATGTAGCTCCACCAGACATTCACATGGAATAATGGATGGTTGTTGGTATTGCCTTGTTGGTCAGATGATTGTGTCTTACTATTGGCCCGGCCTTGATAATCTTTTGACTTGCATAGACCCCTTCCCTAGCTTAGGCATCTGTTATGTTAGGCACTGCCATTGGCTAAACTATTATTATAACTAACTAGCCTGGGCCTGACCTAACAAACCTCTGTGGGATATCCAAACCTTGGACTAGCTTATACCATCGTAAAAGTATGAAGAAGTAAAACAAAATGCCCAGTCTAGCCAACTAAGCCTTTCATTCCCAGACTATAATAAGGCCTGCGATGGAAAACATCCTCAGCCCAAAAATTAGGCCTAGAAGTCCATCTGCGGATTTCAGAAAATAAGAAATGATTTCCACACATATTTTGCCGAAAATTAGGCTTTGTTCTATTACAGTATTAGATCCTAATATACTGAAAACCACTGCATTATTCAGTAGTTAGACTCCGCGCACCTATTTTCCTTATTTTCACAAATTTAAGCTAGTTTTGAAATATCGCCCGTGTAATTAAAAATCTACAGTATGGTTCCTTTCAATTATCAATTTAAAGCCAAATCCTAGTATGATAGTTGTAGAGGTGTAGTAATATAGAAAGAAGTATTACCTTGTTTTTGATTAATAATGTTAACTTATTTTTCTTTCAAGGCTCAGCTTTTGGAGTTGAGGACCACCAATTATCAACAAAGTGATCAAATTAGAAAGTATGAAAATGGTGAGGTTTTTAATATATCTTTTAATATTATATAGTAGTAGTAGATGGAGCTATGTAATGCCGGCAACTCACTGCATCATACGACGGTCGTACAACCTTCGCACAACGAATCCAATTCCGCTCTGTGTGAGCGCTAGACAATGCGATGCTTTCTGCTGATTTTCAATGGCAGTCTGAATGGATTGTCATTAAAAACAATCCGTTGCGCATGTGTCGTCGCGTTTCATTTTTCATAAAAGTGCTAGTAGCACTTAGTAGATTACAGGAATTGTGTATTACGCAAGCTTTCGCCAATATCAGGTGGAGTGAGTTGGGTGGTGTAATTTTTTACATTGTACTTCAGCCTAGCAAATTAGTAGTCAGCCTCTCATAACATACTCTAGACTAGCCAGCTAGTAGTAGGCCTTGTCTAATGTACTGGTTAGCAAGGCTTTCTTTATACCTTGTTTAGGGTATACACCACCAGGAAAAAATCGAAATTTCAGAAAAGAATAAAAGTTTTTCTTTATTTTTAGTACACCTGCTGCTGCCTTGACATCTCCAAAATCAGATATTTACTTCTTCCTAATTATATAAATTGAAATAATTTAACCATCCCATTACTACACTGTTTACATTCAACAATAAATTTTTATTTTTATTTTTTCCTCCATTAAGATGTTTTTGGCAAAACTTTTTGCTAAATAAGAAAACAGAATTTTTTTTTTTTTTTCCGCCCTCCTCTGGTGATCTTTAAAAAAATTTGCGAAACAAGGTATTAAGAAAGTCTCCTCTTGTGTATTGACTGACGCACCTGATGAAGCCAGCGTAGACTGCAGGTGAAAGATTGTGTAATAAACAATTTAAGTTAGTCGATGAAGTGTTTTAATTTTAATATATTTTTTATTTGGACTCAAACAATGAATTATAGGTTATTATGTTCATTTTTATCCATATTAAGTGAGTGATGAAATACAATATTTCTTTTGGTTGAAATTAACATGTTTGGTGATGACATCATTAATGTCAAAGTATTGAATCCCAACACGATGGCGTGCATTTCAATACTTGGAGTATGTATTATACTTTCTTAACATGTTTGATTTTACAGAATTGTCAACTCTTCAAAGCAGATCTTCTTCCCTAGAAAAAGACCTTCAGAAGGCTAACAAGGTATTAATGGTGATATTTAGGTAGATGGTGATCTTACACTATTGGTAAATGTTATGCTAAATTTGAGAGGGGGGTGGGGTGATGCTGAGGGAGATGGTGATCTTATGGCAGAGAAGTAGTTATGATGGGCAGAGGCAGGCAGGGCTACCCAGCCTTCAAGTTTTCCAAGCAGTCTAAAGCTAATTTCATAGCCCTCCACACACCCTTATTAATCCTCTTTTCCATCCTTAAAATCCACTCTTATTACTTAGAGTTTACCAATGTTATCATATACCCACCTTAAAAATGTCTGTCACTCACCCTTCAATTTCTTCTGCTACACTGTACAACTCTGTATGGAAATAAACAATTTACTTCATTTATAGTTTAAGAGTATTGAAAAGTAAAGGTTTTTTCATTTTTTTTATTGATAATAAATTTAACTTCATACAATTTATTTTTAATTTATATTATTTTGTAGATCATCTCCAAAAGCAAGAAAGCAAAGGTAAGTTTACGCTTATTTAAAAAAAATTAGCATGTGATACGGCAGGCCTGGAAAAATAGTGTTTATGCCTCCGACTTTGAAAATTGTCTTGATATTTTAATGACCTTTAACCTTCAAAATTTTACACTACTATATATAACCCAACAATTAATTTTTTTGAATGTTTTCCCTCAAAATGCCTCCGGGACATCCATGATGCATCTGACCGCCAGTTGTGCGGTCGCACACTTTTTCCAGCCCTGTGAAAAACACATTGCACCAAGCATCAAAGGACAAATATAGCTTCAAATTTAGAAGTTTCAGTATTAGTCGAATAATGAAAAACAGAAAACTTTAGCTCTGTCCATATGAGCTGTATGCCCATATATAGTCATGGTGTATCTATATATGGTCATGATGTGGTGTCATCACCAAATTTGGGCATGACCCATGTTTTTGCCAATTAAAATTTTATAGTCTGCAAAGGGCTTTATATTAGTGCACTCAGCTCTAGAAGGAATTTTTAAGATGCTGTGAAAGCCAAAGCCATGTTAAGGCAGACAATCACTGTACCAGGCGGTCGTCGGTCGATGCGGTTCTATGGAGAACGCAACGTCTCGACGTGCACACAAGGGATCGTTTTTATTTACAATCCTTTTATACTGCAACCGACAATCAGCAGATGATGATGTATCATCTGGTGCTCATAGGAAGTGGAATTAGGATTTGCCATGCAACCGTCGTACCACACAGTATATCCCCAGTTATCCCCAACTATTATACTTCAAAAAAAAGCAGAGGATCATCTCCTGTATTGTCAGCAGTTTCTGTGACCCCATGTGCTTTGTGGAAAGGAATAAAATGTGGATGGAACTCAGTTTTATATTTATGATTTTTAGGAGGTGGAAGTATTAATCATTGAGAATGAGAGCCTACAGAGGAAGTTGCAGAGTCAGGAAGAGGACTTTCGTCTTCAGAATTCTACCCTAATGCAAGAACTATCTAAGGTACAGTTTGCCAGATTTCTTAAACTTAAAGTACAAAAATAATTCCAAAAAAAATTCCTCTTTAATTAATTTATTTTTGTTTGCACATTTATTAATAATTACAACATTTTTTAGCAGTAAAGTTTTTATATTTGTTAAGAATTAATACAAAGTTGCTGCTGTGTAAGTACAGCTTCCACACATCTCAGTCCCCAGAAAAACAAAAAAAAACTATGCCCATATATAGTTATGATGTGCCCATATATGGTCATGATGTGATGTCTTCACGACCATAAAATTTGATCGTCTATACAGGGTTTACGCTATTTTTATTTGAAATGATGATTTTTTTTTAGAATTTTTTTTTGGGAATGATAATTTTTTTTATATTATAAGTAGTTAATTGTTGTTCATTATATATACCAGCTATGTACAAGTAATGAAGAATTAGAGAATGAGGTTAAAGGGCTGCGACAGGGTAAGCCAACATCCCAGACCGGTACCACAGAGTCATCTGAACTTGCTGATGAGGTGCGACGGCTCCAGGCCCATAATGTTGCATTACAGAAAAATTTAACAGGTAAATAATGAAGAAAAGCGCATTATGTAAATGAATAGAAAAAAATCTCACAGGATATAGATTGCAAAGAAATTTGTCATGTAAATCTGCTGAAAAATCACTTACGCTATTGAGCTGAGGAAGCTCTAGTAGGAAAATCAGCAGGAAATTTATATAGGCAATGAAAGCTCACATCAAATGAGCAGAAAAAGTTCTCATGAAAATAAACAATAAATCTCATGAGCAAACTAGTGGTTTCCATTCTGGTTATTGAAATTGTGGTCAGGAGTTCAAAACACCTGTTGACCATTCTCGGCTTAAATACCCCAGCCTGCATTGTTTATGGGCTGTGAAGTCCATCATGCTATATTTGAGCCCTAGTTAATAAGCAGAAAAATTTCATATGTCATAAGTAAAAATCAATCTCGCATGGTTTAATGGGAGAAAAAAAACTTGTTTTGTTAATAACTAGAAGTGATCTCATAGGCAGATGAGCATGAAATTCTCACAGGCATATGAATAGGAAAAACTTAAAGGGTAAATGAGCAGAAAAATCTCATTTATTAAAATGAGTAAATGTTTCATATTAAAATGAGAAGAAAATTGTTATGTATATGAGCAAAAAAAATCTCATAAGCAGATGAGCATGAAATTCTCACAGGCATATGAATACAAAAAGCTTCAGGGTAAATGAGCAGAAAAATCTCATTTATTAAAATGAGCAAAATGTTTCATATTAAAATGAGAAGAAAATGTTCATGTAGATGAGCAAAAAGCATCTCAGGCAAATTAGCAAAAAAATTCTCATAAGCAAATTAGCAAGAAATGCTCACATGCTGAATGAGCATGAGATTTTCACTGGCGAATCTGCTGAAATTGTCAATGTGTGAATGAGCAGAAAACTCAAAATCACGAGGTATTATAAGAGCCTAAGTACATTTTAAATTCTATAATCTATAACATTTATTCGGGGAAAACTTCATAATTAAGATGTCATCATTTTAGGTAGACACCCCATATTTCTATATCTTCTATTGATTTTCTGATTTTTTATTTTTCCGACACGTAAGGTACTGTTGAAAAATATGAGGAAGAAATTTCAGTCCTGAAGCAAAATACAATGTAAGTGAGATTGTTTTTTTATTATTTATAAATCAGTATTTTTTGTAAAAATTAAATAGATTTAAAATAGGATTATTTAATTTAATATCTTCTAATTTCTCTTCAGATCTTTAAGTCTAGCAAACCAAGAGCTGGAGAAGAAGTATTCATTGCTATTAGGGGACCGACCAACTCCGACAGGCTCATCAGGGGATGGGTATGTTATTAATTTAATGATAATACAGTAGAACCCCTCTTTTTAAGGGGACACCTTCGAGACTAAAAAAATTGTCCCCTTAATAGTGATATCCCTATTCAGGGGACACTACCAAAAACATAAAATTGTCCCCCTAATAGGGGTTTTTGGCATGTTTTCATATAACGATGACATACATTCTTTATATTTTTATTTTTATTGACATAAGAATCAGTTGCAGTGGAATAACTAATTTACTAATAATTTGCAATGCATACAATTCATTTATAATATGAAATCAGCAGAAATGGAAATAAAACAACAATAGTTTTTTATGTTCCCAATATTGTTTCATTATGCAATGTTAATTTTTTTTTAATATTGAGCTTTCTATTAAATGATCAAATAACTTCATATGGTTTCAAATAGTATAATGTGATTAATATGTGTGTAATGTGTATGTGGAAATGTCCTGAAAAGGTAAACTGGTATGTGAAATGTCCTGAAAAGGTAAATTTCCTGAAAAGGTAAACTGGTTTACTTACAAATAAACAAGAATCATGTTACATTAGAGCTTAGTACAAGGATGTAGCATGAATAGAGTAATATGTTTTGATATGGCTTAGAATCCTATATGAAGTACACAAAAAAAAACAAAGAAAAAGGAATCCTCATTGTTAAGAGTCAAAATTGGCAAGATTGGTTTATGAGGTAACACATGCAGTAGGCTTTACTGATATTCACACTGAATTAAGGGGAGAGAATTCTGGTTTATTGTTCAAAAAGTGTCAAAATGTAAATTTGAATGAATTTTTCTTATTTTTAGAGTGCTGTAGATGTTGTAATATACCCCCTTATTAAAGGTTATTTGACTATTTGGCACACTCAGAAAATGTCCCTATCCCCTTAATAGGAGTGTCCCCTTAATAGGGGTTAGCTGTAGTGTTAAAAGATTCCTAGTTTCACAGAAAAGTGTCCCCTTAGTAAGGGTGTCCCCTGAATAGGGATATCCAAAAGGAGGGGATCTACTGTATCAAATTTTCCTTGGCAAGAAACCTGTATGACCATATATAGTCATGATGTGCCTATATATGGTCATGATGTGATGTCATCATGACCATATTTAGGCCTTTCACATTTTTTGTCAAATAAAATTTGATAGTCTGGATAGAAAGTTTAGGAGTTTTTACATTGAATGTTATTTATTATTTTTCTTTAGTGAACAGAGCACATCACTGGATAGTATAAAAAAGGATATCTCACCACTGGAAGCAGGTATGATAAAAGAACAGTGATCTACTCTCATTAACACTCTGACCGCCAGGGGTTTGAAAGAATAGTATCAGCCACCGCACAGACTTTTTAGCAAATTTTAACACATTGAGAGTGTGTATGTGATCAAATTGAGATGTATTGAATACTACAAGAACTAAAAACATTTTTGCTTTACAATGGTACCGAACACTTTTATTCTAATCACAATCTGTGACCTGTAACAGTAAAATGAAAATGACTCACTTTTGGAGATTAACACAATTTCGCACAACGAAGCTGAGATAATCGCGATTTCATGAAAGTAAATCAATACCACTCTACGCTAATGTAAACAAACAAATAGTGAAATACTTATGGTCCAGACTGAATATAGTGTTCAAATTGTTATTACATTTCGGTAATTACCTCATCTATCAGATTCCATAAAAACCTGAAACACAGAGATATCCATGTATGGCGGTCAAGCGTTGTGTTGCCAAACACGGAGATCTCTGTTTTTGGCGGGCAGAGTGTCAAGTTATGGATGTTTATTATTTATGTAAATCTATCCACTAATTTTTATGTGTTAATTATGCCCACATATTTGCATAATGAGGTTATGTCAACCCTATATATGGGTATGATGATATCATACAATTTAAGTTTAGGGTAGCCATTAATGTTTCCAGCTTTGCTGTTACATTATATGATCAACCCCCACCACTTGTCCACTATGTTCATTTATATATATATATATATATATTTATTGAGGCGTCGTCTCTAAAGTTTAGTTTTGGCCTTCTTGGTCACTTGTTTAGGCTGTTTATTCTAATCCCACCTAGCCTAGCCTATTGTTTCTAATCATGCTTGCATGAAATTCTCTCTTTATACTATCTGGCTTTTTCAACCCTCACTCACTCGCCACTGAGGAAGGACTAGTGTTGTCCGAAAGCTCTGGTTC
>NW_022685291.1:2010149-2027657 GCF_011630105.1 Anneissia japonica
ATGTAATATTACGATACAGTATCACAAGAAAAGGGTTGTTCATAATTATCAACATTTTCGCAATTGTACAAACAGTGAACTCTCTTTCGGTACTTCCACCCTCCCCTCTGAAAGTGTACATAAAAAAAATGTTGATAATAGCAACACCATTCTCCGATTTTTTTTGTGAAGTCAACTTAAGTACTGTACTTGGTTATAAAAAAAATCTATATTATATTCATAGTTGCATTATAATTGGTCATGAAAGTTTATTATTTTAAATATTGCATGTTATTTTGAATCAATATTTTCATGCATATGTAAAAGTGTACAAATTTTTCTACGCCTTCCCCGCTAGCAAACTGTTTGTACACTTGTGAAAGTGTTGAAAATTTGTAAATGACCCCGATTGAAATACAACAAAAACGTGGATATTTTAATAATCATTACTTGTTTTTATGTTGCATGCAACGCTAAGGTTTTCAGTTTACAATATTAAGTAATGTTATATTTTTTACAAGAAAAGAAAAACTATTAAATACATGTTGAATTTTAAGTGATTTTCATTTGTTTTTTAACAGAAATTGATAAACTCTTTGAAGCTGAGCTTAACACTTTCCTTGATGACTTGAAATTATCATTAGTGACTGATGACTTCTCTGAAGATGTAATTCCTAAAGGTATTCAAACAATTTTGATTTTCTTGAAGGGAAGATATTGATTTTTGTAGTGTTTTGTGTTATTTTGCTGTTGTTATTCTATATCATGGATCCCCTTAAGTCTCTCAGTAATCAGGACAGTCTCCAGCAAATAGGCCATCCAAAATCGAAGCCAGTGGGCGTGGCACTGAGCCGATGGGCGGGCCACTCCCATCTTTGGGAATCCCCACCGAATATTGGTACAAAAACAACGTACATTAAATCAATGAATGTTGTCTTTATCAAATGTAAATATGATTTAGCTTTAGTTTAATGTAACATTCGATAGATTTGAAGAATACAAAGAATTTTCTAAAGGTAGGCCAGGCCCAATTAGGCTAGGCGGAGCTGCTTAGGCCAAGCCAGCCGCCCCCCCCCCTAAATCCGCCCCTGAATATAGTAGAGGCAGTAGAGAAAAAATATCTATTAATCAATCAGCTTAGTGTTTCTAGAGCTCCTCATCAAAGCTAGTAAAAAAACGAACAAACAAAACTTCAACAGCATTGATATTTTCTTATGTGTTTTTTGTTTTGTTTTGAATGTTATTATTTTACCTGTTTCTTTTTTAACCAATCATCTTATTTTGTTGTCCTTTTCAGATCCTATTGTGATGTTTAGTGAACATTGTAAAACAGTCAAATCCAGGATGACCTCTACACTCATCAGAAACTTGGATTCATTGCTAACATTAGTAGATAAAGGTAAAGTGAAATTACAGTCATTGGTTCATGGTAGTGATTATAGTATACAAATATTAACTGCTCATGAGGGGAATGTTGATGAGGTGACATGGAGACCGTTGGGCCAGCCCTCGGGAAGATAGGCTATGGTCTCCACATCATTGAGGGGCAATAGATTTCACCATTCCCTGAATCTAGAGCAGTCAATATTTGCTTTATATATCTCTTACATGGATTCTACGAGGCCTAAAAGAGTACTTTACTTCCTAGCCTAGAGGCCTACTACTAGGCGATCAGAGAGTGTTGCTCATTTCCTCAATTTTAACAGCACCCATCGTCTTGCAGTATTTGTAGAATATTAACAAGACATATTTAATTTGTCTCTTGTTGCTTTTGCTATCGGCTTCATCAAGAAGTAATGCTAAGCCTAGGCTCCTTCTTCATCTGAACCGACCAGCCTCCATATTTGATTATCATCTACTCGCTGATCTGTGGCATGGTGAAGGGCCAATCTCTTTCATTGTAGAAGTCGCAGTCCCCTTTACTGTCGGCGCGATGTTAAGGCGACAGGGCAAAAAAGTACTGTTTTTCAGGGGAATAGTACTTTTTCATGGAATAGTCCTTTCTATTGCCCTTTCCTTAACCAATCAGATGCCTAGAATCCATGTATGAGATATATAATAGTTAATATTGTAATATACTTGGTATTGAATATGCCCAAATGAAGCTATTCAAAGTGCCTGATACAAATATTACATAGATTTGTGATTTTTATAATATTTATTATTACAATATTATTTGTGTTAGGTACAAATAATATTACATATGACCATAGATCTGTGATTTGTAATATCACTTGACACACATGATATTACAAATCACAAATCTATGATCATTGATCATGTTTAAGGCCGGGCATTATCTATGTCATACAAAGGTCGTAAGACGAATCCAATTCCACTACCTGTGAGCGCTACACTACACGACACCATCTGCTGATTGTCAGTGGCAGGGGCATTAAAAACGATCCATTGCACACTCATCATGCCGTTGCGTTCTCCATGCATTCGCGTTGATTGATGACCATCGAGCGCCGCACCTGCCCGGCTTAATAGTTGACACTTTGTTTAAATAAAATTCAGCTAAAATACCATCGTGAATCAATTTTGATCATTTATTTTGAAAATTATTTTTGTTAATTATTATAATCATTGTGTTGTTGGAATTGGTACTTTATATGTTATATTTATGTAATTAATTACTATGTTTTGTTTTTTTTAATTCTGTAGATGATACAGCTCGAAGCAGGACTGGATCTGTTATAGAAGAAGATACTGTAAGTGTATGAATATGTATACAAAATGGTAATGAGAAAAGTATATAACATTATAGTGAAAATATGAATATGGTAATTAGGGGTATATTAGTTCTAGTTTTCGTAAGTCATGTATATGTTAATGTATGTTAATTAGAGATATATCGGTAGTAGTTTCCGTGTCAGTTGTTGCAAACAGTTATCATGAATATGTTAATATATGGTAATCAAAAGTGAAACATTTTGGAGAAGAAAATATTCAAATGAAGGATGAGTATAAATTAAATATTAACTGAAGGTACAAAACAACAATATAATGTTTTGAGTCCATAATTATTCATCCTTCCATGCCTGTTGAAAATATAATCATCCTGAGCTATTCAACCTATGATTGGTTGTGATGTTGTGCATTACTTTATCATGTCAGCCAATGCCTCCTGACATCTGTTTTGTCTTTTAATCAGGAGACTGGCTTGAAAGTTGAAACACAAAAGAAAAAAATAACAGGTAAGATTAATTATACACTTAAATCCCTACCTTAGTAACAAATTGTAATTAGAGTATTATTATTATTATTGTTTTCCAATAATTGATATATCTTAGAATATCAATTAAATTAAATAATTAGTTATTTATTGAGCATGTAACACATGGGTATGGCTTTGGGCCTCCAATAAAAAGATTGTGTACTTAAGTTGGAGGCCGGATATCAGTATCCTGAGACTAAGCACGTTATCTTACTTTGAATTCCAGTGTTTCACAGATTAGTAGCTGCAATATTGTGTTCCATAATGCGTTTCATCCATTGATAGTTATAATGTGAAGCCTTGAAATTGGCATTTCAAACTATGAGGAAGGGGTTTCTCATAATGGACTATTCCACTAAGCCCCACCCCTTGGATACCCCTTGGATACTGTTGCTAAGGTGTCACAAGACGACAGTCTTAGAACATACGTGAACATGCGTGTTTGTGGGACAACACGTGTCCTTGTTATACATGTGCGTATTCCAGGCACTGTTCTGATTGGTCAGTTGTCAAGTTTGATTGACATTCTGGAAAGGTCAGTTCCGGTCATTTGCCGGTCCTTGTCCTGGGGTAAATCACATTATCAGCTTTTTTCTCTCTTTTTAACGCAAACATTCTAGTAGTATATGTTGAATGCATTGGCCAATGCTTAACCTTTACGCATGACTAGTAATACTCTTCCAGAGACAGAGGTGGTACGTTGTGTAGATTTGTCGTTGCCAATGAACAGCGTATTAACGAATGGGATTTGCTTTAACTTCGCTTTATACAGAATTGTTGAAATTTACAGTGTTTTGTGTTCTTTCAGAGTTACAACTAAAATTAGATACAGAAGCAGAAGAAAATAGATTACTCAAGGAACAACTGCAAAAATTACAGGTGAAATAAATAATAAAATTTATTTATTTCTCATTTCAACAAATAATCACCTCTTGCTATCTCACATGCAGATCCTCTCAAAGATGGAAAAAATACTGATTTTTCTATATTTTAATCTTCTGTACATTAAATGTTAGTGAATATATAAGGCACAATTAAAATTTAGGTTTTTAACTTGGCTATTCTAAATTAAGTTACAAAATATAAAATCCACATACTTAATTTAATAATTTATTTGTAAAAATCAGTGAGTTCTGTTTACTTGAATCGTTCTCATTGTAATTTATTTATAGTCAATAGATTAAATTTGTCTTATTAATTCATTATTTTATAATATTATCTATGATTATTATGTATTATTAGCCCATTACCTAGAGTGACATTAAATGTCAAATTTTAGCCTTGTTTTGGGCAAACAAAAAACAAGCCATATTTACATTTTCAAATTATTAATTAATTTATTGTTCTGTTTGCAAAGCCATGGAGTTTTTGTTTCAGCTTCCCAACTTATTTTTTTTTTAATATACTGTGTTTAAATACCTCTACTATGTTGTTTTGTATTTTGAACAGGTGAAATATCTTGAATTCCTAACTAACTCTATTAATATCATTTTGTGCTACAGAATTCACACAAATCAGAATCAACAAGTAAATCAGATGAGGTTGCTAAGGTACGTACACACCTTGTTTAAAGCCCTGCCCATCAAATTTTCTGTTGTATGCCCATATATAGTCAAAATGCATCATTTCAAATGTTTTAAGGTTATGTTTTTTTTCGTGTGGATGTACCAATAGTGGTAAATCTTTAGACTCATAGGTTTGCATATTTTTTAAATTTCAAGAAAAGCTTTCAATATTGTTAAATTTTCTTGTCAGTGAAATTGAAACTAATTTACTTATCAGTATTGTTCTTTCAACAGTTGTCTGAGAAAGTAAAGAAAAAACAAGAAAGGTAAGGAAAACTTGTCTGTGTAAATTTTTAAGTTTTGATTTTCTATGATTCCCATATATTTTAATATTGGTATAACTGTCAATTTTTATTTCCTAGTATTGTTCAACTTCAAAATGAAAAAGAAGATTTATATAATGACATGAGGTAAATATTATGTTTTTGTTTTCAATTAATATAAGGTGCATGATGTGAAGAAGTAAATAACTTAAAGGGGTTATTTATTATAATTCAATAATATTAATAATAATGTGTAGGTTTTTTCCAGTGATACTGCTTCAACAAAAATGAAAGTTTTTTTTCTTTATTATGTAAAGCCACTACAAAGAAAAATTATATAGTTCCTAAATATTATATTATATTGTTGAACATACTGTACTTTTTTAGAGTTGTTTATTATGATCATCTTTATTATTTCATTATTTTCTTGTAATATGTATTATCGCAACCAAGATTAATTGTATAATCCCTGAATTATTATATTTTTATGCAGAAAAAAATTAGAAGATTTACAAAATTCCAAAGAGAAAGATGTCACAGTGAGTTATATTATTATGTTAGTAAAAAATTGAATTAGCCCCATTTATAATTGTAATAATAATAATATTAATATTTAAAGTGGTCGTATAGAGTATTGGTTCTTAAATCAGTCACTTATGGAACATTTAATTTATTTCGTAAGCACGTACCTGGATGAAATAATATATGTCTAGTTTTACTTTTTAAAATTTGAGTTCGATGAATGTTTATTTGTTATAAGCACTGCCTGGGATGGACAATTCCATTATTTCTTAGGTATGTTTCTTCATCCACATAAATATCTCACTCATGAACATGACGCATGTTGACGCTTAGAGCGTAGAGTTGTGTTCACAGCATGATTTGAACCCACGACATTCTGATTTAAAATGTGAACCACAACTGCTGTGCCATTATCCTCAATCAGTAATCAAGTCTATTTTTAATGAATTGTTGATTTCAGTCTATTGGCCTTTGATTGCATAAAGAGCAATAATATTTTGAATTGTGTTTTTCACTGCCTGAAGGTGTGTTCACACTTATCAAATTTTATGTGACAAACTTGAGTGATGATGATGTCACATTTTTTTTCACATAGAATTTGATAGTGTGGACAAAACTTAACTGTTGACAATTCTGTATTCATAATTTTTTTGAAGGATTTGATGGAGCAGAAGGGTAGAATACAGAGCCAACTTGCCAAGTCAGATAAGGTACCCAACACATTTGTTTATGTCATTGTAAATCATGGTCACTATTGCCATTTTCCTTTTAATATTGTTATAAAAACAATGTTTTTAATTCATATTTTGTATTATTTGCCTTTATTTACAAACGAAAATATTTTAAAACATATGATTAAAGTTTTCTCTCATAATTATGACAAGATTTTTTATAATTTATATATTTATTTATATATATTAATAAATATATTATGGTCAATGGTTGTGCACTTATATAGCACATATAAGATTTGTCTCTACATGCTTTCCAGGCAAACAGAAAAGAATAATACCAGAATATAGGGTTGAAAGAGAAAATAAGCGGTAGAAGAAAACTACAAAAATAAAGAAAAGTGAAAAAATTAAAGCAAAAAAAACAGGAGAATGGAGGAAAATTTGGAGATTGTCAATTAAGAACGAATTCAGACGGCGCTGAAAGATCATCAAATTAGGATATTATAAATACATTGAATCGTATCATGCTGAAATACTCCATTCATTCATCCTATGCTGTTCAAAATTAAAGATTCTGAGTTCTTTGTCTTGTGATTGGCTATAATGGTTACATATTACAACACTTTATTTACATATATCCACCCGTTAATTCTGTTACAGACGCTGACTGAATACCAAGCAAAAATCCAAGTTTTGGAAAACACTGTCGCCACGTTAAACGATCAGGTAAGTATTTGGAAGCTTACAATATTTATTTGTCTACATTATAATCTTGAACCTTCACCTCTCTGTACTGACCAATCACTTGACTCCCTCCACCTGATGCTATGAGATTAAAAGGTTCATCCCATGCTAAATGAAAGGGGTCAATGACCTCATAAACTGTGGCTCTTTTTAGCTATTATAGAAACAAATAGTGTGAATGTTAACAGATTATATCTTATATCAATAATTGCATGAAAATTTATTATGTAGATTAAAATCAGTAGTTTATTATCATGTACCTTAATTCTATTGTTTTAGAAACAAATATATCACTAAAAACATATTGCTAAACAAATATATCGCTTGTTAGATAATCCTTCAGATTTTAAAGTTCTGTTCACTATTATATTTTCTTTAACAAAAAAACTGTTGTATTCCCATATATAGTCATGATGCGCCTATATATGGTCATATTATGTCATCAACCATATTTAGAAGTTGTTAAATGCATGCATTTGCATATGCTAATTAGTTATATGCTTTACTGCTTTACTTAACACCTTGTATCATTTGCATATATGCTAATTAGGTAGTTGCACAGGGGTCACTCAGCGTGGGTAGGATGGAGCAACTTCAAAGTGAAAACAACAATCTTGTAGCAGAATTGCAATCCAGCCAACAGGTACTCAAGATATGACAGATGTTAACCTATTTAAATTTGTTCTTTGAATTGTTTTATGTAAATCTGATATATGTATGGTCCTTGTTGGACAAATCCCTGTTTTTCAGCAGGAGGGCCTAAATCGACATGGCTCTACAGAGTATGATATATTATATAAGTATATATTAGCTCAGCCGGCTAATTTGGTGGCAGCCACTGTGTGTGCGCTGAACAGTGGAGATCCCTTGGTTCCCGGTTCAATTCCCATCGCTGCTCTCCTTGTGTGGAGGTCTGAAATGCAAATTTCAAAAGCGGACCGTCTTTCAGATGAGACATTTAAACAGTTGGTCCTTTGTGCAAAATGGTTCATGTGCACAGTAAAGGACGCAGTACACTTTTTGGAATAGAGTAGGGGAGTGTCTACTGGTGTACTGCCCTCAACATCAGAAGCTGCAGAAGGAGACATGGATCAGTTTTCTCAGACCTACTAAGATTTACGAAAAAGAAATCTTAAATTGATAACTCACCAGATTAATAGTCTATACATTGAATAGAAAAAGTATTATTTATGTATTAATGTATATTAGTGAATACATATAATATTAGTGAATGAAAATATCCCTATCAAAGGCTAATAACTAACCACTAACTAGCTAATTAATTTATTCTTTCTTTAACACTTTTGGCATTGAATATATTCTTCTACTAACATATAATTTAACTGTAAGGCATATATATGAATATAAGATATACTGAATTAGTCACCAATAGTGGCGTATCTAGGGGAGGGCATGGGGGATATTACTCGCGCTCCCCCCACCTGGTCGCCCCCAAAAAATCACGGTCAAGTAGTTAAAAATCACCTAAAATCACCATATTTTGCAAATTAGCGCCCCTCAACTGAACATCGAGCCCACCCACTTCACCTTAACTGAAGATAACAATAAGTAAACACACATTCAAATGTGCAAAGTTTCACAACGCTGGTGACCATAATCATAATCATATTATTATGATCATCATCATTATGATGTAATCATGATGTCGATGAGATAAGAATAAAAATAATAATGGAATTCAAGTTGACTTGGGGGAAGAGTTAACTTGGGGGCAAGTTGACATGGGGCGAGTTGACTTGGGAACAAGTTGACTTGGGCATGAGCTGACATGGGTCCGAGTATACTTGGGGGCAAGTTGACTTGGGACCATTTTGACTGGGGCCAAGTTGACTTGAGGCTGACTTGACTTGTTTCCTAATGATGAAATTAGTATGGTATCCGCCTACGCAATACACTTACGGCAAATTTTCCCTCGAGCCTTGGATATGCCACATGTGCAAGTCCTCCCTCCTCTCTCTTGACAGAATTCCTGCTTGTGCAGCCATATTTCATGTGAATTTTTTTTTTATCTTAGCTTCAAAATTCATCACAAGAGGAAGTAAATAAATTAAAGGCAAGTTTAAATGTTTATATAATAATTGCTCATATAGTATTTAATTTTTATAATTATATAATTATTTATTTAATTACGATTAATAATAATGATGATAATTATTCTTGTATATAAATTCTGTGTCTACTGCCCCCACGAAGGCTGTAGACACTTATTTATATTGTCTCACTTGTAAATTGTGAGAATATAAATCCAGTTTGTGAGTTCAAAGTTCAAAAGAGGAATTATGGGATGTTATTTCATCATAAGCTAACACTGGAAATTAACAGTCTTTCAAATTGTAAATCGAGTCTCCACATAGAAAGTACCCAAAAAAATATCTATGTACAGTAAAGCTGTAAATATATGCTCTTCCTAGGAGCCTATTTATTTTTGTGATTGTTATTACCATTAATACACTCATATATAAATTATTTTTTATGTATTTTAACACATTTTCTTCTTGTAGGCAATAAATGGTTCCTTAAAAAATCAACTAGAGACTCAACAAGAAAATAACAGTAAGATTACCACAGAGAAAGAAGAGCTACAGGGTCAAATGTCAGAGGTTTTAGGTACAAATTCCAGACTCAGTGAGGAGATTAAAGGAATTCAGAATGATAGGGACAACCTACACAAAGACTTGCAAGAGTCTAATAAGGTATGAGTATGCCCATATATAGTCAATGATGTGCTATATATGGTCATGATGTGATGTCATCATGACCAGATTTTAGAGATGCCACATGTTTTTGTCAAATAACATTTGATGGTCTGGACAAGGCTTAAAGCTTTGTCCAAAAACTTGTATGCCCATATATAGTCATGATGTGCCCATATATAGTCATAATGTGCCTATATATGGTCATGATTTGATGTCATCATCACAATATTTAGGCATGTCACTTGATTTTGCTAAACCAAATGTGCTAGTCTGAATGGGGCTTTAGACCTAATAAGCCAGCTAACAAACCCAGTCAAGAATTAATTCAGTCAACATCTAGAAAATTTATCAAGTCTGTAGACTTGGTAGGCCTATCTCAAAGCAAACAAAAACTTTATATTCTTTTTTCAAGAACTTAATGACTCAGGTCCTTTAACCAACAAAATTAGTAAACATTAATACTGGAGTGATGTTTGCTAAATAAATATGTTAAGTGAGGTATTGTTTTACTTGAAATAGAAATATTGTTAGAAGACATTAGATTTTCACCAATCATCAAACGTATAGAATTAGGTCCAACTAGCCTGACTTGCATGCATGCAATGAAACGAAAAACACACTAGTACCACGAGGTAGTGACCGCCCTCTTGTACAGTAATTTGAATACAGCTCAAAATTCAAACAGTCATTTTCTACACACAGCATGTGCTCGATACGAACAACTTGTACATTGTCGTACTTTTCGAGATAGAATTCCGTTTCAAGAGAACCTGACAGGCTTCTTGCCATTCTGTACTCTTTGCTACCATATTTTTGATGTCCTATGTCCTTTCTGCCCTATAATGTTTTCATTTTAAGATGTATTGTGTTTGTTGCTTTTGAATTATTTGTGTTATGAATTCTGTGTCAGCGGATATTAATTATTTTAAAATAATAAAATATTAATGTATTTTCTAAGAGATAGGCCTATTGAAACAAAAAAATAGCGATACAATCTAATGTGATTTCAAATTTCATTTATATATATAATTTCTTTTTTTGTTTAAATACGAGTTTTTATGTTTTCATTTACAGATTGCCGAAAAAAGGAAGAGCATGTTAGATGACTTAGCAATTCAAATGCAGACAATTAAACAACAAAACACTAAAGAAATTGAAGCTTTAACTATAAAGTACAAGGTAATACATTTTTCATTTTCCTAATTGGAAAACAGATATGCATAATTAAGACTCTACATCAGTTTTGTTAAGTAATCCTCCAGTGGTGTACCTAAGAGATATGAAATGAGGGGGCTGATGGGAATGCAAAGGTAGAGGAAGGGGGTGCTAGTTCGGAACAGAAGGTGATATGACGTAATTTTGGCTTTTGACATTTTAGATTTGCGGGAAGGGGGGACTGGATGGCACAAGCCTTATTGGGGATTGTGTGCAGCCCCACGCACCCACAAAATAGGTGCTGCAACCATCATCCAAAGGATCTCGGCTTTAAATCCAGAAAAAGCAACAATGACAACAGTTTTTTTGTCAATTTTGCCGAAAAAATACATAAATGTAGAAATTTCACCATGTCAAATTTAATTTATAGTTTATCTTACATTTAAAAAGATTTAAAATTTTACAGGCAGGATGATTTTTATTTATAATAATTTCAGGATGAATTTGATGACCTCACAAAGACACATGAGGTAGGTTGCCTTCCTAACTTCCATATTTTGTGAAGAAATTTAACCTTTCAAAAGCTTACACTTCTATTTTATGAATGTTTATTTATATAATTTATATTACATTGAATCCATTATTTTGTGATCATATTTTATAATGTGATAAGAATCTTCATTGAATTTACTATCTGACCTAATATTTTTCATTTACTGTTTTTTATTTACAAATATATTGTTTATTTACATCTACATTTTTCTTGTTCTCATGAAAGTGACAACCTTTTCATGCTTGACTTGTTTTTCCATACAATATAACCAAGTCTGTTGTAACTGCAGTATGTATTTATTTTATGTTTTTTTGTTAAGTTCAATTGTTCATTTCTTTTGTTTTTAGGAAGAAATGAATAAATTGCAAGAACAGCTAACACAGGAACAGGTACATATACTCGCTAAGTGTTGTTTCATGATCTGATGTCATAATATTTTGTGGGCTCTCTTCAAAATGAGGAAATGGTTTTATATTTTAGGGTGCCCAATCCCTCTCCTCCTGTTTAATTATTAATAAAGAAAAAATTTAAGGATTGTTGTTTTTTGATTGTTTTTATAGGAAAGAAGAGCGGCACTTGAGCCACTGAGAGATGAAGTTACTAAACTCAATGAAGAAGTTCAATCATTAACAAGCTCTAAGGGATGGTTTGAAAGAAGGCTTCAAGAAACTGAGGTAGTTTCATTTTCATGAAAATTATTGGACAGTTAGAGGTTCCCCCAGTTTTTTATATAATTTTTTAGACTCGTTTGAAAGAAGGCTGTAAGAAACTGTGGTCCATCCATTTTCATGAAAATTATTTACCAATTAGATGTTCCTCCAATTTTTTATATAATTTTTAAGAGATTTCAAAACACTCTTTTCTGTTACCTCCCTCCCCACAACAGAGTACAAAATATTTTTATTATTTTTGGTATTAACCTTTTTTCATTTTCATAAAACAGTACACACAACATTGACTACAACCCCATATGCTTTGTACATTTGTGAAAACTACGGAAAATAGATGACCCCTATTTTTTATTAATATTAATGATAATAAGAACAACAACACCAACAACTTGACTGGAACAGGATAATTCTTTCCAATGTAATGTCCTTTATTCTAATAGGATAAAAAAAATTTACATTATGATTGTATTTATAGATGGAAGAATGTGTGTGTATAATAGTTATTGATCTTATTTTTTGACAATTTTAGGAAGAGTTGAAGAAGGTAATTGAGTCACATGAGCAAGAAATTGTTGATTTGAACAAAAAGATGGAAGACCAAGATATTGTAAGCAATCATGTTTTCCCTTTTTTACATAATATTTATAAATAGTAAAGATAAGTATAAGTTCAGTAGCATCTCCGAATTACTTACCCCTCTGTCCGAGCACAGTTCGTAATTAAGAAAATTTGTAATTCAGCGAGTTAAAATTGTCTAGCATCTCAGGGCGTTGAGGGTAGGCCTAGGCCAGTGCTACAAAGTACAGGGCTAGGTAAGCCTAAGCCTTGTCATGGGAGCCAAATTTTGTCACGAAAAATGACTATTATTTTACTGTTTTCTGCTACAAAATAATACTTTACAGTTAGCCAAAACCTGTGATCACAGTGAAGTATTCATTTGAAGTGATTTCCAAATGAAAACATGACCATATAATGGCAAAAGCGAGTGTTATTTTTCTCTTCATAAAAATTGATACGAATAGCGCCCCCAATGAACAAAAAGTGAGATTTACTGAACAGTATGCCTGAACAAGCATGCACAGCTCAAATGTAATATACCTCGGTTGAATACGATCTATATTTCTTGCTTTAAACTTAGTTTTATGTCACTATAATGGCTTAAATGTTTCTTTCTTAGCTGATATAACATTTTATATTATTTTTGAAGACCTTTAAATACAATTTAGTGTTTTGTTGTTGAAAACGATCATTCATAATGACATCATCGTCGCGAATTGAGCTCGTAAAAATTGAATGTTCCTAATTGGGAGGTTCGTAATTGGGAGACGTTAATGTAATGAGAAAATTATTTTAGGCATTTAGACACTGATCTCTGGAAGAGTAGTTTGTTTGTAAAAAGATTAAATCTTTTCTTTTTTCCAGTAATGCAAAATATATGCAGTTGGACTTGCCTAAGTCAACTGCAAACTGGCATTGACAAATTGTTTAAAGTACTTAAAATTTGACTTACAAATTGTTAATTAATGGAATGGATGGAAACAATGTGTTAAAATAGGATCGACTTGGAAATTATTCAAGATAGGCAAAGTCGACTTAAGCAAGTGTAACTGTATTATACTTATTTATATAATACTATGCTAACACTTACATTGTTTATTATAATAGGAGTTCAAGGAAGAATTGAACAAAGAAAAAATAGTTTTGCAAGAATCTGAAGAAAAATGTGGAGAGATACAGAAGAAAATAGAGGAATTAAAACAGGTATCAACAATGTGAATATTATGTAATATATCTAATTAGTGCTGTTCAATATTTAGGACTTTGTTAAGCCTATGTATTAAATACACAAAGAATCAATATTAAGCTTGGTTTCCATACAATCGCTATACTGTCGCTACATCAATCGCTAGTGGAAAAGCTGCCCGAACACAATTGGAAAGGCACTCCGATGCGTCTGCAACACAATCGACAAGACTGAACCAGATTCAGCCTTCCCGGCGGCCGTCGCCGATAGGGTGTAGCAATTGTATGGAAACCATGCTTTATAAAGAACAGTATTAGTAGCTGTAGTTATTGAGGAACAAGCTTCTTCAGTTTGAAAAGTATCTAGAAAAATACTTTAAATGAGTAATGATAAATGTAACGGGATATAGTTTAACCTGAGGTAATGTTGAAACATGATAAGCAATGAAGAACATCGACCAAAAATGAACAGTCACGCTATATAATTTCTATGACCTTGACCTTGTCAGTTGACATTTTCCCAAAGGTTAATCATCTTATTCTTGGATTATTAGGGAGCTTTCGATTTGTGCGATGCGACGCTAGAACGAAATCACTCATGCGTGACCATCCTACCTGGCGTCCTACGTTCTCTGCATACTTAGATTTGGCCAAATTGTGTTACAGAATCTACTTGACGAGGTGACCTTAACGTTCTTGTATGCACAGATGACTTTTAGTGACGTCATTGCGTTCTACGTCCTACTGTCGTAGTGAAATCAAAGCTTCCTATTATGTACGATTCCACTCAATTCTTTGATGATCCATTCCTTAGTTTTTGTGTAATCTTGCTAAAGACAGACAAACAAAAGACAGGGGTGAATACATAACCTTATGGGCAGAGGTAAAGTTGGTGTGATTAATTAAAGCATGCATGGAAATGACTTTAGGCAGCAGAGACAAATTGATAATACTATGTGGTCTTGATGGAGCTTTGGGTGGAAGAAGCTAATGATACATGGTGGTTCTTCTCAAAATGATGATAAATTTCCTTTTTTTTTGTTGTTATTTTAGCATGCCATTGACAGCATTGAGGAAAGAAAGATCAGCGAAAAAAAGGGCATTGCAACGGTAAGGTCATTATTATCATTTGTTTTTAGTAATTGTTTTTATTGTTTTTGTAATAATAGTATATGCAGGATACTACAGAACTTCTTATAGAAATAAAAATTAGTAGTTGTAGTCATTGTTACCTACAGAGAGTAGCTTAGCTCAATCGACTAAACTGGTGGTAGCCACAGTGTTTGCGCTGAACCATGGAGATTTCTTGGTTGCCGGTTCAATTCCCATCGTTCTTGTATTTTAGCTGGAGGGCTGAAATGCAAGTTACGATAGTGCACCATGTTTCGAATGAGACGTTTAAGCCGTTGGTCCCATGTGCATTATGGCCCATGTGCACGTTAAAGAATGCAGTGCACTTTTCGGAAAACAGTAGGGATTGTCTCTCGGTGTACTGCCCAACCACCACCAGAAGGACCCCACTGGAAATAAGTCTTCTTCAGACTTTTGTGCATTATCCTTGGTGTTTATACCAAAATACATCCAATCTAAAATCCAACCATCAATCCTGAAAATTGTGATGTCACTATACTATATACTATGCAAATGACGGAGAAAACATTCAATAACGCAATGATTTATATTGTATATTATACAGTTATGTTCATGCATATATTACATGTAGTGTGATTATCTTCACCAGGTTAAAGATTTAAAACGTCAGTTGAAAATGGAGAGGAAGCGCGCAGAGAAGCTGCAAGAGAGGTTGCAGCAGGTTCTTGCAGATGCCTCACCCTCCCGTCTAGGCTTGGATGACCTCTTGCAAATCCCGGATTATGAGAGTCGACAGAAGTTTGACAACAGTAGCGTGTCATCATGGAGTCAGAGTGGCGCTGGAACAAGCTTTGATGCTACTCAGGTGCAGAATGCAATTTAGTCATTCAAACATTTACTGTACATAGAGTAGTTTCCTTGGGTATACGCCCACAGTATGCCTTTTACAAATATTTTTAGGAAAAAAAATCTAAATCTAATATTGGCTTTGAATAAGGCATACAATGCTAATAAATTGCCATTTGATTGAAAAGGAGATTCCTCAGGTGTAAGCCCATCCCCAAAAATTGGTTAAATTTTGTGGTCAAGAGGGAGTGGGGGGTAGCCTTATTCCAGAGGAACTACGGTAATAATAATAAGACAAAAAACAATTGTTGTTTCCCGAGTATGACCAACCCAAAATCTTTAAAACGTTTTTTTTTTCTTTTTTTTTTTAATCTTGTTTATTTCCAAGGAGTCTTGGAGTTATTTGAGTAGAGTTTCTTTTCAAAAATCTTGTTTATTTCCAAGGAGAGGAGTCTTGGATTTAATTTGGTATTTTAATCAACAATTTTAGCCCTGTGTTTACCAAATTTTTAGCCAAAATTCATGGGGAGAAGGTTAACCAAGCACCCTATGATTGTGCCAAGGCTATTGGTAAGAAAGACATGAAAATCCTGCCTGACCAACCCTGTTTTTAAATTTTTACTTTTGTACAACACAACATTTTTTTTTTGGCCACTTTAGGATCAGTAATTAATACTTCCTCTTCCATTCTAGTACAGACCACCTGTCGGTTTATTTTCGTACTGTGGTGGTGTGCGAAGTAGGTGAAGTTTTAGAATCCCAGACTTTTATTTTATTTACTGATTGGGATGAGATTTGGTTCCACTGAGAACCCTCTATATGACCAGAGAAAACAAACTCCATGTTTTCTAATCACATGATCTATGTTTCTGTTTAGTCACCTGATGTTTCAGTTGTAGCAGGTTCACTGAGTGATGAAACTACAGAATTGATTGCTAGGATTACAGAGTTACAACAATGTAACTGGACACTTGAGGAAAAGGTACTTTTTACCTATAGAGTGCTCTCTTCTATTCAGTAACTTTTAACATACTGTCAGTAATTTCCTGCAAATATCCATTCATAAATAATAATAATAATAATAATAATAATAATAATAATGGTTTACTTATAGAGCACATATAGGTCTCACCACGAAATGAGACGCATCGTTGGTGAAATCATATTGAGATATTCACAAAAATAGGTCAAAGGCAACATTTTTACAAAATTTTGATTTTAATGTTTTTGAATAACTTGATACTTATATTTTATGATTGTGTATTTTTCAAGTGAATTTTCTTACTAAAACAGTATTTATCTTCGCATATTCTGTAATTCTAGTCCTATTATTTGTACAGGTTAGTTTATCTTTGAGGCCGATTTTCTCAAAACCTGGTTCTCATACACCTGAACTTTAAATGCTAACATCTCTGGATCTATTTATCCTTGGGAAGCCATTTAAAGACCAAATTAAAGCTTACAATGTGATCTACCAAAATGTAATATTAACTCATTTTTTGACTTTCTAACGATGAGACTCATTTTGTAGTGAGACCTCACATATTATGGAGACCTCATAAACATATTATAGAGAATGAAGTGTACAGAAGAAAAAAGTACCAAAAGGGCAATTCCACGGTAACTTCTGGACACTTTGACACAAAATTTTAGACTTTATGTGCATACAATATATATAATTTATTCAACAATCAACAAATCACAGTTACACATTGTACTTGCTACTGCTACCTACATTTCTATTGAAAAAAAACATTAAAAATC
>NW_022685291.1:2027944-2032616 GCF_011630105.1 Anneissia japonica
TTTTTGAATAACTTGATACTTATATTTTATGATTGTGTACTTTTCAAGTGAATTTTCTTACTAAAACAGTGTTCTCTTCGCATATTCTGTAATTCTAGTCCTATTATTTGTACAGGTTAGTTTATCTTTGAAGCCGATTTTCTTATAACCTGGTTCTCATACACCTGAACTTTAAATGCTAACATCTCTGGATCTATTTATCCTAGGAAAGCCATTCAAAGACAGAATTAAAGCTTACAATGTGATCTACCAAAATGTAATATTAACTAATTTTTTGATTTTCTAACGATGAGATTCATTTTGTAGTGAGACCTCACATATTATGGAGACCTCATAAACATGAAAAAACGTACCAAGAAAGTAATACTTAACCTAACCGTATTATAATAATAATAATAATAATATGTAAGTCTTATATATAACATAATACAATAAATTGCCTTTATGCACTTTACATGAACAAAAAGAATATATAAAAACTAATCCTATTCCTTAAACTAAGGAGATAACTAATCCTAAAACTAATCCTAAAACTAATCCTAAAACTAATCCTATTCCTTAAACTAAGGAGATAACTAATCCTAAAACTAATCCTAAAACTAATCCTATTCCTTAAACTAAGGAGATAACCCAAAACTCAAAGCTTCACTGTGCTGAATTGCATATGGGTATAGTCCATGACTGCTTTAGCAGCCGTAGAGAAGCACTTAGTTAATTCATACATAAGCCTTTTATATTTTTAATTGAATCTGATGGCAAAAATTAAGGTCAATAATAACAACTTGTATTCTGCATCTCTGCACTTAGAGCCAAACCATTTGGCCAAAATGTTATTCTCTATGGGAATATGTGAATGTCACAACAACCAATTAAATTTGACAGTGCTTGTGTAAAAATAGGTAGCTAATATATTTTTAGTGGAACATTAGTATTGACAATTATTATTATTTTGGTACCAGGTTCGGCATTTGGAAGAGAGTAATGCTGCAATGGCCGATGACTTGTTAAAGAAAACTGCAATAATTGGAACACACGTGATGGAGAGACGCACCATAGGTAGTTTTATATAGCGTACATATCCATCAATTGTAAGATACTCAGGGCGCTTGATATGTGGACTAGGAACTTGATCAATGACTTTCTTTGCCCCTAAGGGTCCCTTCGTGTCTGGGCTACCCGGTACCAGCAACTCTCGTCGTCCACCACAGAAGCTGTCTGTACCAGTACACCGGGGTATCCCCCTACTCGTCTCGAAGGATGTACTGAGTTCTTTATAGTGCACATGAGCCATTGTATACACTGGGCCTACGGTTTATAGTTCTTATCCAAGAAGACTTGTTCTACCACCAGAACCATAGGCGAGCGTGCTGTTCGAACCAGAGCCGATATTATGGCTATAGCTTGCGGCGCCCCTGCTAACCGCTCGGCATGGCATACTAATGGCAGCGCCATCAGGGATCCAGGGAGAACTTGGTCCCTGTTGGGCAACCCTGGATCCCTGTTAGGCAATCGTGGATCACTGTTGGGCAACCCCGTACCCATTGTGGGGATGTAATAATTTTGTTGGGGTACACTAATGTGAACGACCATTTTTACAGTCTAAAACTGCCATTAATTGGCATCATTTACATTTGCTCTTTCCTTGCTGGTGGGGTTGAGGTGGGTGTGGTTGACATGGGTGTAGTCTGAGGTGGGTGTGGTCTCCCTTGCAGGATCTTGGAGATCTTGTCAAGGAACTTTAACCCCAGCCAAAGACCTTAGAACACCTTGGTGGGGAATCTCTGGAATACACAATCAGATTTTTCTTTGACAAATCACTGTTGTATGCCTATATATAGTAATGATATGCCTATATATGGTCATCATGTGATGTCATCATGACCATATTTAGGCATGTCACATGCTTTTATCAAATAAAGTTTGACAGACATGAAATGTAGAAATTTTAGACATTTTCTAGGTTTTTACCATATGCTTTTTGTTTCATCAGATCCGTCAAAAACTGTTACACCTGAAAAGAAGATGCCGTTGAGGAAGATGATGAATTTTGTTAAAGGTGTTGAAGAAGGTGATAACATGAAGGAGATGAACCATAAATTGCAGATCATGTTGGAAGAAACACTCACAAAAAATATGCACTTGCAAGAGGTAAACTTATTTGCTTCAAGCATTTTCGTTCAGGGGCAAGTATTTTTTTAGTGGGCCATGATCAAGATAAGCCACTGGATACTGTACCGCTGTCGCTTAGTTGGTTGCAGTGTCAGTGTAGTAAACAGGAGATCCCCAGGTCAAACCTGTCGGTGCTTATTTTAATTGTACCAAATTAGATTAACAATCATGGTAACAGAACCTTTCAGTATAAATCTGCCAGAGAAAGGAATAACCTAGCAACGACATAAGGAAATATGTAACCAATAGGAGTTTGAACATCGTCAAATATTTTAGTACTTAATTTTATCATATTGAAATTTTCCTTGTTTTTATTCTCTTCAGTTATTATACATGTTTATATGCCTTTTGTTGTTGATATTATTTTAAATCTAATGATTTTGTGTGATGATATTTTTGATTCCTATTCAGTTTTGGTAAGAATAGATAATAATAATTCTGAATTTATATAGCGCCTCACGTTGTCACAACATCGATGCGCTTAACAACAACAAAGAGAAGAAAATAAACAGTATTACAGTACTATGATCCTATAAAATTTATAATTTTAACAATTTTCTCTTAAACGTCTACATTTTTTGCAGAATTTAGAAATGTTGTCAACAGAAGTCTCCCGTCTTAGCCAATCAAACCCAAGTAGTCAATCACAAAAATCAGCCAATGGAATGCCATGAGGTAACGTTGCCTAGGTGATGTATTTTTCACATTTTATTCCGGCCTGTCCCAGTATGTTCTTCCAATGTAAAAATTGTCAATAGATAAGATGAAAGAAAGCATAACATTACAGTAAATACTGTGTCTATATTTATCTATGGTTTTAGTTATAGTGGTTTTGAAATGCGTAATGTGTAGGGTTTCAACACGTTGAGAAAGTCTAAATTGTGGAATACATAATAATGCGAAAGTAATACATTAGGAAAAATATGATATTTAATGGAATAACTATATTTAGTGGGAAATATATTCTAGTACAGTAGCCAGTGTTTAACCTTTGGTAATCGGGCAATAGCACCAACGACAGAACCCACATTATACAACACCTATGTCACAATGGTATCGCCCATGTTCTGATCCTTTTTGTTCTGGCGTCTTGGCCTTGATAACTTTTGTCCTACAACCTCACTTTTTATATGTTTATGTAATTAATGATTATAAGAAATCAGTTATATACTTAATTGTAAATAGCTATAGAAAAGTTAAGCAATATTATAATGATATAATTATGATTATGTCCGTGTTTTATTATCTGGATGTATGTTATCCCACCATTACCTCAGTTATATTGATGATAATGAATATTATACATTCACTAAGGTCTGTTACAATAAAGAAAATACCACAGTTTTATAGAGGAATTCCAGTCCATTGTTTTTCCAAAGTATTCAAGTTGGTAGCTGGTGTTAAAGATGTATTGAATATTTTAGATTCTTATTTGTATTTTACTTCTATTTGTTAGTAGTATAAGTATTTTTACTGTTATTATATTTATTAGTCATTATTATTATTTTCATATTACTGTACTTTGCCATTGCTGTGGGTATTATAGTTATTCATTTTATCTTTATGATTGTGGTATTCAAATTGTTATTATTATTGTTGTAAAAATTAATACTAAAATCAAATCTTGTTAAATATATATAGCACTAATAAGGTGTTTTTATGGATACTGATAAAATGAACAAATTTATTGAGTTTTTATTCATTTAGAGAACCAGGAATTAAAAATAATTATGAATCTGAAAAGATGTTTAATGTACTGTAAACAGATATGTTGGAAATGAAATTTAGTTGATGCCACAAATATAGTAAAATATATGATTGATCAAAAATTGTAATTGATTATTGACAATAATTAAGGAAATGCTCTACCCAAAGTCTGAGATTACTATATTATGTATTTTATGACGATTTTGTTGTGGTCGAGTTTGTCGAAGTTATTTAATTGTATGTTATTCACTCTGTAAGTAACAAGCCCAGCATTCAAATGGATTAAGAATGGTTTTTTTTTTGTATTATTATTATTGTTGTTATTATTATTATTATTATTATTATTATTATTATTATTGTTGTTATTATTAATAATATTATTATTTATCAAGAGATTATTAAGTGGTCCCTTATGTTTTTTTGGCCAGATGTATAAAAACTGTTCATTCCGGAGTTAAAAAATGTGCATATTGATGACAATGTCAGGGTGTCCTGAAGCCAATAATTTTGTCGGGTAATTTTCAGATTAAGACCCTTTGAAAATGCATTTTACCATCTAAGAGTGTCATTTCTCAGCCTATCCTTAAAATTTCCCATTTTTCAGACATTGACCCCTTTGTAGGCATCTCTGGCACCACTGCTGATTTATGAGGGAAGCCTTTTTTAAAGTTGATTATAATTCAGATATGATAAATATATGACTATATTCCATGTATTTTATAAGTGTAAATGCTGTCTCTTATACACATCTAGATGTGTATAAGAGACAGGAACTTGATCAATGACTTTCTTTGCC
>NW_022685291.1:2032740-2054155 GCF_011630105.1 Anneissia japonica
AGGTAGTTTTCGCCGCACGACGTTAACCTTAACTTTAACGTTAGTACCCAACATGCAGCGCGATAGCTCCGCCCCTTTTTGTAAACAAATCGAAATACGCATGCGCAAACCCGTAACTAACGTACGGTACGTCGAGCACGTAAAATCCTGAAATTAACGTACTCCGCAACGCAAGATGAATAAATTATGTCATCCGTTAAGGTTAACGCCATGCGGCGAAAAACTACCTATTAACTGTCTCTTATACACATCTAGATGTGTATAAGAGACAGGGGCTGAGCTGTGATTATAATTATTATCAGCATCAAAGTGTCAGTTCTCGTAAACATTCCATTGCATTTATTCCATGTGTTTTCACCATATTTTTATCACAAGCAACAAAAAAAATTAAACTTAAATAGTAATTTTACTCTATAAAGATGTTTGAAATGCTTTTACGTTTCCTTATTATAATTATGTTGTTTATAATTCATTAATATGTTTTTTATTTGCCTATGATTGTCTAAAAATAGCTCTCTAAATAAGTTTTCTTTTAATTCAAAATTTTGAATTTTGAATTTGAATAAATATACCATTTTGAATGAAACTTGCTCATTTTTATGTTACATAAAATATCAACTTGAACATAGAAATGAGTGTACTGTATTTGAAAAATACCTATAATTTTACTGTGAACAATGATAGAAATACTGAAAGTATTTTGTTATTTTGATTATTATCCAATATAAATATCATGGTGCACATTTTTTCTCAGTTCAGTAGTACCGACCTATGCTCAAGTTAAGAGTTTGTATGGTTACTGCGATTATGAGCAGTGTGTGCTGTAGGATTTATATCTATGCATGTGATAAGTGTACACTATGTGCGACCATTACGACTAATACCCTGCTTGTCATAGAGCCACTTAGAAATGCGTGCTATATGCCTGTTTATTTTCATTTGTTTTCAAAACCGATATGTTGCAAATGTGTTGGTCAGAATAAGTAATAAAGTAATAATTAAAATAAACACTATTTTGAGCAATTGATTTTGAGCGATTTCTCTGAAGACCTACACAGCAGATTGCTGCATAAAGGTCAACTCGGACAGCGTTGTACGACGCGATTTATCGTCGGGGACAGTCTTAAGCCATTGCAAGAAATATTAAACATGTTTAATATTTTACGACGCGACTTCCCCCAACGCAAAACATCGCGTCTGTGTTTAACCCACCCACACCCGACACGACAACAAATCGCGTCGGGCTGCGTCGTACGACGCTGTCTGAGTTGGCCTTAAGGTTCACAATGCCACTGACACTCTTTTCGATCAAGTATGGACAGATATATCGTGGTTCCTCTTTTCCTTCAAAATCTCCATATTTTATGCTTACATTACACTATCAAATATTTTGTGACAAATGTGTGTGATGTGCCCATATATGGCATTATGATGTCGTATTACACCCAAATATGGGCATATCAGAGTTTTTGTCATATAAATTTAATAGTGTGGACAGATGTTTATATAAAAATTATGGAATTTTCTGTGAAGAGTTTACCTGAAGAACTTGTATATATGAAATTGCCTGTAACCCCGTCACTTCCAGAATCAATACTAAACACAATGCCAGGCCCTCTTGATAAAAATGAATAGTGCAGACAATTGTGTCTGACCCATCGTTCAAGTTCGACTTTAAAATGTTCATATATAGGTCCCTATCAGGTTTTCTGGCGGTCACTGTAGCGCATTTTACAGCGTAGCTGTTTTCGGCATCTCCACGATTTTTCCTGCCCATCATGGAACTCATAATTTGCATTTTATATATATATATTTATATATTTTTATAAACATTGGTGTTTTTTTCGTTAGTATACATTTTAAAAGGACAAAACTTTATCAGGATAAAAAAAAAGAAGTCAATTGAGTAGTTGCTTTCTTTCAGAAGATTCTCTCATCCACTAGTTTGTGTGGGAAACTATTAATTCTAACTTGAAGGAATTTTTACCAGGAGTTAACTTAGCTATCGACTTTTAACAAGAATTCAAATAGAACATTATACATGATATTTAGATTTTTTTTTAGTTTCAATTAAATGAGTCTCTGTCATGTACATGCCAAGGTTATTCATTTTAATGCCTTTATTTTGATGAGTATCACAAATTTCGAACAAAAATAATAAGTTTATTTGTACTCTATTGAACTTTTTTCAACAAATCTTCCGCGTGATAGTACAACGAACTGTAAAGACAACGTTACATTATTTCAGAGTATGGTGAATAATTGCTTTATATAGCCTGAAAAACCTTCATTCTTAAGAAACTTAAAAGCATGATAAATCATACCCAACGTTTGATTAGCAACATCTGTCACGTGAACATTAAAAAACCCAAGTTTGGGATAAATAATGTTGTCACGATTCTCATGATCAGCGTCTTTAGCAAGGTACCACGCATAACAAAAGGAAATTTATTGTTTTTATTTCCAACGTTTCCAACGACTAGGAATACGCGCGTCTCGCAAGAACCTTTTGTCCAACAAACGCATATATGTGTTTGCGTATATTTTTACACTGTCGTTTTGTGGAACCTAAGATCCAATGAAAGTTAATAAGTTGGCCTTTAAAGTGAATGGTTTAAATATTAAACGTTAGCGTTATCCAGGGCCGCGACGAGGACACTTACCATGACCCCACTTCTTCATGAAGAACTACAACATCCTCCGTGTTATGTATTATATTTACAATCTATCCAAAATATTTGTATAGCGCTAATATCCACTTGGCGTTCAGTGGCCTTCGTAACCACTTTTTCTCAATTATGTTACTATTTAAATACTGATACCCATAAATTTATCAATTCACTATTGATGTTCGCATCACATTGTCTTTTAATGTTATATACTGTATTATGTAAAAACTTTTGATATGTTGTAGAACTTATTTTTCTAAGACAGAAACAAGTTGTTTGACAAAAGAGCTTGTTTTTGTATTGCCTATGTACATTTCAACTTTTTGACAATCCTTAATTATAGTAATTAAGACTGATTCTGAAAATGTTTAGAGGTAGGCCTATAAATATGAAATAGAAATTAACTATTTATTCAATTGTTAAGTTCTTCCAGTAACTTTAAATGCTGTATCTGTCCCTATATAGGAACTTTAAAATCTTGTATCCGTGGTTAGGGTTAGCGGGTCAGTTTAAAGACCCAATAAACAACCAGCTCTTAATATAATGGCCGGACCACTTGCAAAATGCTTCCGACGGCTATGCGGTAAACCGGTAGGCCTACCAGCTACTCTCGTCTGTCCACAGGGGCTGTATGGTCCAGTACACCGGGGTAACAACTGTATAGGCCTACGTAAAGCCGTTCACTCACTCTGCCCACGACAGTCGTCGGCCGACGCGATGCTATAAAGAACGCGACGCGCGCGCAACGGATCGTTTTTATGACGATGTGTTCAGACTGTCACCGACAATCAGCAGACGGCGTCGGGTCGTCTATCGCTCAGAGAGCGGATTTGGATTCGTCGTGCGACGGTCGTACGATGCAGTGAGTGCCTGGCTTAATGGACCTTTCCGGAGGGAGTGTCAAACTCAACAAACAGGAATACGCGCATGTCCTACAAACATACGTGTTTTCATACAAACGCACGTGGACGTGTGTGCGTATGCTTTTTCACTGTCGTTTTTGGGGACCTTAGCAACATTATAGTTTTATATACTATAAGAATCTGAAACAATCAGCAAGGATAACAGTGGGGAATTACCGAAAATATCATGTGCTCCAAAAAAAGAATGTCATGACAATAAAAGTAGTCTTTAAGTACAATCCTCTGTGTTTCATATATAATCACAGTTCCTTGTTGAATGCTTCTCTGAGTCATATAGACCTAGTTTATTAGATCCTGGATGATGTCTTTATTACGCTACGCTTATCAGCCCTTGACATTTTCAACAGACCAACTCTTTAGGTTAAAACGTGACAATGCAAAATGTTTATTGTACTGTAAATTGACCATAACACATGGACGTGATTTCCCCACACATTATGTTAAGAGTAAAAGATTTTATAAATGTTGAAGCCTGTAGAAATTGGTTTTCCTCTACCATGGTCCCACAAAACGAAACGTGCGTAACACGTGTGTTGTGTGACATGGCGCCACTCCGCCAAATTTCGATTTGCGTGACGACGCGACTTTCGAACGGATGCACTCATGAGTGACCGTCCTACGTTACGATCTGGCCAAATTGTACACGACGAGAACTTAACGTGCTCGTATATGCGGAAATGAAATATTAGGTAGTTTTCGCCGCACGACGTTAACCTTAACTTTAACGTTAGTACCCAACATGCAGCGCGATAGCTCCGCCCCTTTTTGTAAACAAATCGAAATACGCATGCGCAAACCCGTAACTAACGTACGGTACGTCGAGCACGTAAAATCCTGAAATTAACGTACTCCGCAACGCAAGATGAATAAATTATGTCATCCGTTAAGGTTAACGCCATGCGGCGAAAAACTACCTATTAACGTACCGCAACACAAAATGAATAAATTATGACGTCATCCGTTAACTTTAAGGTTAACGTCGTGCGGCGAAAACTACCTATTAGTGGCGTCATTACGTTATAGATTCTACGGCGTCGTGCCATCAAAAGCTCCCTGATGGTAAACCTGAGCATGTGCTGAATAAAAGTGGTACAAAGGTAGTGGTAGTCCGCAATCATGAAGTAGCTATATAATAATGAAGTAAATAACAACGAAAGTTCAACTTTATTTCATAAATTACTCGTATAGATTCTTGGTAATATATTATTTGTAGGGCTAATTAAGATACAAAGTGTGTTACTTAGGCCTATATAGAGAAGTAATTAGGCTACTTTTTTCATAAAGGCATTTGTGGATTACCCCAATGTCGGATTTAATTGCCGCTTTTAAATTTGAAAGTAATGGATCGATTGATTGATTGATTGATCGTTTAAATAATAAATCAGCATTCAGTAATTTTGCAAAGCTGGGCTGACCGCAGGGTAAATAACACGATCAGACATGGGGTTAATTCCGTGTGAAGTTACAAATAATTTATATCCTTTTTCAACGACAAGCATTTGACTTGATCAGTCCATTTGACAGCTTATTACTTGAGTCTTGGTTATCGATAATTTGAATTATTGCAACATCAAAAAGATTCAAGCGATGCTGTAAGAAATCAAAGTAAACGAGATTCGTACTCTTGAGACTTCAGTGAACGGAATCGTCCTCGTGTAGGCATCATTATTTTGTAATATTCATATCTGAAACGATGCCACTCTTTATTTAAACACGGATATTCGTACTCACGATGAGACTTCTCTTGATAGAATTATACTATATTTTATGTTCATTACTTGACAGCCGCTCGATTTATTTTAATGATTTAGGTCATTAGATAACAATAAATCAAACATTGAGATTCGTTCTTATGAGGTTTCCATAGAATCGTTACATTGTCGCTAGTCTTTTCAGTGCAATCGTTGTATTGCGTACCGTAGCAGTCCCCGACTCAATCGGGAAGGCCCCGATTGAGTCGGGTCCACCGACCCGTCAGCATGGAGCTCGGTTTCCACAATCGCTACACTGTCGCTACAGATTTTACTGCAATCGTTGCACTGCGTAGCTGTCCTCGACGCAAGCGGGAACACTCCTTGATTGAACTGTCCAATCAGCGTCGATTTTTATGGAAACTAGGATCGTACTTGTGTTTCATCATTACCTATTCGCTTATATTATTTAACGAACATTTTATCCATTGCTTGCTAAGTTTAATTAAACTATTCAACTTTATAATTTATAAAATATCAAAATTGACTAAAGAATTTACCAGAAAATGTCATAATTTTATTTTTTCCCGAGAATGTACGTGCGCAGATACAATTTTAGTGGTGGTTAGTATGATAATCCCTTTTTTTTTAATCTAGGGCCAAACGATTGTATAAAGGAATTAAATCAAATATGAAATTTCGCATAAGTAATAGAATTTTCGTTGTTTCCACTGTCGGTGCGGTAAAATATGCCTGTTCAAAATGTTGTAATGACAATCAAACAATAAAATTATTTCGTAGGCCTAGTTGACTAAAGTTGATTCTAAAGCTGGTTTTCCACTAGGCGAATTTATTCGCGCGAATTAAAGAGTCTGTTCGCTTCCTGAGCTCTGATTGGTTGCGCATTTTTACGCTTCGTAAAAACTTCAATGCGCATGCGCATGAACCGACGCTTTCGATTATTCGCGCGAATAAATTCGCCTAGAGGAAAACAGGTGGCAAAGACAAGCCAAACCAGTCAGTCGTCGCAAATCGTGTTTTAGAGAAAATGGCCAAATCATGCTGGAATGTCAAATTTTTGAAAATCTATTTTATTGCACTAAACTAACCTTTATATACCTACACATCATTCTGTGCTGTTATTTTCCCAATGTGCAATGTTAAAATAACATTTTTAAGGATTTGATGATAGTTTCTGCATGATAAATGCCTCAAATCATAAACTTTGAAGGCTGATTTCTCATATATACTTCTTTAAACAGTTGTGTGTTTAAATGCTTGTAACTTCATAAGGAAATGTCCGATTTGAATGATTTTTTTACCATTTTATAGCTACTATTTTACTCTCTAACACTTTATTAATAACTCAAAATCAAATTTTGCGACGAGTGACTGGTTTGGCTTGTCTTTGCCACGCCAGTGACACTGAAACCTTAAGGTGGACCAATCAGAACAGGGCCAAGAATACGCGCGTCACACACACACACACACACACACACACACACACCCTTACATACGATTCTTTATTTAAAACGAATAATTTGATAGAAAGGGTTATGCAAGTTAAGAGAGTCGCCTTGTCTGAGGTACTAGCTGGGGAAGAGCTAGCGCGCGCACCGCCGCAACCGACGATCGCAATAGTATACAAACAACTCGCACATACTACTACTAGCACTGCTCGACAGTTTTTAATTGATAAAATTTGACAGCTTAGTAAGGCATGCTTGAATTGTGCGTTCGGCGCTCGAGATTTTATTTTTCCCCGACGACTTCCCTAGAAATTCCCCGACAGGGGTCGAGAGGTTCCTGACGGGGGTCCTCCCCCCCCCGGACCCCTGCTAGCGCCGCCCCTGGGAGACGTCCATTGCCACGTTTCTAACTCATGACCTTATGACCAGGCTGCGTCTAAATTACAGTCCATTTTAAAAGTCAATAAAATATTCACTGCCAATGGAACACGCAAAATAAAAATCAATCGAAAAAAAATCATGTACGATTACAACTTCACGTAAATTAATTATAGTAGGTGTAAACTAACACGTATCTTCTTATGGGTTTCTAATCTCAGGATATCGAACTTCTTCGATCCGGAGCATATAAAAAACTCACTCAGTTGAAATTTTTAAGAAATCCCTTAAAAAACATATTCTTTTCATAATTTCCTTCTCTTGTTTTGTTTACAGTTCATTTTAAAAGTCAATAAAATATTCACTGCCAATGGAACACGCAAAACAAAAATCAATCGAAAAAAAATCATGTACGATTACAACTTCACGTAAATTAATTATAGTAGGTGTAAACTAACACGTATCTTCTTATGGGTTTCTAATCTCAGGATATCGAACTTCTTCGATCCGGAGCATATAAAAAACTCACTCAGTTGAAATTTTTAAGAAATCCCTTAAAAAACATATTCTTTTCATAATTTTCTTCTCTTGTTTTGTTTTCTGGCAATTACACTCATCTGATTTATTTTTTTTTATTGTTGTAGGATAGGCTAGCTAGCATTAGGATATTTCATGGTTATGTTCCTATTTGTTATTATAAAGCGCATAGAGGAAATTCTATTGTATTACGCGCTATATAACAGACCCGTAGCGTGGCTTAATTTGTGGGCGGTTCGTTTCAGTGGAAAGTGGACCCTTTGGCTTGTATGATCTCCGATACCCTGGAGAACATAGTAAATATATCTATGAATATCAATTTTTCGTTTTTAAATGCGGACCTTCTCCAGTTTTTGGGCGGTTCAAGTCGTAATCCCCTTAACCCCCCCCCCCCCCCCCACCCCCACACACACACACACACACACACACGCGCGCGCTACGGGCCTGTATAAGACACATTGGTATTACTATTATTATTAATTTCGAAAATGCCCCACACTTTAATCGCCTAGTTTACTAGGCCTGTATAGCTATTCCACACACGTGTCTATGCGTGATGGCATATTCTTCTACCCGTGTTTTTGTGTCTATGCACCCTCGGGGGCAAAGAAACTATGTTGTCGTCTTGTAGTTAAAGATGGCTGAATGGGTAAATCCGGTGGAGGTGCATTATGGGTTATGTGTCATCTTAAGTACCTTATTACTGTACAAAAGTCATTAAAAAAAATACAACACCACACATTTCATTTATAACCGAACCCCATGTTGATAATTTATTTTAGTAAAATTAATACAGTAAGGCATTATAGGGCATAGACACCTATAGACAACGGCTGGGAGCCTATTTTTGTTTACTGCTTGTATCTGAAATCGTTGCATTTAAATCAGTGACGCATCTAGGTGTCTTGTGGGTTGGCTGATGTGAGTAATTGAGGGGGCACTAGCACGCAAAATGTGGTGATATAGGCGATTTTTCAACCACTTGAGCGTAATTTTTTGCTTCGAACATTTCCTGTCGAGAGAAAACCCTATTCACCCTTCTAGATTCCCACTGAAGTAATAATAATATTTTGTGAACTACAACATTTTGTCAAACGAATATTTAAATCATGTAGGCCTAAAGAAAAACATTTATAATTGGTTTCACTAAAATCAAAATTAAACGGAGCCTTTACTCATTACCGGTACTCATATAAAATGCCTGTCCCCTAAAAACATGAAGAATATTTACTCTTGTAGAAAACCTGTATCTTGCATTTCATCGTAATATTCAACCTTGCAGCGTATTTCGATTTATCTATTCCATCTCATTTTCTATGACATATTGGATTAATTGAAACTTAATTGATTTCGTACTTGTAATTCTACATAGCGTTGAGCTTTAGGTAAATCGTTACGGAATTGCTTTGAATAGATCCGGTTTCAATAAAAATAAACAGTGTACTGTCATTGAAGCGAAGTTGTAGGCCTATACATTATCCTTGCAGCATTTCAGTTATGCCTTTAATGATAGAGGCCTAGTCAGGCCTACTTTCTTTCATCATTGAAGTGTTATCGAAACCTACCGAAATAGTTTATTCCAATGAAAAAATTAAAGTAAAACAGTGATTTATTTTTTTTCGCTCGTGCGGCCTTTTACACAAAATCATCCTATCCTTTCGGTACACCTTTGATCCACCATTAATCTCTTATATCATTTCGGTTCGGTACACCTTGATTCGTTATTAATCTCTTTTATCCTTTAAGTACATCTTAAATCGACTCTTGTAGACTTAAGATATACAAACCATAATTATAATGATCATAATAATATATAATGATAATAATAATCATAATGAGTTTAAGATATACAAACCATAATTTCTTTAATTAAAATGCATAAACTGTACTTCAACTAGGGTAGGACTTGCATACCCCTAATTCGCATATCATTTGGCTCAAGACTGTACCGTTACGCTTTAAATGAATCAGCATTTTTGTCCGTAATATTATAAGCCTATGATATTAAAGCATCATTGAGCTTATTATATAGAAGCATATTCAAGAATATTGTGTATTGAAGCAGAATATCTCCACAATCATGCCTTTTCTTGTCCGATGACATGGTAAATAAAGAATCTTGCTAAAATGTATTACAGTATAGTATGAATTGAACAAATCAAGTTTGAAATATTGAATTGCAATGGCTTGTTGTATTAACTTATTTCGGAGTTTCACCCTTGCTGAAAGATATATATATACGGAAACAGAGCTGAATGAAATGGCATTTCATTGTCCTTGTCATTTAAAAAAAGTGATTAAAAAATCACACTCTACAGGTCAGAAACAAAAACAAAATCAGAGGCAGGGAAAAATTGCCTTCTGTCAATTGAAATAGGCCTATGAGAAATGCCTTTTTTTTTAAATTTATTTAAAATTGTCTTAATTAAGGTGATTTTCCTGTTTGTGTTTTAGGCAAAGAATGAATTAGTAAATGTACGGTACATAACAATTTCTACTCAGATTTAAAATCTGTTATTTTCCTTCAAAATTAATGTTATTTAAATAAGTGTAGGGTATACATAATGTAGCTAATATAACAAACTAGCAGTTTAATTTATCAAAAGTGAATTATCAGTTCCAATCCTGTTTTTTTTTTTTTTTTTTTTTTTTTCGAAAGAGTAGTACATTACAAATGTTATCAGTGATATCCATTGGCCTATTACATACACATTATATTTATTAGTTTTAACCTCCATCATGGTACAGTATCTATTTGGAGTATGTTTCATAATCAGAATATACACTAGTGTAGGCCCCTAAACTTAAAACCTAAACAAAACACTATCACCTTTGAAAGGAGGCAAATTTGTGTTTCCCCAACTGCTACAATAAGACTTCAAACAAACATCACTTAGTAACTAAAAGACCTGCAGAGATTAAGTGACCAAGAACTTCTGAAAAAAAGGTACAATTTATTAATATCAGTGATTAATCTTTCGCCAAATAATAAAGACTTTACCCCTCACTCAACCAATTATTTTATTATTTAGCATGGACTTTAATAATAAGTGAGAGCACGGCCTTATTTACCACTCTTCTTAGCTAAACTATTAGGCACTGATTTACAGTCTGGGCAGTCCGACGAATTACTCAAATGATACACGAAATTACCCAAATGATACAGAATTACCCAAATGATACAGAACTACCCAAATGATACACAATTACCCAAATGATACACAATTACTCAAGTGATACCCCAATTATTTTATATTATTATTATATTATATTTTATCATTATTATTATCATATTTATTAATAGCTTAATATTATTATTATTTGTTATTATTATTATTATTATTATTATCCGCATTATTAGACCTATTAATTATTTTTTTTATTTTTTATTAGAATCTTAACTTACCTTAATAAGTTGATGTATATATTTTTTTAATATAAAACAAAATCACATACACGAATATTAGGGATTTATTAAGATTCAAACTGGCTACATCCAAAGTTTATTTTCGATAACCATACCGTCTTCAAATTCACAACAGGAAGGTTTAAAAGTTAACTGTATGCCTACACTGTTATTTTAGGCTGGCTACCGCAGAGCGGGGTTTTTTTTCCCTCAGGGGCATTCAACAGTTGGTCCGTGAGGGCTAATTTTTTATTTATAATTTTTAATGTAACTTTTGGTAATTTCTCAAAATAGATATGTCAAGGTTTCATAGATAACATTCAAAATAAATCTAGCACTGTGGAATTAAGGAGGTGCACTACCGTTTACTTCTGGTTAATACTATTTGGTAAAACACTGTCTTGGCAACATACAAAGTCAACTATTCATGTATATCATGAGAAAATCATTATACAATACAGACCTTGTTTTAGTTAATAATTTGTAAATATATTATGTTATGAGTTGCCTGATTCAGAATCAAATATGAATTAAGACGTTGTATTGAACCGTTTAAATGAATTATGCATAATTATGAAATGGAGATTTTTAATCAAGGTAATTACTTGCAACAGATTGGTGGTTTCTGTTGAAGGTTGCCGTGTAAATGCTGGTGAGAAATGATGGGGCATCTTATTATTTCCCAATTGGAATTTTTGCAAATTAACCTGATTAAATTAATTAATATTGAAGTGAGTTTATGCTAATTGTTTTTTTTTTAATTGAAGTTGATTAATTAAAGCACTGATTTTGTGAGGGATGATTCCGGTTTAGGCTTATATAATTATTATTATTATTATTATTATTATTATTATTATTATTATTATTATTATTATTATTATTATTATTATTATTATTATTAATAATAATAATATTATTATTATTATTGTTATTATTATTATTGTTATTATCATCATTATCATCATCATTATTATTATTTTCTTTATTATTATATTATAATGATAATGATGATGATGATTATGATGATACTATAATAATAATATACCAATTTACCATCATCAGAATTATATTCCTTATCATCATAATTGTCATTACTATATCTCTCATTATCTTCTTTATTATGTATGGCCCCCAATAAGCCAGACCTCATTTTAAGATGTAGGTTTCGTTAGCTGATGAAGCGTCCTAACTAACGATTTCGTCACGTTATTGGCCTGGTTAATCTCTTTTCACATTTTTATTACCAAATTATGATCTCTCGGGAGAGCCTTTATGGTCTTGTGTGTTTTTGTTTTCGCACATCGCCGGAAATGTTCTCCGTTTATGTATTCGATATCAATTAATATACGTTGGCAAATATCCATATCGGAAGAGTTTCAGAATAAATACAAACATATTTTTTCTAACTTGTTGGATCGACGACCACAGTAATTTTAATTTAACAGGCCTATTAAAATAGACCTTTATAAATTGCTTAGTTATTTATTAGCTTGATTGAGAATAGAATTAGAAAAGATTATCTTCGCCAATTAAGGGACGTATATTAATTTCGTTCTTTTGCATAGATCAGTAAATGCATAGGCCCATAGAGACCTTTTTTTTGCATGATGTGCGATGTGGTATGTAAGTCCAACTATTATTATTAGTGTCATTAATTATTTGCAGCGCTCTGACAAAGGGATCTTTGGTAAAACACATAATATATAATCCTCCATCCTTTGAAGGTGACGTGAAGTCATTGAGTTAGTTACCGCCCTCCAGATGGAACGATAAGTCGTTAGTTCAGTGTATATTATGACACTATGATCGATTAAAATTATTACTCAGTGTAAAATGTATCTGGGTGTACACCACTTTTACGTCATGTGTATGTCCGTGTTTCTGCAATGTATGCCTGTGTCTAGCTAGTTTTTTTTCTTCTTCTTCTTTGTCAAAGGGAATGCCCTTGTGTGTCCCCTGTATTTTCACGATTCAATATTAAATCAATGCAGGTCGTCAATATAGGCCCAGGCTTAATCAAGGTGCTCTCGTGCCATGTTTATAAATTAATGTTTCATTATTATTTAGGCTAATTAGACCTATGTCATTTTTTTTTATCATGATGTATGTTTAGATTATACCATTAACAAAATAAAACATTATTCATAGAATTCACATCCGGCAATCAGATTCTTAATGCATAATTAATGTAAACATACATATGTACGTATTATAATTACACACTCCATGTAAACATATACTACGTATTTGTTTAATGTGTGGGTGAGTATGAATGTCAGGAAATCCCAAATGCCATCTAATATTTTATTCTCATAGTAGTCATCTATGATGAGTTTATTATGCTCTATCATGCAGCCTCACCAAAAGGCCACGTTTAGGCTTTGCTCATACTAGAGCAAACGCGTTGCTGTAGGCCTACTAGTTGCTGTAGGCCTACTACACGTAAAGCTGCAGTTACACCGGATCGGAACGGAAAATCGGACCGATGCGCTGAACGTTAGATTCCCTTCTTACATTCAGATTCGATTTTAGACAATTGAATTCGGATTTGGAGTGAATGTGAATAAATGCATTTTAGACACAATTGTTAGTAAACTTTCTACGGTTTATACAAGTATAAGGACTATGTCATCAGCAAATCTATAGGTTGTTGAGTTACCGGCTACCATTGGTTTGCTGTTATAACTACGCAGCTCAAGTAGAATGCTGAGGAGCTGTAGAAAGTCTAACGTTTTTAGCACTCACTGCAGCGCTCGACGGTCGTCGTCCGACACGATTCTATAAAGAACGCAACGCCCCGTCGCGCGCGCAACCGATCGTTCTTACCGACGGTCCGTAGGCCTACAGAATGCCACCGACAATCAGCAGACGGGATCGCGTCACCAGCGCTCACGGGAAGTGGAGGTGGATTCGTCGTTTTGGTCGTACGACAGGGAGCGGAGTTAGAAACCGGTGATATAGTACAGGAGATTCTTGGAAGTGTAAAAGTTCTTCAAAAACGGGCACTCACCTGCGTCTTACGACCGTCTAACGTCAACCCTGCTCCCTGTGAGCGCTAGGCGACGCGACCCTGTCAGTGCTGATGATCGGTGTCAGTCTGAACAGATATCGTCATACCATATCTAAGCTCACATGTGTATGTTTATTGTAAAGTAACTTGTATCTTCTCCGTATTTTTTTTCCGTCAGACAAAATGCTACCAATTTGGTTTGGAGTTTTCCAGGCCATGTTTGTTGAATTTGGCCTATAGGCCTATTTATAATAATATACTATACGGCTTAAAGAAAAGAAGAACCAAACGCTATCGCATTGTTTACCAGCAATACATAATAATATACAAATATAATGTATTAATTAATGCAATTATGCCAATATATTTTCAGAAACTCTACATTGCCATTATGTGACGCATTAGATGACCTTAGTAGAGTATGACCCAACTCCTAGCCAGCTCATCAGGTGTCAGATATTCACAGACATTTGACAACGTGGCCTAGATGCCTCCACCGAATTCGTTAATTCTGAGCATCATCCATAATCGATTTATTCTCCATTCGCAACTCTGGATGAATATTTGGTAATGTTTTTCTAGATACAAGATGCAAAATGTAAAATGAATGTTTTTCATTTTCATCTATAAATACAAGATAAAACATAAACTGCAAACAAATATACAAAAGGTGTCAGGGACGTATCCGGGGGGGGGGGGGTGTGGGAGCTGCAGCCCCCCCCCCTTTGTACACAGTGTAAACATTCAGCTTGTTCTTGAGCCAATACAAATTCTTTCCTGTGATCACTCAAAATGAATACTTCTAAAATACGTAAATATGAATCAGTCCCGGCATGAGGTCACGTTAAATTTGTTTTTAGGATGTGATCTGGGTTTTTTTATGCCCATTTTTCGTAATTATGTTTTTTTGGATAAACAATGTTTTGAGCAGTGGTAGATTTAAGGACTCCCTTCCCCCTTAAATTTTTTTAATGGAAAAAAAATATATACAAATTTAAGTCTGAGAGTGTAATTTCGGCCATCTAGAGGTGCCCTAAACATAAATCTTCTTGCCTCAGTGGGGCTGAGGTGGGTGTTCCTCAGTCTGTGAAAGTCCTTCCCTGGGTCGCCTCTCTTTCGAATTTCTGGATCCGACACTGTTGATTTATTATATAACCATTGTTAGGCTTATTAATATTATTTATGATGCGTCTGTTGCAATTTTCACTTTATCCTCTCAAAACAGTCCTAAAAACGTTCAGGCGTGCGCTACTTCACATGGGGATTCGCCGCCGCGGGGGTCCTACGTACCTCGCATAACGGCTCCCCCCACCCCCTTTCAAAATCCTGGCTACGTCCCTGAAAGGTGTTAACGGGTACGGTATCGGTATGGTCTTACTGACGGTATTGAAACATACTGCAAGGCGGTTCACGTATGCGCAGGACCAATTCATGTTTTAATATATTTGAACCTATTTTGTCCTACATTTTAGAAGCGCCAGAACATCTATCCACTCGAACTTTTTCACTTCTGTCAACAAGGAGCCTTGTGCGTAAGACGAAATGGAAGCTGACTACGTTAGTCTACAACTTCAAGTTGAAACTCTATTTAATGTAAATTTGCACGTTTTTCCATTTATTTCTGTTATTGTTTTATTTAGGCCCCTAAGCAGTTTTTACAGTGAAAATCCAACCGATACCCACTGGTTTACGTCTGGCGATACACGACGGTAGATGTGAACAGTGGCGTGTCGCAGACACACACATGTGATGTGTTAAGACATGAATTGTAGATATCTGGCGGACAGACGTGTAAAGACGTAAATTGTAGGTGTATCGGGTGGACAATCTGGTTCAAACGCATTTAGCTTTGGACATGCGCTGCCTTTCAATTAGATGGCCTGACGTGACCTCCCAGTGGATGGCCATCAATGAGAATGAAATCATAGCCTAATGATGGTCATCAGAGAAAACTTTATCAGAAAAATAGGAAATGGACATTCCACATGGGATCTGGAATTTAAAAGCTAAAATAAATGGTCTATTTTAACGTACACACCAGGGATTCACCAATAAATAGTATCAGGTACGCGCATAAAAATGTTATTATATATAATTCGTGATCCCGAGTTGCGACACGCGATCATTTTAATAGAGTGCTCGATGGTCTATCAAATTACACATCAAAATTTAAATCGTTTAAAATACGACGGAATACTGCGTCATAATATATGCATTACTTGCTAAAGTAGAAATTTATATTCAAAGTTTTAAATTATTCAACAAATATGCAAAATAATTATAATTACAATTTGTTTACACCAGCTTAATGATCGACATCTATTCAACGCACCTACTCTCAAAGAATACAAGTAAATAACCTGTGACCGATAATATACCAATACAATTACAACGCAATTAATGACGTCATATCGAATGTTGTACTGTTAACTTTTTTGTACTTCTTCGAATACATCTACACAATTAGATTATCCTGTAAAGGACTATTGTCTCGACCACCTTCACAAAATATTATTATAAAATAAATAAATAGATGACGTCATATATATGTTCGATATAATTTATGGATATTTTATGTACTATTAATATTATTTTTGAGACTATAAGTGCTATAATTATAGTGCTATAGACTATTATCATGGAGGTATAATTATTATTATTATTATAAGTAGGTATCCACTTGTACTTCAATATAGATATAATTGTGTTCTAGATAATTATAATATAGGCCTATATTATTTATAATAGGCCTATTGTTTTGGTAATTTAAAGGGGATTAGAGAGGATTACAGATTTTTGTTTTGTTATTATGTTCGCGTTTGTGTTTCTGCCCACTCATTCAATTTATTGTATTAGTATTCTGTATATTACCGTACGTACCAGCATTGTATACTGTACTTCCTGCTTTTTGGCAAAATAAAGAATAAGAATAATAATTTACGTTGATTTTGTTTTATTTTCGAATATATCAATACAATCGCCACGTATCGTGTGACGTCATAATGGAATTTTTACTTCTAATATATTTTGTACCCTTTAATTTCGGGAATTTAAATATTCTTACTCGATTCACTTTAGCCCGAAGCTTAGAACTGTATCGAGCAATGAATTAATGTGTTTTTAATGTGGGCTCTAGGCGTGCATATATTTCTAGATTTCTGAGGTTTGACTTCCGAAAGGGTTTTGAAGCTCATAATGCAAAAATAAACATCTGTGTACTCTAATGGTGTAGGCCTGCAGTCTGTTATGACACACGGGCAACCTACAGTCGCCAACCAACCCTCCCTGTGCTTTCAGCATTTTTACGAATATTTACCTTGAATTTTTAACTTACAAGTACAGGTAATACAAATCGACAATAATAATTGCGATTATGAATGCAGCAAAGCCAATTCATAGTATTCTACAATGATTGTCATAGAGTTATTATTAATATTAAAATTATTGTTATTATTATAATTATAATAATTATTATTAATATTTTACAGTGATTGTCATAGAGTTATTATTAATATTAAAATTATTATTAGTATCATCAGCATCATCATCTTTATCATTATCGTAAATTTTAAGAACTTACAAGTAATACAAATCGACAACGGTAATGCAACAAAGCCAATTCGTAATATTCTACAATGATTGTCATTGAGTTATTATTATTAATATTATTATTATTATTATTATCATTATTATTATTATTATTATCATTATTATTATTATTATTGTTATTATAAGGCAGGCTATTATCATCATCATCATTATCGTGAATTTGGTAATTGAGATTATGAATGCAGTGAACTCATACGGTAATATTTTATAATGATTGTCATAGGGTTATTATTAATATTATTAATCTTATTATTATTATTATTATTATTATTATATTATTAATATTATTATTAATATTATTATTATTAATATTATTATTATTAATATTATTATTATTATTATGATTTCTGTTAATTTTTTCACTTAAAAAACTTTTAAAATCTCATAATTTATGAATAGGGTCTACTTTTAAATGCATATTCTATTGAAAGACATACATTGCATGCGCAGTAGTGTATGCTGCCGCCAACGGCTACAGGGAACATAACTTCAATAAACCGTCTGTGTTTGACCAAAGAATACAGAATTGCAGTTATATACTCTTCTGTTTGACTTAATCGACTCAATAATTATAGCTTAGTATTTTTTTTTTAGCTCTTTCTATTAGTTTTTCTTCTATTTTTGAGTCGTTTTTTGTTTAATTTTGCGGATCTCTTTTGCCCTTTAGTTCATCTATTTTGTGTAATTTCACAGGCTGTGGACGAAAATTGTTTTTGCATTTCTTGGTAATGTTGAGTTTAACCTAGCAGCTAGTGCGGAAGTTCTTACGCATCTCTTTTCTTTCTGGTCTTGATGGCTTCTCTTAATAAAGAAAAAAGTTAAAGCTGCAGAAATAGTAGCTAGATTGAAACAGTGGTGGTGCCAGCGGGGGAAGGGAAATTCCCCCCCCCCCCCGTCAAACATATACATATTTTAGCCTGCGCGGGGAAAGACACTATCGAAATACCTACTACTTAACTAAAGGAAGGAACTATCAGAAAATCATAAAAATCAAGTGTCTTCTTTAAGGTGGAAAATCATCTTTGAAGGAATTCTTAAATTGAATTTGAAAAAAAAGAAAGAATTGCATTCTATGTTGAGGGTTCATTCATACCTAATCTTCATCAATATATAATTTATTTTTTCACTTATTCTTGTCAGCTTATGCTCTATATTAATAAAACAATTTAAAACAAATATTATTTTAATAATTTGTGAACATTGGGTGCCTCTGAGTCTTATAATTTTATAACATAAACAAACATATTTTTTGTTAAATTTTATCTGTTTTCTGTAATTTTTTGAATTCATGAATAAAAATAAAATAATATGTCAGAACTACCTTACTTTTTGGATATTAAATGAATAGGCCTCATGTCTTATCGCGGGCCGGTAATACGTTGCACGTTTTACAGTTTTTCTGGAGGATCCTTGGATACCTGTCTCTTATACACATCTAGATGTGTATAAGAGACAGACTAATATCCATTCAGCCTAATGTTATCTACCTTATAATTAGCAGGCGAACCGGCTCCGAATAATAAAGAGAGATATTGAATTGGTATTCGTGTTTATGATAATTGCTGATCGGCGTACAATTCTCTGTACTCAACACGCAGATCTTAAAGCACACTGATCACAGCTAGACGAACTGCAAGCGATCATGGCGTCGATAGGATGTGGAGTTAGCAGTTGTAGTAGCTACGTCTTTTTAGTTCGCAGAGGAAGATAAATTTGGATATTTACCACAAGATCGCAATTTCATCCTCGTGAATAATTATTGTCAATCTCTCTGGATTTTTAACGCAATGTAAGTTTATTTCCGTTTATACCCGTTTGTTTACTATACCAAGGTTATCGACTTGGGAAAATAAGCATCTACACCGCGATAGCGATCGCGAACAGCTGGAAGACTGAGTATCAGTCCGATCACCCTAATCGTACCATCATATTTTAAGCCTGGATTTTATTTAATATTTTTGACCACAGTCATGGCGGCGGCATGGTTGCCGTTTGCAAGGGCGGCTGCAATAGGATGGGTACCGATAGCAAGCACTCCTATGCCCGAAATCTCGAGAAGAACAACAGATGGAAATATGAACTCGAGAGTAAATATCAACATCAGTGGCCGGTTGTTCGAAACTTGGCGATACAGTCTTGAAAAATACCCTGACACATTACTCGGAAGCAACGAAAAGGAATTCTTTTACGATGAGGAGAAAGATGAGTATTTCTTTGACCGAGATCCAGAATTCTTTCGGCACATACTGACTTTTTATCGTACAGGACATATGCATTTCCCACGGTCCGAATGTATTAGTGCATTTGACGAAGAGCTGTCATTTTTTGGAATACTCCCGGAAATTATTGGTGATTGTTGTTACGAGGATTATCGGGATAGGAAAAGGGATAACAGTGATCGAGTAGCTGATGAAAAATCATCAGAAGTTGAAGATACTGTTTTACCAACCACAATCAGAGGAAAGGTGTTCAGGGCGTTTGAAAACCCACAGTCGAGCACCATGGCGCTTGTAATTTACTACGTTACTGGGTTTTTCATTGCCGTCTCCGTGATAGCAAATGTTACAGAAACAGTTCATTGCGATCCCTTCCCTGGAAAAACATCCGCAGTGCCTTGTGGAGAAAGATATGAAAAAGGATTTTTCATTTTGGATACTGCATGCGTTTTGATCTTTACAGTGGAATATACGGCCCGACTATGGGCGGCTGACGATCGGTGCAAATTTATGCGAAGTGTTATGTCTGTTATAGACGTGGTTGCAATTCTTCCCTATTATGTTGGACTTTTCGTTACCGGTGACGAACTAACGGGTATGTTCGTAACACTTAGGGTTTTCAGGGTTTTTAGAATTTTCAAATTTTCCCGGCATTCGCAAGGCTTACGAATCCTTGGATACACATTGAAAAGTTGTGCAAGTGAACTTGGATTTTTACTCTTCTCGCTCACTATGGCTATAATCATCTTTGCCACAATTATGTACTACGCAGAAAAAAGCGACCAAAATACCGTGTTTATAAGCATCCCAGCTGCATTCTGGTACACTATAGTAACCATGACAACACTTGGGTAAGTTGGAATAATCAAAGGTTTTGCATTCTTGTAATTATATATTTAAAAAACTGATGTTTAAACACACGCACGTGGATTGGCACGGCAATGCCTTTCTGTGTTCTACAGTGCGTATATTTAGATAGTGTTGTTATCTTCAGCCATGTTGTAAATATAGATTTTTCCAATAGTGAAGCCCATTAAAAATTAATGTGCTTAAGTCACACCGAGCGTCTGTGCTCTCTTGTTACGTACAGAAATAAAGAAAGGTATATCCAATCTTTGTTGATCCAAGTCGTGTGCGTCAGGTTTAATATTAATCCACATTGCCTCCGTTCCATTGAAAATGACAGGTTGAACAAGATAAATGTGCCAATATATATTTTGGAAATTTTCGAAATTATATTTAAAAAAGCATATTCATATATCACATGAAATAATTTTAAATATTTTATTAGACAGATCATTAAATTAAATTGTTATTTCATATACTACCCATTCGATTTAGCATTATTTCATTAATGTTTTATCCCACCTGGACTGGAATTTTTATTATCTCTTACATTCATATGCTTATAAGAATACTACAGTACTACACTACTGAACTTCAGAATAGGATGCTATCCATTGGTAACTACTGTATTATTTTAAGCCATCTGTAACTTCATGCATTG
>NW_022685291.1:2054335-2074633 GCF_011630105.1 Anneissia japonica
CAATATGATGACGTCACAATGTCCGATCAGCCATTATGATCCTGTCTCTTATACACATCTCCCTATATTTTGACCATGATGACGTCATCAAAATGTGAAAAAGTGTCATATATATGAAAGAGAATTGCCTCAGCTATACCATACTAAAAGGTGGAAGACAAACGACCAAGAATAAGCGAGGTACGCTCAAATGCGCATTTTTTTTAAATGACGTCATCGATAATACTCAGTTTGTTGAATTCAGATGGCAATATGATGACGTCATAATGTCCGATCAGCCATTATGACCTATAAAATCATACTTACAACTGCTGTGGGAAACAATGGCTGGATCTCAGTAGAGATACAAAAATGATAAGCAACAGCTAAAAAGTAAACGTAAGTAAACAGCCAGAAATAGAACCAGAGCTTTCGGACAACACTAGTCCTTCCTCAGCGATTTTTGTCATTATATATATATATAAATGTATATATATATATATACATAAGTATATATATATATATATTCTTTTGTGTAGGTCATCAAATTAAATGATAATTTAAGGATTTTTGTAGTTTTTTTTTTATCTGTGTCTTTCTGGACTTTCTGCAAAGGCTAAATTTTCTAAAGTGTTAAAATTTTAATAAACTAGGTCTTGGGAAAAACTGCAATACACTCTGTTTTTCCTAAGGTCATACAGTAGCTATTCAGTAGGCCTACTATCTAGAAAAGTAAAACAAATAGTAGGTCTACTATTAAACATACGTACACTCTTCAATATGGAGACTGGCTCCTATAGAGGAGCTTGAACTTAACCATCCACACAATATGCTGTACAATGAAGAGTTAAATATTTAAAAAATTCAAGTCAAACTGTGACAAAAATGATATAAATAATTATGATTCTATATTTTCAAACATTATTTGTTCCTCTTTATAAATAATTGGTTCATACTATGGCTGACCTGTATTTTAGATACAATTACCAATTATTTTCTATTTAATCAAATTACTGTACAATATTCTGTTCAGGTATATCCCGTCATATAACATTTTCATCTTTTTGTACTGTTATGTTTTGTATTACGTAAATGCTCGAATAAGCGCCACAGCGTTTATAAAATAATTGAAGGCTTCAGTGCAGCTCTTATTCCTGGGTGGTGCTTATAAAAAAATATTGTTGGGGCGCTTTTTATGCCCTTTTCCATGTTTACTATCTCATGTATTCTTATTCGAGCATTTACGGTATGCTTTTGCTTTTGATCTGAAAAGGAAGTCCAGCAGGAAGAAAGATAGATAAATAAATGATAATAAATATTTTATTTAGAAAATGAAGGGACAGTACTGTAAATTAAACAGCTTACAGCCCGCCTACACCTACAAAACAGTTATTAACTAATTTTAAACTTAGTCGATAATTTAGAACAAAGTGTCTTTATTTTCTGTCTGATAAAAAAGGATTTCAGTTTAAATGTCATATTTTTTAGGGTATTTTGGCTTCTAAGTAGAAAGTATGTAGTTTTTATTAGGAAAATTGACCATGCAGGAGCTATTGTTGGTGATCTTTCTAATGAAAAATATCTGTGTATGAATACATTTTACAGTTATTAAAAAAGGGCTGTAAATAGGAATTTACAACATGAAATAAGTCCGATATTTTCACTCATTTGGTTTATGTAACATAATTATGTATTAAGATAATGATCACATCATATTCATTTAATTAATTAAATAAATATGGACACATCATATTGATTTGATTAACATGCTTCATGCTTATTCCCTTAGGAAATTCTATAGGGCACATACATCAGTACCAAGGTACATAAATTCCAGTCCAATGCTACGCGTTATTAAGAATTTGTATTCATCTGATAAGCTAGTCTTTGAAGAACGACAACGTGCAATCAACGAGGTTTAAGATCATTTTCTATGACTGCTCCTAACATTTAGAATGACCTTCCACTATCAGTTTCGTCTGCTGCAGCCTCGTTTAATTACTGTTTAAATTCTGTCTCAAAATACTTTTTTACATCTTGGATGAGAAATGTGTTTTTGTTGCTTCTTTGAATTGGAAGCTGCTGTGCCTTAAGCTATGTACATAGGCATAAAATTAGTTAAATCTAATTTTATACCTCCATGCTTGAACATAGTTTTTTAAGCGAAAAGAAAAAGTAATAATATTAGTAATTGGTACAGTATATGGTTAAATATAATATGGTAATAAATAATAATATTGATATTTATAATATATTTATTTTAATTCATTTCCTTTTGGATCCATAATTTATTTCAAATAATATTGATAATAATAAATAACTAGATATGCAAATGTAAATAATAATAATAATAATATAATGATGTTTATGATGATGATACAATCATTTTGATATATTGTATCAATAATGATAATGATTTATATTAATTATGTTAATGGATCAGTATTCTAATTGCATGTACTGTAATACAACACAGAATTAAGAATAAAGCGTGCCCATGAACATTCAAAGGATTACTGTCCCTCATCGAAAGACGAATAAACTTTAGCAAGACTGATAAATGTCTTCGGAATTTGATTAAGTGACGAGCAAGCGTTCTTCTAATGTTAGATCTCGGAGTTGTATTATCATCGGAAATTGCGCGCTCCCTATTTTCTCATAAATAGAAAATAATATAGGTCGACCAAGTACAGTTCTGTGTATGCTATTGAGTGCTGTACTCTTCAGAATCACTTAAAAAAGCCATTTGATAGAAATTAGTCTTCTTAGCATCAGAAAAGTCGAATCATGGGCATACTGTACTGTAGTACATAATAAGACCTTTCCTAGTACCTTGTATTATTTGGAATAAGAATAAAATAAATAAAATAATAGTTTAATTGTTAATTGTAATTTTACAAGTAATAATAATCTTTCCATTCTCTGTTATTCTTTTATAATAATCATACAAGTTTGTTTTTAATAAAATATTGTTGCTCAAAACAAAGCACCTACAACAAATAGTGAGGACAACAGAAAAGACGACAATTTATTATGATCATTATGATAATAACAAATTTTGTGAGGCTATTGTTTCTATTAAATTTGATGGAAGTAGGTGAGGTAATCAACATTAATACCAGTACTTTCATTGATTATGTAAATTATACAGTACACTATAATAACAGAAATTTATCACAGGAAGAAGTATGGCTCCTAGTGTATAATTTATACAATGGTGGTAATACAATTAGTATTTATCTGTCCAGCATATTTGATAAATAATAATAGCTTACGAGCAGAAACAATGCGCTAAGTTTAATAGGTGAATGATGATTAGAAATTTTAGTTTCAGATTACTTTAAATTGTCGTAACATAATAAAAATGCAATATGAGGTATGACGTTTTAGGTGTCTTAGAAAATCTTGAATATAAAGCAATTTTTTCAATTATATTTTTCTTTTGACTGAGAATAGATTCTTCAGTGTGTGATTGATTATGTGGGATACCAGATTATTTATACTATTTAAAGATGATAAAATATATTTTAATAAAAATTTGAATATATTGGGCATTTTTTGCATTGTAGTCAATGAAGACGGTAGAGTATGTGGATGTTTTCAAGCGTTAACACCTGACCCAGGATAATCATCCAGGCATCTTATAATCATTATTGTGGTTGAGACATTAATTATTCATAAATTATTCTAAGATTATATATTTATGTCTTTATTATAAACTATTTCCCACCTCATTTTCCACCTTACTTGCAAAAATGATATATGTCTAATAGTCCTTAATGCTAAGCTCATAGTGCGCATCACATACCCCGGTCAGTGGATCAAACACGTTGGAACACATGTTGATCCCAGGGGGAGTATTTCATAATGCCGCAGTAGTTAAAGCAGTACATTCGCATTACAACCTACCAGGTACCCATTTATACGAGCGAGAATATGAGGATTAAGTGCCTTGTCCAAGGACACAGGAAAAGTAGCCAACATCAAGATTTGTACCATCTGTTTGGTGAAAGTCATTTGAACAGCAATGTTTTTAGATAATGTCAACTCGCATAAGAAAGTATAATACATACTCCCAAGTATTGAAGTGTACGCCATCGTCTTGGGATTCATCTCGCATTGTGTGTAAGACAAAAAACAACATTTGGGGAGGGCATGCCCCCTTCTCCCCTTGGTGTTCGTGACTTTTTATTTCGACCACTACGTATCTATATCTATTTGATAATGTGCATCCTCCAAGGTATGGATACTTACTGTAGCATACGGATCGAAGCAGAATATGGCAGCAAGCAAGACTGTAGCTTAGTCCAAAAAATATATTACAGTATAGAACTCCTCCTTCAGGGTATCCCTATTAAGGGGACACTTTGTGAAGCTTAGAGAGTGGAGTTGTTTTTGGTTGTGAAGAAAAAAATCCTGTTGCATGTCAGAATTGAACCCAGGTTTCTAGGATTGGAAGACAAGCATTTTAACCACTAAGCTATTCAACTCCATGCCCCTTAATATGGGTTCTACTGGGTTGTTATTGCCCTTTTTTCCCCCTGTTTATTCTTGCATATCAGATATTATCATGCATGGCCACAAGTCTCACTAATAGAAATACATTACTGCCACATTGTTGTAATAGACAAAGACTAAATGTGAAGGAAAATATATTTTATGGACTTTTCATTGAGTTGAAGTTTATTCAGTAAACAAAGAAATATCCTCAGATTTCACACAAAAACAAAAAGCTCTAAAAACAAATCAAAAATCCAGTGCATGTTTAGGTAAACCATATAAAAACACACCTTTATGGTTTTTTTTAATGTTTTGTTAAGGTTAGAATGGAAAATTATAAGAAACCATAAAGAACTATCATGCCCTATTGGTTATGCCATAAATTAGCAAGAATGAAATTACGAAACAGACGAAACTTGACAGAATCTATAACCTGGTAACGACTGAATTGGTAATTCCCTTGTATAGTAACGATGCAAAGACTAAAGTATAATTATGTACAATTATGTTTGCAAGGTTTCAAGAATACTTATATCATGTTTGGCAAATTGCTATATTCCCAAATGTTCATATGAAATTATAATCATATGCTTTATTAATAAGTTTCTATTGAAATCCCTTAAGTGGGCCTAACCTATGAATTTTCCAACTAAGATTTTATGAATTGCTTTTTCAATTATTGTTTATCTCCAAGCAGTTTGTGTATTTAAATTTTCCTCTAATGCACTACCACAGGGTATTGAATATTCTGCAGTTCGTATTGTCTGTGCACTGGAAAACAAACCCCTCTCCCCTTCAGTCAGTACCTGGATCAATTAATTAATTGTCGGTATTTCTATTGCAAAAAAATCCACACTATTTACCGCGCTAACTGTTAATTGATAGGCAAGATTTTTCATGCCTTATTTCACGAACTTAATTTTTTAAAGATCATCAGAGAAGGGCAGAAAAAAAAAATAAAATGTTGGTTTTTTTATTTAGCAAATAGTTATACCAAAAATATCCAGATGGAGGAAAAAATAGAAATAACATTTTATTGGTGAAATTAACAGCGTAGTAATAGGATGGGTAAATACTTTAAATTTATATATTTAGAAAAAAATATCATATCTTATTTTTAAAGATTTCAAGGCAGTGGCAGGCATAATGAAAATAAAGATAAACTTTTTTTTCCTGAAATTTCAATATTTTCGTGGCGGCTAATTGGACAAAAATAAAATGTTATTTTTATTTGAAATCATCCTCATTGGCGTGCAGCAGGTTTGCTATACAACGTATAAAAAAGTCTCGCCTAATGGCGCCAGTGACAAATTCAAAGTGCAAATTAAAGTCTTAAACATTATAGTGTGTAGATTAAAATAATGGAATTCACAGCATGATGCCTAATTAAAAAATTTGGTGAACAAGTAAGGTCTTCAAATGTGGCAATATTTCAGTACTAGTTTGAGAGAATTCATCCATTTTGTGCAGAACAATTAATGACATACTACTGTGATGCAATTCTTTAACATTCTTTTGTGAAGGGCCCTAATGGCTTAATGGTCAATCATACTTGACAACTAACCAATCAGAACACGGCCGGGAATATGTGTGTGTCTAACAAGTGCACGTGTTGTGCCACGAACGTACAGTACATGAACCGTCCTAAAAAAATATCGTTTAAAATAAATAAGTAAATGGGATGAACCATCATGAACCAAGACTTGTGTTGTTTGGTTCAGCGCACACATCATTTTTCCAACAGTTTATCCTACTAAGCAGCATTGATGTATTATATGATGATGTATTCATCAAAGTTTATAAACAATGTTGATGAATGATAATGATAAATGATGATGAATAATTCTAAAAATATATTGCAACAATAAGTGAATGCTGTAATGAAAATTTATGAATGTTAATCTTGACGCGTATGGTGTAGGTTTTTTGGATGACCGTTCAATCCGAGGTTGTCCTTTAGGCAAGACACTTTATCCACGTTCGCGTGTTGCCTTGTTCCACCTAAGAGCAAGTGGGACTATCCTAGGTTAAAATTCAAGTGCATTGAATACTAAAGAGTATGAGATATTCATTGTCCATCCCACTTAAACAATGATATAGTCCATTGTGGATGGTTTTTGTCCAGGGTGGCTTTTGTCCCAATTTCGTTTGATTCACTGTCCAGGGTAATCATATAGAGACATCAGCTTTATATGCTATTAATAGTACAAGAAGAACAACATAAATTATTTCTGAGTTTAATTCGTGAATACTTACCTGGATAAACCGACTAATTGCCATTTCTTTCTCAAACATGATAGAACCCTTCGAAAACAAAAAGGAACAGTCGGCCCTGGCGCCAAGCACAAGCACCCGCGCAACAATGCTTCTTCCTCATTCTTTTTCGATACATCGATTGGAATACTACACCACTGATTTGTGTAATATTGCTAAATGGATAGTAAGTGTAGGTATTACCTGGGAGATATGAATGCAGAATGGAATCGTTGGGAATGTAATATTCCGTTGGGAAAGTACAATTTAAAGAGCATTTTTGATATATTTTATCGTTAATCATGAATGTTTTTCCTGCCAATTGATTCATGAAGATGCTCAAGACAAAAAAATACATATTTCCAATTTCGTTGTTAATCTCAATGTAAATAGCACTGATAGTGTTCACATTTTAAAGGTCATAGGTTAGAATTCAACATATATTTAGAAAATGTGAATGTGTTATTAACATACTATTTTGGGGCTTATTTGTTGACAGGGTGATGTGGTCTTCTTTAAAGTGTGAAATAGCATCATCTGATTGTGAAGGTTCAGTACTTAGCATCCACAAAACTGTACTTGAGCTTGAGATCAAAATGCAGGAATATCGAGCTGTACACATTTTGTTTATTCTCATGACATGTCCAGTAAACTAATAACTGCAAGGTCATGCAAGTTCTTTTCAGTTTTATAAATCTGGATGCATTATAAATTGCCAAATTAACATATTAATGAGGTTCTATGCATTCAACAAGTATTTATTAGAAAATTCACAAACTAGACATCCTTTTTACACAGTGCCATGATTGAAAAATTTTTTAATAACTGTTTTGCTTCTTTTTTTTTGCATCATATCACATGTACTATCGCTGACAATTATTTATCTTTTCATTACACACATATATTCACCTAATGACATCAGACAAACTCTTTTTCTGGTATATGATGATCATTTTTTTTTTTGCTCTGTTTGCAAGTCACTAGAACCTTAGCAGGGTAACGCACGTACCCCATTAATGCGGTTTGGTTTGGTAGGCTGGGATAATTTGTTTATTTTGTATTTTCCTGTGTATGTAGAGTGATTGATGGATAAGATGCCAATTGTTTGCATCTAGACTTAACATTTTAATGGATGATGGTAATCAAACAAGCTTCCATACTGCGCCTTAAAATACAGCAGTTCACAGATGGTATGTGCCCCACATGGTGCATTATAAATGTTGGGTTATTATAATTTTCATGCATGAAAAAAAGGTTATTGCACCGTTCTTGATCAGCAATGCAGGCAGTACATGATATTGAAAAGGCCAAGTAAAAACAAAAATTAGTTTCTCGTCTTAATATTTAAAAAAAAGGAGAATGCACTCCGAGATGGCAAATCCACGTTGATCGTTGGGAAACAGCTACTATTTTCTCACTTTTACCAAGTAGACACATTGAAAGCAAATAAAAGAAGCACTAGACATAATTCATACCATATGTATCCCCAACCACAAACAATTGAGAGAATAATTTTACTGATTGAGTTTAGCCAAACATTCGTATTATGTAGAATAAAGGAAATTTTGCGAGGCATAGAATATGGATGCGCGAGGGGACGAGAAAGTAGTAATTTTTTCTATTTGGCCAAATGTTAGCTAAAATAATGTATAAATATTATATTTGGGCCAAATAAATTCCATTTTCTGGCCTCTTAACTATGCATATATTTCGGGTGCAGCTACATGTATACTGTAATTGATACAACATTTTGTGTTTGCTGGGTATCTACTTTGTTTATAAAAAATGTAAGCCAACATATATATGTGTGTGTTTCTTCAGTTAAATATCGGTTTTAAAATTTAAGTTATATATATACTAAAACACTATATACACACTAAAACATTGTAAAATATTATTGCTGTAGGATCAAAATACTTTCCATATCTGTTAGTTTTAATTTTACGTTGTAATTAAAAATTATGCACTTCTATTACTTTTCACAAATTTATTTTAAAAAATGCTGATGAGTATCTTAGAAAAATAGAGTTGATTTTCTGAAAACTAAGGCATTGTATAAAATATCCGGGATGAACTTGCTCAATGCAAATAATTCTTGATGCTTGCTTAACAATTCTGGCTAAAGATGTTGATCTTGGGATCTCAGCTACCAAAGATACAAACGAATCAACTAAAATTTACAACTACTGTAATACCTGCAGAAAAGGCTTTTATTAACCTTGGATTCATGTTCCCAATCTCTGGGCACGCATTCAAGGACTATTGATAACGCCATGCCAGATCCAGCCGTTATCGCTGAAACCATTACCTTGTATATTCAAACACATAAGGAGCCTCAACCATGACTAATTCTATTCAATTAATTAACAGTTAATTTTTGCTCCAGTTGAATTATTAAAAGCCCATTGTAATTTTCTTCACATATAGATTAGTATTTAGTCATTATTGCCAGTTTCAGACATTGTTGCAGCGCAGCGTCGTGTGTGTTATATTTATGGATGCGTGAATTTGACACACGACACCTTGCCACCTATATTGTATGTGTGGGAATGAATTATGGGATATGTAGAATGTTAACGAATTCCATCACACTTGACTTTACTCAGGCGTTTTTCTCACATGACTTCAGGAAAGATTGAACCTAGGACTTTGAGAATATAAGCCAGGCACTTTGCAAAAAAAATATCAAAAGATCATAATATAAATACAACATATTGTCATATAGTATACAACTCGAGATTGTACATTTTCCTTTTTTTGAACGAGGTGTATTTCATTGTCAATTCAACCGTTCCAAGGCAAAACAACGTAACTTATCAAAAATATAAAAGCAGTTATGTATTTTGCCAAGGAACGGCCAAATTTCTAATACTGTACTTTGGTTTTTATTACAAAAGAACTGAGTAGGCCAAATGGGAAAAAAAAGCACTACAGTAACAAAGAGAAAATGATATAAGGAATTTATATTACAATGTTATGGCAATAATAATATACCATTATTCGGATAATTCCCTCTTTAAATAAACGTCCCACCAGAGCCTTAATTGTAATAAACACCTCCCTTGTATAATCCACTGAGGCGTTTATTTTTTCCTCAAACACCAAAAAATATAAATTCCTTCCTTGAATAAACGCCTCCCTCGAATATATACAGTACAAAAGCCCTTCTCAACAATAAATGCCCTGGGTTGTTTTTTTCAAATAAATAGAGTATGCATTGTAAAACTGAATCAAACATAAATGTAAGGCCTAAGGAATAAGCAACACTGAAGTTTAATACTAAACCACTTTGGAAAATAATTCTGGCACTGAAAGTGTCATTCAATATAAAGAAAGAATAAATAATAAAAAGTAAAGAAAGTACTTTCAGTCTTTTATTGTGGCAAATTTCTTTTTTTTTTCCTTTGATTGCTGTTTTCACTACAGTACGCTCATTAATTATAGTAGAATAGAAAATACATTCCTTAATCATCTTTGATACATGCACATGAGGCAAGCCTGATTATGTGGCTTTGTGTGGAAAGTATTACATCACATGGAAACTTACATTATTTAATTAAAGGTACAATTATCCTATGATATGCTAAGGTCAATAAATAAATAATGAAGAAATGCATCTTTAGTTCATCATTAACATTTCCATTTTTTTTCTTTTATCTTTTATCTTTTTTTTTTTTCACAATTGTTTTTGTCCCCATCATTTTGTTTTCTGTAAAATATATTAGTACCTTTTCAAATAAGCACTTTAAGCTAAGCACTGTACTAAACATGTTAGAATGTAATACTACTTACAGTATATAGAGATAAAAATCATGGCAGGATTTGAACCCAGGGCCTTGAGATTGGAGGGCAGGCAGGCATCCTCTTGAACACTGGGATGCAGTTGTACTTATGCTTGGAGAATTCACCAAAAAAAAAAAAAAAAAAAAACTTTTTCAACATTGCTTCTCCAGTTCAGAGCCAATCAATTTTTTTTTTTTTTTTTTTATGAAAGTTTCAAAAGCCAGCCAAGTTACATTTTATTGTACTTGGCCTGGCTTTTGCTCAAGAAAATGTTGGTAGTTAAAATTTTACATAAAGTAGTAGGTGGGCAAAATTAGAGTAATACTCAAAAGTACTGTACTAGAAACTATAGGGAGAGAGCAGTTTAGCTCAGATGGCTAATCTGGTGGTTGCCACTGTGTGTGCGCTGAACCGTGGCGATCTCTTGGTCCACGGTTCAATTTCCATCACTGCTCACTTTGTGTTTCAGCTGGAGGGCTCAAATACAAGTTTTACGATAGCGTACCGTCTTTCGGATGAGATGTTTAAGCCATCGGTACCTGTGGGCAATATGGCCCATGTGCGTGTTAAAGAACGTAGTACACTCTTCAGAAAAGAGTAGGGGATTGTCTCCCGGTGTACTGACAAATTCACCACCAGAAGGACCCCGTAACAAGTCTTCAGACTTCCTGCATTTTTCTTGGTGTGATTCAGACAGAAATACTTATTTATTTATTTATTATTTTATTTGATAGCCAGGAAGTATTGTAATGTTTGTAATAGTAATTTGTTTTAATGTGCAAATATTCGGTAAATTAATTACCAATTCATGTCTACAATTCTTTACCTTTTGTAATTATAGTCAACAAGGTATCTTCAACATTAATTGAATTGGCCTTTGGCAATCCATATAATTACTGATCTGTTTCTTTTTACATTGTATGTTTTATCATGTAGTCATGAAGTGAAAAAATTGAATAAATCACGCAAACTCAAATCAATCTGCAATCTATAAGTCTATCGATGTAGGTTAATCGTTGAAGGTTCATTCAAAAATTAATAATCCAGACTATAAATTACTATTGTGATCCATTTTCATTTTGTACTTGGTTAAATTGCTGCTATAAAATCAGACCTAATTCTCTAAGATGTACTTTCTCTGTAAATCAAAGTAGTCGACGTCTCCTTTAACGTATAAAAGTACATATAGAGATAACCATATCCACTTTGTAGACACAGAGGTTTAATTTAATTATTCTATGTATGCAAGCTTACCTGTATATAGTTATTAGTTTACTTGATCTGTTTAAAAATATGTTGAGCTGGTCTTCCAAACATAGAGCTGTGCGTTCTAGTTATAAGAAGATTTGTTAATTTTTATGTAGAAATAATAATTCAATATTTTAATTGCTGCCTTTGTATTTAGGCATAAAAGTTTTTAACTCTCAAATTAATTTAAATCAATAAAGAAATTTATTCTCAAATTGATGTACTCGCTGTCCCTACAGTATAGCCTAATAATATATTGAAGTATTTTCGTAAACAAAAGTTTGTAACAGTAAATTGACTGAAATGAAATTGTTTCAATTTATAAAAAGGTGATTAATGTTATTTAATAAGCAATTCATTTTTTTGAATATAATTTTTTGGGTATTCCACATGTCACTATATAATGTATGTTTAACCTATTTAAATATTAATTTAATGAATTCATTATGGTTGAGGGCAAACACAATGCCTGAACACATGATGGAATGCATCACTGATAATTATACTTTGTTGGTATAACATAGAAAGTTGTGTATTTGGATTACGTAATGTACTGTAATTTCATGAATTTATGAAGTAAACGATATAAAGAATACATACAGTACAGTATATACATAGTAGTGAAGAGAACAGGTTTTTTTTTAGTGTCTCAACATTTCGGTAGAGTTACTCGAATCGTCAGAATGATATCGTGAAAAATATTTCTGAAGTTAACCTGCATTTATGTATTGTAAAATATACATACACACTGTTGTTCATATGCAAATTACACTAATGAGATTTGAATGAGTTGATTACCTTGGGAAGTCTAATGTTATGTAATGTTAATAGCAATTTATGTGACTGTCCTTACAGTTACAAAGTGCTTTTTACAAGGTTCCTCACATTGAGAGTTATTACGCTGAATTAGTCACCAAAGCTGTTGGGTATTCCAACGAAAATATACGCGAATGATACTGTGTTTTACGTAGTGATTTAAAAAAAAAAAACGCTATTGTAAAATGTCATCAAACTTGCTTTACACGTAGCGGCCTACATTTCAATATGTCCGAAATTGTCCTAATTTTCTTTCAATAATTGTGTATTCCAAGTGTGAAACAAAACAAAAATAGATTGTGACGTTTTCAGCATAAAAGATGAATCTGACGTAATTATTTTGAATGGCCATGTTGCCTTGGTGGCCATGCAAGCACACAGACACATTGTTAGGCCTTGTCATATAATTTAATATTTCGTTGAAAAACATACTATGTTTTGGTGTTTGTTATTTAATCATATACAACAGGCAAGATTTTGGTGATGTCATATTTGATGAAGATTTACCATTACCATTACTGCATTGATAAGTACCATAAAGCTCGACCAGGGAGTCGGCAGAAAAGAGTGTGAGAGAGCCAAAGTGAATTTTTTGCTTTAACACAGAGGACCGCACCCAAATTTCGTGCTTCTAAATATCTTCATGTTTTTATACCGCTTTGATTATGCTCAGTTTTAATAGTACATTTTACAGATGATCAGTGTTTAGGCCATTAAAAAACAAGGTGTTTTCTAGCCAACCATCACAGGGGTTTTTAATTCATTTTTGTGGCGCTGCAAAAAATCACACAGGGTTTTTAATTCATTTTTGTGGGCCGCAAAAAAGAAGTGTCGAGCTGCATGCCGGTAGCACTTTTCCAACCTGTGAGCTAGACCAACTCACTAAATTGAGGACAGCAGTGAATGGTGTTTTGTCTTGCAGTTACTTTTATGCAATTTTATGCAATTTCATAGGTAAATAGAAACAGTATCACAGAAAAAAATAGTTTTTTCAGTCCAATTAAAGGGTAATTGCAAGCCTGTCTGGGGCCTTGCAGGCCTCTCTGGGGGCCTAGGCAAAGTCTAGCCAGCTATTTGATTCACAGCTTTATTTTATTGATGTAAATTGTAGGGATCCCATAGGAAAGGGAGTTGATTCTCATTTCTCACCTACTGTCTCTATTATTATTATGTAGGTGGATTAAGACACAATAATATGATTTGACTGCATCCAGTTTGATTACTGTACTTTTAGTCTGACATAACACAAAATATGGGCTGCAGCCCCTTTTTGGCCTGCAAAACATTTTACAATAGTAGAGCCTAAAAGTCGCCCAGTAGAAAATTCATTTTTGTAAAATTGCTTCATGATATAGTTAAAATATAATGTAAAAATGACAATAATGTAAAAAATTGCTAACTGCTTTTGTTATATGTGCCACAGAACATTCCCATGGTGTATGTGTGTTGGTATGAATACTGATGTTTGAATCTTTGCCAACAAATACTTATATTCATTTATTTTAAATTTGTAAATTATAATTCCACAATAAAAAAAATATTTACTGTTTCTTTTAGATTTAAAAACAATAAACAAGTAAAAATTATATATTATATTGATAATTTAGTTTCCCTTATTTATATATAATTCCATATATTTGTGTGTGAGGAATAAGATTATATTTTTTTTGATTCTCTAATTTATTTGACATACAGCAAAAATAAGATGATAAATTACTCTTTTTTTTTCGATTTCTGTTTGTCCTGACCAATATAAATAGACAATAAGCCATTTAACCAACTGTAAAAATATATTACATTAATAAAATATGGTTTTAGAGACCACAAGTCAAAAATTGCCTTCTATTGGTTGGTCAGCAGAATGGCAAACTTATGCATTTTACATGAAATGCACACCTCTCAGACATAAAATTCTATCCTCTAATTATCAAATTTCCTTACTCTGTTATCATCTTGAGTTTTTATTGCATCATTTTAGTGTTCATAACTAATCTAAACGTGTTTATCTGTAATTATTTCACTATGCATGCCACTTAGAGAACCCATTTATTTCTACTTTTTTTTTTTGTTTTTTAAATCCCATGGCCAACATGAAATTTCACAGTTCATAAGTTTTGCATTTCAAACAAGCAGTCATTGTGATGGTAGAACATATATACTCACTATTTTTCGAAATAACACTATTCTTCTGACAGAATTTAATGTATTTTGTAGTACTTAATAGTCATAGAAAAAATCTGACTAATTCAAGCCATCGTCTCAAGGAAAGCTATATCTGAAAAGACTCCAAATTACTGTACATCAAATTTCTGAGCTCAAAGTACACAGTAATTATAATATTTTATTATCTGATTAAACATGTCATTGAGTTTATGTCATTGAGTTTAGTCGAGTATACCAATTATCATTTAATAATGTAAACAATTTACTATGCAGAAATACAAATTACAAATAATGGTTGTTCATTTTAACAAAATAAGAATATAAATTACAAAAAATAAAATAAAAAAATAATAAAATTCAGAAATCCCTTGCAAAATAAATGTTTTTGAATAAATAAATAATAAAGGAATAAATGAAATATTGAATCAAAATTGTTTGTACAATATTTTAAATTCGTCTCCCTCAATACTGTAGGATTCCAAAAATATATATTTTATATAATCGGTTATGTATTATTATTCAGTAGTCTCATTCATATTGTAGACTTTATTATTATGCACTTTTTACAATGGTTATTTATTATATTTTTATTAAATCTCAGACCAACATTGTAAATACGATTAAAAACAATAACAGTAATTATATAAATCGTAATTAAAAAAATAACTATAATGTATACTTTTGAGTATTTGATGTATATATTTTAATATTAAACAATATTAAAGCGTGATTAATAATTCATCATTAATTGTACGGTAAGCCCACCCCAAAAAATAATGTTCATACAAATTTGTTGAGAGACACAATAACGCTGACAGGAATCTGTAATAGTTTTACGTCTACTAGATGATTCTAGATTTTTGTTATAAGACATTTTTAAACAAGTCACGCTTCAGTGGGTCAGACCTTTCATTTGGAAATCTTATGATTAACAGAACTGACAAGTGGATGAAATGTGGTAACAACAGATAATATGGAGTGAAGTTGATCTAGTCCTGTCCAAACAGATTAGAATATATATTAGCTTCATCAAATTTTATACTTTGATGTTATACACCGATATCTGATTCGTTCACAATCTTCTGATCTCTGTCCCAGTTATAGAACTGACAGAGAAGATTCTGTTGTTATAATCAATAGTCTCTTCCAAATATTCTTTCTTTTCAGGCACACACAAAAGGTTTTAGAGATACTGCCTGAACAGCATCAAAAGTTCAATTGAAATTTTGAAATAAGCCATTTTAAAGGATTCAATAAGTAAATAACTTCCAACAAAAAGCCAATTGAAAAGCCTTAAAAAGAGACTTAAAAAAAAAAAAAAAAGTGTTCACGATCACCCTGACTGCATGATCATGCCAATTGGAATGTAAAGAGTGCTTAATAAATTAAATAAATTTGTGGCTTGACGTCAATTAAAAGACTTGTCAGTGGCAGTGCCCCCAGTTTTTGGTGCCCCCCCCCCCACCAGATATATTCCAATTATTACCTATTTTCCTATAGAAGTACTGTATGTATTTTGCTGACTTCGGCACCAATGAAATGGCCTGTTTACAGTATAAGCCTAAAAGAAAGTATTACAGTTAGTACCATTACTGTATAAAACAGTATCTAACCAGTGGACATTATAGCATTATACTTTTAAATGTATTTTTTTATTTTCAATATATTGCTGTAGTTTAAAACATCTCATACATTTTCAAGACACGAAGTAGCAAATGGATACAATTATGCCTTTTTTGGAAGTGGGTCAGATAAATATATGAGTTGTGATTTTGAACGGCTATATTGTACAGAGCAACTGAATACCGTACCTATAAATCATTTGTCTGGTGTGAAAACAAATTTCCCTCGTTTTATAAATCACGACAAAAATATATTAGTTTTTATCAAGCTGTCTGTTCTTGCCAAATGTTATCACATCTTCAACATTAATGAAGAAAATTAAATTTACATTTTGTGACATAACCTCATTTTGCAAACTCAGAAGAAGGAAAACTGAATATGATTTTCTGAATTATAATTAGTTTGATAAAGCTTATGAGATTATTTTTTCATGTTGGACATATCAGAATATATATTTTTATGAGATATTGACCAAGTTCATTTTTGTGAGAAGAAGCCGAATTTTGTAATCTTGAGATACTCTTGTGTGCAATAATTACTTTTATGAGTTTTTGTGTCATAGGCATTCGTTTAAAATCTAACTGAACAAGAGCAAAACAGTTTTAGAAAAAAAAAACAACAGGCAACTCACCTGTAAAAGAGTGGAGAGGAGAACATTTTTAAGAAAGGAATTAACAAAGCAGACAAGATAGACTAAGTTAAAAAACAGCTCATAAAACTTCAAACATGAAATTTTCAAAATCCTTGATCTAAAGGTGTATTGTATAATATGGATTGCCAAATCTTGTAATACTCTCTGAAATGTTTCAGAAACAAATAATAAAGGTTTTAACTTTCCAAATATCTTAATTTTGATCAGATCGGCAGTTGTTCTTATTAATATATTTTGATCATGTTAACTTAACTTTAGCCTGCACTATAATAACAATGATGTAATTATAGTAACTACTCTTGTACAATATTTAACAAAGTAGTATCTTGTTAAGATGCTTGTCTTGAGTTCTGATGCTGCAAACATCAGTTTTTTTTTTCTGTCATAAAATCTCTCTTGACTTTGAGTAAGCCTTGCTGGTGAAACAAAAACTCTAAAGATTCCTCATATTGAGACTGGTTCATCAAGTATTCACTAAGTTTATTCCACACTCTCTTGCTGTTGGAAGATGCTAAAGGTGATTTAGGATCACAAGCATGAGTTTTAAATATTTTGTAGTCTTTCTTCTTGCTATCGTCTGTAAATCTTCAGTTAATTTTCATAACTTCAAGCCTTCCATTATACTGTACAGACCTTTGAATGTAAATATTTGTGTTGCTTTGCATATACAATTTCTTGGCAATCATTTGACGTTAAAGGTGAGATTGCATATTATACAGTAATCAAAACAGACTGTTGTCACAAGAATTTAATGTCATTTTACTTGTTTGATTGTAAATAATTAGTGGGACAGTTAATAACTAAGACCAAAGTCATGTTAGATTGGGGTTGAGGCTGGCATACAGCCAATCGTGCACCAGACAATGCACCCAGCTTACACTCATATTATTAGCCAGCTTCGCAGTTTCGTGTTGTGTGATCCACTGGAAGCATTAATGTCAATTTAAGGTATAAATTACAATAGGCATATTTTAAAATAGTATTACTTGTACATGTTAGGAACGTAAACACATCTTGACATGCTGTCGCAGTGTGTATTGTAGTCCTATGATTAATGCCTTTGGAGCTGATCTGAGCCAAAAAGTGATTAACCATTCTTGCAAGATTTCAGTCATAAAATATTTTTTGATCGTGTGATGGGTGGCATTTTCAATCACATTTTCATTTACGTGTTGCAAGGAGCTGTATTTTGTTGCTGTATGTGTAATGTGGGCTTTGAGCCAACCAACACATATTACAGACTAGGATCGTAACTCGCTGGCCTAAGAATGAATTGGAATGCTGTGTGTTTACACTTAGAGCAAAGACAGCCTGAGGCCAACACCTTTGTAAATCAATTAAATAGAATATGTAATGTAACTAGATGGAAAGAGTACAGTGACTGTATTGACATTGGAATCTACCACTTTGCATTTCGGTCTTTATGTGGCTCATGCATGGAGTCTCATTAAATGAGGTTTTGGTAGGTTTTTTATGTCACATAAGTTGTGAGGAAGCCTTGGTGTAGTGCCACTACTGGTGGGATTTAAGAAGTACACACCAGATGCTTTCTCTTTCAAATAGTGTATTATGTTCTTGTGCAAGACCAGTGACTTGTATTCCTTTCCATATGGAAGGAATATAAAGTATTTCTCTGTTTGAAATCTCAGATGTTCTCATAGTGACGCTTAAAGCAACTCTATCAAAGCGTTGATACATTCTCAACAAAAACACTTAGGTCTTTTTCAGAATTATCTACCTGGTGCACCACAAGCATATATTTAGTACCTCATGTATGCATCTGCACAGACAGGTGTTTGTAGAAAAAGATAAAATGAGGAACATTAAGATCTCCACAGTTCAATGCACACATGGTTGTTTCTTCCAATTTCAACTGAATTTGCTACAATGCTCTCAGGATGTATGACTGAAATTAATATATGAACTTTAATAATTCAATGGAGAAATTGCCACTATATTACCAAATTCATAACAATATGAAACTAAAAGTACAATGATACCTCATTTATGAGCAAGCCGTATTAATAAATTATAGTACTCTCTATTTGTCGTGCAGTGTTTAACCCTCTTTAGTCTCTGCCGCAACCATAGAATGAGGCTACTGCTGCGATTTTGAATGGTTTATTTTTATTTTGAACTCTGACCCAATGCATCAGAAAGCTAATTACATCATTTACTGAGTTGATTTTTTTAGGGCTGCAGAGCACATATCCGATAATAGCAGAATACTCAAGGTGTCTGTGCAACGCCCCACGCTATAATTGGATGTCGCCAAGATGCCCTACGACAGGAAAAGCTTAATGTAGTTTACTTTAAACGTAATAATAGTTTTCATTTTCTATTTATTTATTTTATCCTATTTGTAAAAATAACAGGCCAACCAGTAACATTTTGAGTTTGTGAAATATGAAAAAAATACTGATTAGGCTTAGTCTAGATAGTCTTCCAATATATTAAAATCATTCCAGTCTATATAAAAGCTATGAATATATGTGTTGTTGTTTCTGCCAAGTCATAAAACCCCACTCAAAAGGGGTAACGCCTCACACTGTGTGCATTGCTGAATTTTTATTAACAAATTTACCAGTAAAAAATTTTCAATTGGGAGAACACTGCATAGGACAAATGGCTTTACCTGACTTTACTGAGCATAATAATTATAGTTTCAAAAGTGCGCAATCTCCTCAATATATATTATCCATAATATTTTAGTATTTTATGCTAGTTTATATTAGTACTGCCTTGGTTGGAGCTAAGTACTTCATCTATCAAACCTAACATGTTCCTGTAAAGGAGATTATTAATGGAAAGTCTTAAAAAGGATCAAGATTAAAATGATAAATCTTATATATTTGTCTCTGTCACTGAATTTTGAGTAACCACATTTTTGTTTATAAAATCTTTGATTCATACATTGCAAATTAAAACCAATTAGGCCCAATACATGTGGGTCGTTTGAAGAAAAATAGAATGAAAATTATTCTTTTGCTCTAACAACAGATCAGAGGTTGTACTGTATGAGTGACATTTGTCTGAAAATTATTTTTTGTATCAACATTTGAAAATATGTTTTTTTAGTGGCAATATGTCTCCAAGTTAAAATCTTAAAACTATTAATGTTTGCATTTCAAATTGATAAATGGTTTTTGCTTGAGGAGAGTGGATATGATTTAATTCCATTTAAAAAAAAAAAAACATTTGCATGTAGTAAGCACAGATGATTATTGGTAAGGTGTTCTACATTACTCTGCTAGCAATAGTTTACAGACATCAGAGTGATG
>NW_022685291.1:2074639-2151762 GCF_011630105.1 Anneissia japonica
CCATTAAATTTAATATAAAATTGATTTTAAAAAATAAATAATTACAAAATAAGAATAAATTGATGCTGTGGTAAAATGTCAAATGAGATTTTTGTTTAAAAAAAAAAAGAAAATCTAAACATAACTTATCCATAATTTATTTGCAGTATGTGTGACTACACTATGTAATACCCTCTAAAATATAGTACAGTAATATCTGCTGTACAATAATAATTTTCTATGTTTGGAAAGTGTGTAAAAAATAAGAACAAGATCAGAACATTGTGAGCCTGAGGAGTCTGAAATTGGCAGAAAATAAGAACACTGATCCTGGGCAAAATTTTACTGGTAGTTCTTATTAAAAAAAAAAAAACAAATCGCCTTACTGAAAGTCTGTCAGACAAAAGTTGGATAGCATAATACTCTATGTCCAACCTCGGATCATAATAAGATTTTCAGAAGGTCTACAGTATGTATAATGTAAGAATTAAAAACATGGATCATGGTCAAACCTTTACAGAAGTCTGTTCTATAAACAAAAGAATAATGTAAGCTTTGATATTAACTATTGTAATTCTCTTTGGGAAAATTACCAAGAGAAACAGAAATATTGTAAATCATTACTTAAACGTGAGATAATGCCAAAAAAAAAGTTGATAATTATTCACTGATTATGGAAAAAGGTGGACCCCAATCAAAAGACTTTTGGTACAAACTAAAAGGGAAAAAACAAAACCAAAAAGTTGACTCGATTTTAATCCCAGGTACTTCAATTTATACTTCGAATCCCGAAAATATGAAAAACTCACTGAAATTACATTTCAGTAACATTGCGAATTTTAACGAATGTAATGATATTGATAATGATACTTTCCACTCATCCACCTTATAGGACAATCAGTTTTTAGATTTTGTATTTTATAGATATTTCGTTTCGTTGCCTATGCTATTTCAAAGTCTAAGAACAACAAAAGCCCATTTATTGATTTTGTTACTCATTATTCCCAGTACAGTACTTTTCTGAATCTACATTAATGAAATTAATAAATCTATTAAAGAAAGGAAAATTGGTGTTCATATTTATGATACACAGATGATGTCGTTTTGATTGCGGATAGTGAGTTCAAACTTGAAAAACTCCTTAAGATAACTGGAAATTTTTCAAAACAATGGAAACTTGAATTTAATTTTGAGAAATCTTTGACGACCTTAAGAATGAATTAATATATTTTGGATACAAAGAATTCTGGGATGATTTCGAAAGTGGTAAGTTGAATTTAAACACCACGTTTTACTTCATGAACTTTATTCAAAATTTCCTTATGATAGAATCAGAGGAATTGTTGATCATTATTGTAAACGGTACTTAACTGCTATAAACCGCTATGTGGAAATACAGAACAAATACATTAAATGATATACCGCCCACTAATGAAATACGTAACAACTTTTATTATTACTTTAATTTATTTATCATTGATTCTGTGCTGATTTATCACTTGTGCTTTTATTGATACTTTTTACTATTTCCCTTTTTTTTCTCTTTTTTTTTTCATATTTTATTTATTGTTTTTGTTTTCTGTATCTGATTTTATATTAACAGAAAAATTAATTTTAAAGGCTATAATAACAATTTAATAAATAATAATTTGCAAAAATTGTAATAATATAATAATGACGATAATAGTAGTAGTAGTAGTAATAATAATAAAATATATTTAATTAGTAACATTTGTACCTATAATAAAACTAATAATGATGACAATAATAACAAATATGACCACGATAAGTATCATAAGAACAATTATAACATAATATTAGTAATAATGAAATAATAATAAAGACAAAATTACTATACAGTAATAATTATATTAATAATAATTATAATAATAATATTAATATCATAATAAGGTTTTTGTAAGATTACTGTTGTATTTCCAAATACCAGTAAAATTCTGTACGTAACTGCTTTTTTGTACTGTACTTTATTGAATTTTTATATCTTTGTTGTGCTCGTTGTTTTTTAGTTTAGTTTTCTTTTTAATTATCTTTATTTCGTATGTTTCCTTTGTGAACGCACCATCATTCTGATGTGTGCCGCTGATCTAAAAGCGTATGTTTAATAAAATTCAGTTCAGTTCAGACAAAGGTTGGATACTGTATATTTCCAACCTTGGATCGTAATGAGACATTCAGAAGGGCTATGTATAATTTAAGAAATATATCCATTTTCTAGATGATGGAATCATCTATGTCATATTACAGGATTATTCTCGCAACTTTAAATTCTTCATTTACCATGATTTTCCATTTCTCGAGATCACCATGCAGTTAATACGTGATTTCCATTTATCAAGATCTCCATGTAGTTAAAACTTGTATGTAGCCTGATTACTATTAATGAATACTGATAATGGTGTTACTTGGAAATGAAATAAAAAAGTTTAGAATAGTTAATATGTCTTTCCGACTACATGCATACGCTTGAAAATTTATAACACTATTAAATTTATCTGTGGATGGCGTCTTTTAACTTTTGCATTAAGTTAATTATTTGGTGCTGAATTTACCTGATGAAGTCAGCAGACTAATACATGAGTAATAATTCTCCCTAATCAGGAAAGTATAACCTTCGTTATAATTTAATGAGAAAATTAGCATATTTGTATTATTTTTGTGTTAGAGCAGGAAAATGAATTAATATTCCGGAGTTTAAATTTTCAATAATGCCATACAAATAAAAAAATAGTAACTTATGGGCCTCTTTGATAAAGAGGAAATATGGTCACTTTTGGGTGTCTTGTGAAAGTAGGGGGAAAAAAGAGGGGGAGTAGGATGGGACAAGAAATGGGGATTTTTTTGTGTTTTCTGCCCTGCGGAAATCAGTAGACACTTGGTTATCGTAAAAAAAATATATATATATATATATATATATATATATATACTAGTGTGAATAGATCCGGTGAGGTAATTTAATAATTTATTAGTTCACACTTTTGAACCAGAAGAACTTGCACACAGCAGAGGTTCGACCATACGGAAGTGGTTGGCGCACCGGTTGTGGCTTGGACTTTCAACCTCAAGGTCGGGAGTTCGAAACTCTCACTGCGCAAATCGCTTGTGTCCTTGCGCAAGGCCCTTTATCTACAGTTGCCTCTCTCCAGCTAGGAGTACAAGTGGGTACCTAGTAGGTTCCAACACAACTGCTCTGATTACTAGCTGCAATATTATGGAATAATTATATAATTTAATTTAATAATTTAATTTGGTGTTGAGTGTGTGTTGCATACGTGTTTGATCCAATGACCAGAGTAGTAATGTGAAGCGCTTAGAGACTTTGTGCATGAAGCTCTATATAAGAACGACATATTATTATTATTATTATTATTATTATTATTATACAGCAGATCAATATTTGTAAAGTAAAGATAAGATTCATAAAATGAGATAATAATAATGCAATAAAAACATTCCAAATAAATAATAATAATAATAATAATAATTATTATTATTATTATTATACTACAGTATACATGCACATATATAAAATTTTAACTAAAATGAAGAAAGAAAATACAAAAAAAAAAATGTACACATAATATATAGGCAATGTCTAATGGATGCGTAAACATCAAAAACACTACAGAATGTATATTGCAGCCAGGTTTTACCTTTTTATCCAATTGTAGTCTCGATTGTTTAGATCAAATACAAATCACACATAAAGGCGTGACAAAGTAAACAACAGTTCCTATTAGACATTTACCGATAAAACCGATACCCCGCCCAGATACCAGTAAACAATATATAGACCTAAGAGCTGTAGACACAGGGAGCCTATTTTTAAATTTGTTGTGACAAAACTTAATTCTGTAATTCTGTTTAAAGACAAATTTGTAACTTTAAATTTAAGCAGAATAACATAGAGTGCATTACATAGTAAAAGAAGGAGAAAAAGGAAAGACAATACAATAATTCAATAATTCCTTTTTATATATTGTCAGTTGTTGTTTTGTAACTGTTGTAAGGGTCGAACCTCTCCTGCGCGAGTGTCCCTCTGTTATAAAAGAGAGAACCCATAAATCTTATCTTATCTAAGACAATCTATGAAGAGGGTAGGGGTAACTTTGTAACTTTAAATTTAAGCAGACTAACATAGAGTGAGTTACATAGTAAAATAAGGAGAAAAAGGGAAGGCAATACAAGACAATATATAAAGTGTAGGGGGTGGTCAAGTTACTATAAGAACAAGTGTCCATTTACCTGAAGATGGAAATTTACTCTTGTTTTTTATGAGTTTAAAAGAGCACACATTTAACTGGAGATGGAGCTCTGAAAGACCTCTGTTTACATGTTTTAAGGCACCATTTACAGTATAAGGTGCAAGTAGAGCACAGGAAAGTAAAGTGCGACTCACTTGTGATTTTTTTGCAGCCCGAGAAAATGAATTACAAACCTTATGTGTGCAGGCCCACCAACATCTTTGGATAGACAACACTTGTTCATCTTTAAAAAATACTGATCATCTGTAAAAAGTAATTGTAAAACTGAGCATAAAGTGGCCATAACACAGTGTATGAAGGTTTTTGTAAGTGCACTAAAACATCAAATTTTCGTGCGGCCGTCAGAGTTGAATCAAAAATACACTTTGGCCCTGCGACCAGTTTTAATGACCACAGCTCAAATAGAAGTTACAGTAGATATATCTATTAAAAAAATTATATTGATTGATTATATATTGAGTGTATTTTTTAGGGTTTCAAATTAACAGGATTGTATCAGAGTAGTGTACATTAGTAGTATGAAATAGTAAAATGATCTTATATTATGCTGGATTTTGGAACAGTTGAAATTTGTATTTAGTGTGTATTACAGTACTCGAGTAGTAAAGTCTCAACAGAACCAATAGTCCAATAGAGCAACACACATCAATAGGAGATGAAAAATGTAAACATAATTGATTAATGCTAAAGTATCTGCAGTTATGTGCTGTTTAGATGCATTGTTATTCTGATAGCAATATCAAAGATAGCAATGACGATAGTTAACTTTTAATGATGAGGCCAGTAAATGTAACTTACAAAAACTTATAAAAATATATCATGGTATTCTAAATATATTTCTAAGGTTAAATGCTACCGCGTTTGAGACGGTGTTCACGATCAATATCATATTCTACTCTACACATTCTGTTAATACAACGACCTCCGATTTTGACTACACTTGCATGCTCATTAATATGCATAATTATAATCGGCGAAGCGAAAAAATCTATAGGTTAATGAATATGTTAAGGTATATGTTATGTTCGGGCATTCATGCTTCAATGTCATATTTTATTTTCAATTTACTAATTATGTATTCATATGAGTTAATTTGTAATTGTTTGGAATATATGTTGAGGTTCAGAAATATTTTGTTGTTTGTCGTACTTGCATTATCATAATACAAAGTGTTAATTGATTTTTTTTTTAAATACTAATTTCTAGCAGTTAATCCACTTGAAAGATAGGCTAAAATCTTGAAAAAACATTAATTATTCACTATAATAATTTATTCAGCTTTCAAACAACTTTTTTTTATGATAATGTCGTATTGATTGTAAATCAATAATATGAATTAAAAGTTTGAGGGGTATTCACAATTTTTTATATACCAAATGTTTTATTTTCTTCAATTTGTTAATCTTTAAATTAATAAATATTTCTAATTTTTGATAGAATTATAAACATATGATTTTTAAGTGTAAATTCAGATATATATTGTCATAAGCCATTTACGTACTTGGAATAAGGGAAAGGTACATTGAAACAAACAACACTTTATAATACTTATTACCACAATATTAAAAGCTGATTCTAACATTAAAAACATATACACATTAAATATTTGGTTCTTTATGTTGCAAAATAATGTTCTTAATGTTAAATCTACAGTATGATATTATTAACATTTGTATTAAGTTAATAGATTTGGACAAGCAGTTTTGTTGTGATTTAATTATATGTATATATTTTTTTAAATTTCATATTTATTATTAACTGAAATTGAAGTAAAAGGATTGTGAAATGTAATATTAAGAATAGTTGAATTGGGTGTATTTTTGAACTTCATGCAGATATTTTTGTTTGCTATATTGCAGCATCTTAAATACTCAACCAAATATCTTCTAAATTTTTGTATCTGTTAACAAGATCTTAATTTTCGCATGTCGCATTTCATGTGTAATCTAAAAACGACAGCAATATTGTACGGTTCATGATCTGTGACGTTAGCACGTGTGCAGAAAGAGTTATTATCATAGACGATTGTTTAGGCTTAGATTCATTAACAGAACCGCTTTATAGTTGCTATCGTTACATTTGGATAAGCACGAATACATCCACGTACAAACGTCTGTCGATTAGTATATCTATGTGTCAGAATGTACGAAATGCATCAATTCAACATACTCGCATTCATGTTCGAACAAACCCTAATCAAAACTGAACGTCCGGTGATTGTAACATTGCATGATGCGTTCAATTTGAATGGCGTATGTGTATGAAATGGAGATAATTTTGTTCTTGTGATTTATGATTTATCTAATTGTGGCATTTTTTAAAAGGTTTAGTTGATTGTTTCGGATATTTTTAGATGTCTTGATGACTACGACATCATTGTTTATGATTATTGGGGTCTTTCCTACTAGTGGAGTTCAATTAAGCACATTATTAGAATTCCTCATTTGAAATAATCTTGAAAATTGTTTATTTGAAAAATCTCAATTAATTGACTTATGGTACAGTATATGCTATATTTCCAGCTGTAGGAAGAAATTCACACCTTGTATATAATGGAACATTCCTGGCATGTTGTTTGAACACCTTTGCTTCCATGCGATATTACTTGTTTAAAAAATATTGTTTAAATATGTAAATAAATAAATTAAGGATTGTTAATAATTTTATTCCTAGTCAATTTATAGATGTGGTTAATATTATTAACTGTGTACTAACATTTCCATACTTGAATATTTGATCTGTAACTTCATGATAACCTCAGTTGAAGTTTTATTTTTAAGGATTTATACTTCATACTGAGGAGCAGATCCAGTAGGGGCATGGGGAAACTTCCCTCTCCCTTCCCCCCTCCCCCCTCCATTTTGCCAATAAATTTTAAAATTTCAATGCATGTATTGAAATTAGCACTACTCACTTATCTATTCTAAATATGTTGTTCCCCCATGTTTGAAAAATTCTATATCTGCCCCTCAGTTACTGTGTCAATTAAACTCAACTACCATGTTGTAAATTGTACAATATGCTAACAGAATAAAGGTAAATACAAATCTGTGGAGCATCTGAAAAAAATCTGGAAAAAACTTCTTTTAGGATACTGAAATCATAAGATTCAAATTCATAATTTATTGGTCCTAGTGGAATCTTGTAACAGGCAAAGTGATAGCAGAGGTTAAACAAAAGTGACAGTGTAACACTTCAAAACTATTATATAATGTACAAACAATTATATATTAAGCAGGCTAATAATTCATAATTACATAACAGTTGTGTAGTAATATATGTATCATGACAAAAATGATTTACATTTTTACTACAAAGAGGTAGGATGATAACATTATACAGCAGTTGGTTTTTTTCATTATATAGCTTTCTTTTTCTTTTCCATTAAAACATATAAAAATGTATAAAAATCAAAATTGCAATGAAAATTCCAGGGAAAATGTGCCTGCGAGACCAGAGGAGCATTCAAAGAAATCACAGCTTAAAGATCACAATGGCGACATCAAAAAGAATTTATAAATAGAAAAAGTACCGTATATACTTGTGTGTAAGGTGATCCATGTACAAGACGATCCCCAAAATTGAGATGATTTGGACGATTTTGTGGCTGAAAACGGAGCCAAGTGTAGGGCCAACCTCTAAATAATAATAGTAGTAGTTTATGGGCTTTTAAATGTTCATCAAAATGTTATTTCTCCACATTAATTGTGTTCTTTCATACTAACGCAATAGTAGCTTCATTTCTGTAGAAAATGTGCATGTTACCGACGATCTGCATTTAAGACGAATATGATTTAATAAACAATGTGTGTCTGATGCTTATGTGAAGATATAAAGTACACAACCAATGTTAACAATCTTCTATTTTGTGAATATTTGTAAAAATTATTTTATTTTTAGTAAAATATGTATGTTTCTCTGTAAAATGGGAAGAGTTGAATTTACTAGCGTGTTTATAATCATACAAGTTACAAAATTTATTAGTTTGTTTCTAAGTTTGAATTAAACTTATTAATAATAACTGCAGTTTTCTAAAAAAAATTACTGATTTTCTTTTACATTTTCTCCATACAGCATTTCATGTTTTCCTTTTAAAATAAGTTTATCCAGTTTTTAAATTAGTATTTTAAATCGCTCTATTACTGATATAGATGTAATTATTTTACAGCGAATTATTCATATTTGTTTTAAACCGATTATTATATTATGCAAAGTGTCTTTGACCTTGATAGCCCAGATTCATGCTGTATGAATGTAAAGGTTATCAAAAACAGGTGTTTTGTATATAACAATATAAAATATATTGTTCATTGTTGTATACTTCTGGTACAGATCTAGTGTACCTATGTAGAATTTGTTATATTAAAGTCAAGCTCCGTTGGAAAAACAAATTTTGATATTTGACAAAAAAAACTTGGGAATGGTTAACGAGATTTCACAGCCCCTGCCCTCATCCAGGTTGTCCGTACTAGAATAGAAGAAGAAATTAAAATACTTGATTGAGATAATACAAATAATATCTATCTATCTATTTACTAAAAAAATGAAAAATTAATGGGCGATAAACTAATCATTTTTTTTTATTAGGCCTCGTTTTATATAATCATTTAATCATTTATGTTTTGATTGATTGAAATAAAGATGAGTTTGATTTAATTGATTGAAAATAAGCATATTACTAGTCGATTGTAGCTATATCTAATCAGTGAGATTAAATGCAATTAACAATGATTAATGGCAAAAATAGTACAATAACATGCCAGAGAAGAGGAAGATGGATTATAATACATGATTGTTATTTTATATACAGTAGATGATTAGAAACCTTCAATTCCGCGGTCAATATTGTTAAGACCATTGAGTGGCGATTGGTAACAGACAATTACAAACATCATCATTATTAATTCAATTGCTGTAGTCATTAGGAAATTAATGAAGACACTTTTTAATTCAATTTGTGAGCGAGGAATTTTATCTCTAACTGCTTAGTATCCAGGTAACTTATGTCAAAAATGATTGAAACATCTCAAATATGTTTGAATAGTTGATTTTTACCTCAGATTTTAACAAGTATTAACTATTATTTGCCTGGCTTTTTTCTCAAACAAGCTAATAGTTTTATGCATACATGTTGCAAGGAAGTTGTATGAATATAATTGTTGTACCTTTGTGAAAAATAGGCAATATTGTAATCTCTGATTCCAAGTATTAAAGTTCTATGCGTTATCTGCTATATCACTAAACCAACAATAATCACCTCAATCAGAATGCTCTGTGTGGCATTTTGCGCGGCCGGCCAAGCGATGAGCCAAGAAAGCCTTGATAAAACTAAATAAAAATCAAATCACCCTTGTACGAATCTACAAATTATTCATTAAGCTCTTTGACCAAAATGTCTGTATGGCTATATAATCATGATATATCTATATATGGTCATAATATGATGACATCATGACCATATTTAGATATTCCACATGTTTTCTTCACAGCTTAAACATCAGGAAACTTGTAGACTAGTTATTATACACCATTTTTTTAAAATCACTCTATACATAAGCATAAGAGTTGTTTGGTGTTTGTTATTCAACTGGCAATGTTGTAGTTCCTATTTTGGTTTTTGAGGTACATAGCATAGTAATTGGGGGGGGGGGGGGGGGGGGGGAGAGGTCACCATAGGCTGAAGTTCCTCTAGTTATACCTCTTTGCTTTGGTATAATCACATATTTTACCTGAACAATTTCTAAAGTTGCTTTTTGATTCTAGAATCTTCAATTGTATAGGTAATTGCACTAGTCATAAATTCAAATATTGCTATTTAATTCTCGCTGATTTTGTAGCTTCAAGATATTGAAATCTCTGATGGTTTATTTTGATCATCGCAGACTTTTTGATGTATTCTACGAAATCTCAAATAATCATTTTCATGGTTTAGTTGGAAACTATTTTTCTGTGATTTATTACGCTACCCACAGCCGCAGTAAAATACAGAGATCAGCATATTATTCGCATTTAATTTTCTTCAGATTCCTGTCATTATGAACAAATTCCGGGAGATTCTGGAGAGACTTATACCTTTAGAATTCAAATACCCTTTTCTATATAGTGCTGCACCAAATGCAAATCTTCCTACGGAATTTGATGACTTGCGATTAAACTAAAATTGCTGTATACCTTGTCTAAATGCATATTAGATGAACTTCAACATGTATTTTAACATTATGCTTTACAACGTTGGAGATTTATGTTACTGAAGATTAAGTCTATACCTAAATATGGCCGTGCAAGTCACTTGTGTCCTCGAACAAAGCAACGGCGGCTCCAGAAATTTGCTGACTAGAGGTCCGACATATCTGACAGAGGGGTCCAAACCAAGAGGTCCCGGAATAAAACATTTTTTTAGGGTACATAAGGAGAGTTTTTATGGCTTAGTATGGTCCAAATTGTGCTTTTAGACCAAATATGTCGATTGGCAATCAAAATAATTTTATTTAGATAGGCACATTATTATTTTTTTCTATTTATACAGGGGGCTTAGGCAATGATTTAAGAAAATAGTAATCCATAATCCAATAAATTCCATTTAATTATGACTTTCATCTATTAATAGATTAATGTAAACAGGTATAAAGTAAACATATACTGTAATAATTAGAACTCAGTGCTACTTTGTTTAATAGTGCATGCTTGTCATACAGTGCTATACCTGTCTCTTATACACATCTAGGTGCCTGTTTTTAAACCATCTACAGTAGGCCTGGGACATATGACAAGGACACCTTTTGTCACTTGTATGATGACACAAAATGCCTAGTGATATTTAGATATACTGACAATTTTCTACAAAAATTTGATTGTCCTAAATTCATTAAACTGTGGGGATAACTCACTTTTTAGGAAGATTTTGAGTTAATTATGCACTAGTATAATTCCTGTCTGTAGACCACCTAAAACCATTTATAGATTAGGGTTTAGAGGTGGTCTTGGGAAGTTAAGAATTTAGGATTTTTTGTATTTTCTCATGGTGCAAAACAGGCCTATGTTTACCTTCCGTATAGGCTATGTATCTTTGACCTTTAGTGTATAAAATTTATAAGTTTTAATCTATAATTTATGCAGTCATTATTTGTTATTTACTGTATTTGATGATGATAAACTTAATTGGAAAGAGAAACTTTGTTACTATTAACTCTACTTTTTAAGGCACATGAAGACATATCATGTTTGCGGTAGAATCATTTTGATGTTTTTATGAATCTGTAATTTTATCGTTTTACGCTTTAGTGCAATAGTATACAAATATCATGAGGGCGAAAATGTACTATCATTTAGTGTAATAGTTACTTTTTATTGTCCACTTCTTAACTAATCAGATTGCCTAGAATTTACGTTTGCAGTGTATAATTTGATTTTAAATTTTCGATATACAGAACATGAAAAAGTAGCAAGAATTACTAAGTCATCTTTCCTGCTCCATTTAATGTTTTCTTTTTGTTTTTTCTGTTATCTGCATTTCTCTTTGTATACCATTTTCTATTTTTGTTCCTTTTTTTTCTGAGCACTCCCTCAAATTGGCACAGTAAGGTTAGTATAGTGCCTCTTTATAATAGAGGGATTTAGCGATGATGTTTACAGGTGGTCACGTGACCTAACTTGGGTATTCATAAAAACATTACAGTGCGATAGTGTAGGAAAAGATAATGTTATGGTTGTGAAAACAACCACCCACTGTTAACGTTTGAAGTAAATGGCTAGGAAAGGCGATATGGTTGTTCAAAATAGTGTTTATTTACTTATCCTAGCATTCTCCTTGGATTATGTGCTTTGAAATTTAAGTGATTCTTCATAAATTTTAGCCGGCCCTAACATCGCAGCGTAGTTCGCAGGTTGAGGACCATCATTCATACCTAACCATGCCGTACATGTGCAGGGGCCTAGGCCTAACATTTTGTCGAAAAATCTTAATGTTTGCAGCCAATATCCTTTACAGCATTAGCGAAACATTAAGGCAAAATTCTTAAGTTAAATTCCCAATCGATTTGGTATAGTTTACTGGGAATTATGATGAACGTTACAGCAATAAACAAGGGACGGCCGCGATAGAAATCTCCATGCAAAACACCACTGTGTCAGTGGACTGTTTATATCCAACACCCAAATTAGGTCATGTGACACCAATTGTTTGTTTTTATTGATTTTCTTACAGAAATCATTGAAAAGCAATTACGGGCCTGTTATAAGCACCTTTTATCAAGACTAGTTATTTGACTTTTCTTAGGTGGAAGACAGACAGGATAAGAAATTAATTTCTCCCAACTGCTATGAGGCAATTTAATGCAATTTGGAAAAGATATTAGGCGTATGCCAAAACTATACATTTTAAATTCATTTTATACATATACTGTACAGTTTTAGGCCATTTTTCCTGAATTGTCTGTATTAGTATTTTAACTTTTAAAACCTTTACTTTATATTTTAACATTTTATGATGTGATGTCTATGTATTTTAGTATGTGATTGTATATTTTTATTTTTTAATCTGTGAACAACCGGAAATTTTAAACCATATATTTTACTGTGTTTGCAATAAAGTATTAAAAATAAAATGATTGAACATTCAGGTTTAAGCAATGCTAACTATATGTTTCATTGCCTAACCTTTGCATATTGTAAAATTGAATATGCTGGTATTTATTGCACTAAAGATACATGCAGGTATTAGGACCTAGTTTTGGTTTTACAGCCATTCTAAAGGCCAACTCAGGCAGCGACGCAGCCCGACATGATTTGCTGTTGCGTTGGGTCTGCGTGAGTTAACCACAGACGCAATGATCTGTATCAGGGGAAGTCGCGTTGTAGAATATTAAACATGTTTAATATTTCTCGCAACGTCTTAAGACTGTCTCGGACAATGAAGTGCATCGGAACGTTGTTACGATCATTGTCTGAGTTGGCCTTAATTCAATGTAACATTTTATAAATATTATTTTTTCCATGATTTATTATACATTATACATTATTTTATTACGGTAAATACTGTATAATTAAAGTTATTTCACTTATTGTTTGTACTGTATATTAAATAGTTGAGCAACATATTATTAATTCTGTTGTTTGCAAAAAATATATTTTATTGTTATAGTATATAATATAAATCTATACTAATTAGAAGTACTGTATATGTTGGTTTACTATATAATTAAAAGTTATATAGTTCTAATAAATAATAAACGTTATATCTACACAATCATTATATATTATGTACAGTTATCATTATTCATACATAGAGTAACTATACTTTATAACTACTTCAAAATAGTATACACTATGTAAAGATAATATATGTATCACTGATATAGAAGGTGTTAGGTGTTTATATAGAATTTAATATGTGATTTATACAGCTGTCTGTACATAATAGAATGCGTGCATTTTGTTTATTAAATAATTATCATACAGTAGATTATACTTTAGCTTAATATATGTGTACGTTGATCATAATTAATTATGAATGAATGATTTAAGAAAATAGTAATCCATAATCCAATAAATTCCATTTAATTATGACTTTCATCTATTAATAGATTAATGTAAACAGGTATAAAGTAAACATATACTGTAATAATTAGAACTCAGTGCTACTTTGTTTAATAGTGCATGCTTGTCATACAGTGCTATACCTCAGATAATATCTGTTCAAACATTTTTAGTCAGACGGTCAAATATCATAACTTTGGTCATAAAATATTACCATAGTTTCTCTGGTATAAGCCAACTCTTATAAATATGAACTTGGCCTGATTAAGGCAGTGGGCTTATGCTTGAGAATCACGGAAATTTAAGTTGAGCTACTTTGTCAAATTCTTTTGCCTATGGAAAATCCTAGTACGTATAAATGTACTTAAACTTTATACAGTACTTATACTTGAGTAACTATGATCATCAGTAAATCAAACCTAGATCATATTCCTTGAATGATAAAAGAATTAGTAAATACAACGAGAACATAGTGATTACTTACTGACATACGTTCAATTTACAATTTGTGTCAGTGTAATATAATATCGAAGAGATATCTGGTGAAAAAAAAAGTACCAGTGAAAAATTTAAAATTAATATTTGATCAACCTCTGTCTAAACAACTAGAAATTAATTCCAATGACATTGACATGTATAATATCACTTAGTGATTATCATTATGAAAATTAAATTAAAAATTATAATTTGATATTATTAGGATGCCATTAAAACCCATGGGATTTGTCCCAATCTGCAATAATAAGTGAGTATATACAGTGCAGACAGTATGTCAAAATACATATTATAATATACAGTAATATGTTAGTCTTATTTTTACATATTTCCAAGGCCTTTTTGGGGGTTTGGATTGTTACTGCCATTGTTGGAACACATGCCTAGCTCCCTGTAGAGCAGGGGTTCTTAACTCCTCTTCTATTTTTCTTTATTTATTGTTCTTCACATATTTTAATTCTTCAATCAACTTAAAAACATAAATTAGTATGTTTCTCAGTGGCATCAATCCTTGCATTTATTACCATCACCTTTTTTGCTTAATTTTTAAATGAGAATTTCCGAAATCTCGGCAGCTACCACTTGGGGACATCCAGAGGTGTAGGAATTTCGCTCTACATAGTTATCAGTGTTTATCTGTGCTCTGTGACTACTGAACCAACTTGTTTGTTGAGGCCTACTGTAGCTAGTCTTTGAAAACAAAATGGCAGAACAAAATAAACAAAAAAATAGGGGCGAATAAAACCTGCAGTGTTCTTGGTTGTCTTGGTGCTCAAATATGAAGATTGCTGAGGCTAGGTTAGGCAAAATAGACCTGATAAAGTGGCGTATTAAAGCATTGCTGATCGATTGATTGTGGAATCAACTCCAAAGTCTTTTCCTGATTCATGTATTCCTCTTATCTGTTTTTTGATCATCATTTAATCAACCCGATAAACCTAGATTCCTTCGCCTAGAGCATTACTTTTCATCGACTTATCACTTACCAATGAGCAATACAAGAATAAAACAGTATGACTTTCCATGTAAACCCACTATTAGTACTCTCTAATGATTCTTGCTGCAAATTTCAAATTCAAATGCACCTTTTGATGTAAGTTATATAACCTTTCTACTTGATTACTTGCGAACGTTTCTAGGTCCTTGCTTGATTGCTTAGGTTAATCCCGGAAGTCCCCAGTCGAAACTTAAACTGGCAATACTGCTATCCGTGGAGCTTCCTGTTGATTGCGTAAGGAAACATACATGCTTTCTAAAACAACATCGGTTAATTTACTAATGAGTTTGCTACGGTAAGGTGTTATTCAAAAACCAGGTAATCCACTAATTAGTCTTAAATAAAACAAAAAGACAGTAATTTCGAAAAGAGACAGAGACATTTGGAGATTCAATCCGAGACATTTTGAGATTCAAATCTCAAAATGTCTCTGTCTCTTTTCGGAGTTGCTGTTTTTTTGTCTTATGTAGGGTGTTGCATTTGACTGTATGATCTATATATGTTTACATATGCATCCAGATGCAATGCATTGAGGGTTCGGGAGTATTTTTCCCATCCGACGCCATGACAAGGTCATCGTACTATAGAAACTAATAATATTCTGATCCAGGAAAAGCTATGTGGTCTAATTCTGAAGGGCAATGGGCCATCTTAAGCCATAGAATCTCTTCATTAAGCCCACTATGGATTTTAATCATGGATCCTGACCAAGTCTATGGGCAGCCCCTTCGTGTGCATCCCTATGTTTGACTTGTTTAACTGCCTATTGGATATTTTCTTGAGCCTCCATTGCGTAGGTGCTTTCTTACGTATGCCATATATAGTACTAGTTACTAGTAAATAATTACTGTACCTGTAATTATTTGCCAGGCAGAGTAAATAATTCTTATACATATTTACATGTATTCAGTTAGCCAATTAAAAATAACAGAATTTCATTGACAAGTGTAAAGAAAATGAGGCCACTGTTGGCCTGATGAAATGATATGATGCGTCATTCCATGGATCAGGAGAAAATGTCATGTCAGTTATTAGCTTGTGGTAGCAATGAAAATCCCAGGAGACCGGTGCAAACCCAGCATATTACGTCATGTTCAGTCTGTTAAACCAGCTGTGCTGAGTGCTATGCTGGTAGTCGCAATCCTTATCACTCAACCAATTTGTACTAATTTAGGTCACTGGTTAGTTTATCACTGTAGTAGGCCTAAGGATAATGTGGTTGCTGCCTCACTAAGCCATGCTATATAAATATTAGTATAGTCGCACTCAGGCAGTCTGTCTTCAGCCTGGCTACACTGTCAAATTTTTATCTGTCAGATTGATATATGTTTGTTCAAACATTTATTTTGTATTCAAATAATTTATATAATTATAATTAGTTAAGATTAAACCAATTTTAATTTTGACGTTAACTTAAACAAGCTTTCATCAAACATGAATTATCCTCCGGAAGACAATTGAAGCTACGCAATCAAAATGTTGAGATATTCTCCACCAACAACAGTTCATTTCAGAACTATCTACCGTAAGCATTAATATATATTACTTTGCCATGCAAACCTTCAAACAATGAATTATCTTGCTATAAAGAGAGCTAATCAGTTGTTTCGAGATACTTCCTGACAGAATTCATTCATGATATGCTAGGCAGGCAATAGAGGGTGTCATTTGTGTGACGTTTCTCACAACATTTGAGCAACTGACAACATTACAACCTTGTATATAGCTTCAAAATTGATAATGCCATGTGTCTATTTGTAATTTTATCGGATAAGTATTTTCAGATATATTTGACCAAACAAACCCTGTGTCCTTCCTATTGGAAGAAGTTGGACACTGTACTTTCGTAGTTCAATAGATGCCAAGCTTTAGACAATTGACTACAGTGTAAATGCTATACTGGATTATTATAAATTATAGATATGTTTCTCGGCGTACATGTCAACAATAAGGATTCTTGTTTAACGATAGTACTTCCAATTGCTCAGATGGTTAACAAGCTCATTACCTTTCAAAGATTAAATGTCATTCAGTTTCATTTTTTTCGAAAAAGATACATAGGTTAAAAGTACGACCGGTACTGTGTAAATACAACTTCATTTCTTGCTTCGAACAATATTGACATTAATCGAACATTTGTGATATTAAAGTGTTGGTACCACAACATAACTCCGACTTCAAATTGACGAAGATAGAAAAATGTTAAATGTAGACACAATGTATACATAGAGACTAGCCTTACAACATAAAAAGGTGTACATTTATAGATAATCTTATCATAAAGAATGCATGTGTAATTAATCTGTTAATTTTGAAAACAGATAACGCAAAATTTAGAAGAAGGAATAGGAAAGGAACTCGGAGTGGCTCAGATTGGTATAAAAAATTAAATAACAATGATAATCGCTCATCATTATATATATTATTACCAAAATATAAATATACTTTTAATATTTAAAATTGAAATAAATATACTTGTAGCACTTTATAGACTAAACTTTAATTATTGAATACAGCTTTTGCCAGCAATATAAGCTGGCATCATCAGGTATAATGAATTTAACTTTCTCACATTGTAGATTATAGGTGTATTTAAATAAACACCTATTTTTAGTTTATGGTTATTAAATTTCTGTTATATAAAACATTTATATGTAAATATATATTTGGAGTTGAAGAATCTTATTAATTGCTTCTACTTTATTTGGTTAGATAACATGAAGTAAATATTTCATTTTAATTTAAAGTCTTATGCATTCTGTACCTCTTTAACAAACCTATTATACCCAAAGGTCTTCCTTTTTAATTACCCATAATGCAATGTGCTTTATAGTAAAAATAGTATGTTAATAACATTGTAGACAAACTCATGTAAGAAGGGGGGGATTTTTCCCCCCTGAAAATGGTCTTGACCCCCTTATCCCACCCCCAAAAAAGAAGAAACCCATAAATTGTCATTTTTTAGGGGGCTTCGCTTCTTTGACCACCTTGGAGACATTTGAACAATGCCCAACCGGCCCAGCATATTACCTCTCCCTCCCACCCCCAGATTTCAGATGCTGGCGTCGCCACTGATTCCAAACAACCCTTTATTTGACAAAAAACTGCCGTATACCCATATAATCTCATAATATGCCTATATATGGTTATGATGTGATTTCGTCATGACCATATTTAGGCATGACCTATGTTTTTTTTCAAATAAAGTTTGATATTCTTTACAAACCCGTTTCTCCATCTTTTTTCACTACTAATCGTTTATGCTTCATGGATCAAAGCCGTATTATTAGGACATTAAATGCAGACACAATCACTGGACAACTGTTACTGTTGACCTTGACCGTCTGCGGTCTGATTCCCAATGCTATACTGACCACATCATTCTATATTTAGAACAATAGAAGATCAGCTAATGACATTGTTACGTTAATTACAATTAGGCTGACAGGCTCATGCATTGGTAATTAGCAATGCGGGATTGGCATTCCCAGAGATGCAACTACGCCAATGGAGTTACGGTGTCGGCCAGATTAGCCAGTTCTTTTAGTTTTTGTATTTTTTGATATTAGAATGTAGAGACTTTTTTAACAATTATAATTTTGATTTTGTTTGTTTATTTCTTTATGATTGAGAATTGATTATATATATAGAGTTACTTTATGAAGCAAAGTAATTGGTAACTTGCTTATTGGATGTGAAAGAGAAAATATACATATATAATTATATAATATTTTGTCATTGTTCTAATGTTTCTATATAAGTGAAAGGAAAAAAATGAATATTTATAATGAACTGAAAAAGTTGTTAATGGCCATATATGGAAAAACGTGAGAAATATACTTACTATACATGAGAATTTGTTAAAACATGAAGAAGGGTCCATGTGTGTTCATATATGAATAATATAGAAAGAGAACAGGAAACGGAAAATTTTATTTACACATGAATATTTCAACTTAACCTCAGGTTCTCCTCAGCATGACTGAAGTTGTAGGTATGTAATTGTGATACTTGATGGAGTTTTTTATATAAACATATTACATCATAAATACTTTATTGTAAACAAAATGCAGATAATCCGGTTATATAGTCTGGTAGTCATGCTGTAGGGTTTATTATCAAGTTAGTGTCAGTTAGATCAGTTAACTGTGAAATTAGTAGTGTTAAAAGGATTAACCTAGTTGTAAACAGTTACTTACTCAACTGTGAAATGCATAACACTCCTAGGCTGGTCATCAAGTGCCCGGCAGCAGTGGTATGGGATCAAGCTATGGAATACAGGCTCACTAGTTCCCCCCTACAAGTACCAACTTGGCTAGTGTCCTAGCTCTTTATTATTTATTTATTCACTATCTTTAAAGAGGTTGGTTCATCCAGGATGTCTGTCCACCTAGGGAACTTCCTTCTGATTGAATATTAAGCAGTTGGGTCCTGTCTAGTAATTACCTAAAATAAAAACAAAATTAAAATAATATGGTCTAATTTTAAGGGTTTTTTTAAATCTAATTTCCAATTAATGTAGTTTATTTCCTGGATTGTCTACTTCAATATATGTTTATCGGTTATAGATTCCTCTTTATTGTGTAGATTTACATCTGTTTCTGTTTGTGGATAGCTTGGAAATTGATCCATAGTTTATTTAAATAGTGATTCTACACACTGGTTCTCTGCTTTGTAATTGATTTAATAGTCCTCGCTTGAATCAATATGCCTCTATGAAATAAATCTCTATTACAATATATTTTAACTGTGTCGCATTTAAAGGGTCATGTTTAACTTGTTATTACTATACCTACTACCACTCACTTTCAGTTTGTACAAGTGAATGTTATTACAGTATTTTGCAGCCAAGTAGATTCAAGTATCTACCCTGATAAATAAATACAGTTAGTCATTGTGAATCTATACTGAATATATTTCAAGTTCTTCCTGGACCTGACAGAAGAAGTGTCCCAGCCTAATTTGAAGGGCTTAACCTCTTTAAATACCGTAAATCTTCCATTATGTACTTCTCTAATGGTCTGTCTCAAGGTCATTACCAATTTTTTTTTGCAAAAAATGATGTGCCCATATTTGGATATAATATGACATCATAATATTGATATATGAGCGTGTCACACAAATTTGTTGCATAAAATTTGATAGCATGAACAGAATTAATAGCAATGGTTTTAATAAGTTTTACTAACCGCCATTAATATATAATGCTGTGGCATTGTATATAAAGTCTTTCCGTAATAGCGCCACCCTGTTGCTACAGTGTTTTCTGTGCAGTACTGCATAGCAGTTCCCGACGCAAGCAGGAAGTTTTCCCGATTTGACAGCCCAAACAGCATCAACGAAAGCTGTCGGAAATATAGCGATTGTATGAAACCACACTTTACATGTTCATTATATTGTTAATTAATGTTGCAGCTCTTATTTAACGGTACATACGGTAGCCATATGACATAAGGATATAAATAATCGATTTCTCACGGATAACAAACATATTAATGACGTTGTCATAAGGATAATATAATATGGTACGAGAAACACTTAAATAATTTTTAAATGAAAGTGGTGCACTTGAATAAGCATTTTTCCCGAATAGATTTTATTCTCGAATAAGCAAATCACTGAGGCCATAACAAAATTTAGAAGCATCGAAAACATAAGTCTTGAAAGTACCATACTTTTTAATCAGAAGTATGACATCAAATTCAAAATTAAAATTCTGAAATTGAAAAGCCCCTAAATGATTGGTAGATGTTTTACTTTTTAAGTAATTAATCATTTTAAGTGCATTTGAAATATTATTACTTGTCTGGTTAAAGTAAGACTATTTTTTTTTCTAGCCCCCATGCCATGGTGGTATCATCCCTGCCCCTAAGTATTTATTTGTAATTGATGTATTTTCACTGATGAAGCAAGTGTATTGCACTAAAGTTTGTTCTGTGCTATAATTTACTTTTTATTAAATTGAGTTGACTATTTCATTTGCAAAGGGTGTACAGTATGTGATGATAAATGAACATGTCTTTGCATGTAAGTGATACAAATGGAATGAATTAATTCAATAAGCAGAATCGTTGACCTATATGTAGACTAGTATTCAGATGACTTGGGTATACAATGCAGTAGAGCAATGTAAAAGTATATAGGAAGAGAATATTTTATATTTTTAAAATTTAAGACCCAGCAGTATATGAAATTTCTAGAAAAAAAAAGCAATATATTTGTTCAACATGTTGTTCTACCTCAGTTCATTGAGTATAGGCCCACTACCTACTTTTGTTTCAATTCTACACATCAGCATTTCCCTGGCAAAGCCCAGGCCATTATGTCTATTTATCAAGGTTGATCCTGGTGGTCTGCATTCTATTGTTCGGCTTAGTGGACTCTGCAATTTAGGAGAGGTAGTCCCAGATTAGAGAATGCGATTTGATTTGGTCATACCTACTCTTTCCATTACCACAGCAAAAGTCATGCGACTCCGATTCTTAGTTGAGCATGTGCTACATCCTGCACAGACGCCTGGTGTGGCTATCCATGCAGTGTGCGAGCATGTGGGGGGATCGTCAACAATATTTATTACATTTTAAGATGTGCGCGGCTATTTAGGCTGTCGATATCAAACATTTGTGCGTAATAAAGAAATTAAAATTCACTTTCAGTTGGTTATTATCACTGTAATATCACAATTACATTGAGAGAAATAGTTACACGGTTTTATATGATTTCCAATATATTTTATTGAGAAACTCTTTGAATTAAAATCAATACTCAGTGTTTCATTGAATAATTCACTATATACCATTTATATTCCCACTTGGTGGTCGAATCATTTTTAAGTATGACCTATAAATGCCACATCTTCATTTAGAAAGAACATCTCTCCATAGAAGATTCCGAGAACGGCTGCATCAATTTCCCGGACAAATTATTAGACTAATTTACATATTGAGAAACATTTGGTTTTGTTGTACGCAGATTTGAAGTTGATGATGTTTAATATGAACAATTATCTAGCGTGTGTCTTTCAAAATGGATTATCACGTATCTGTGTTATATTCAACGATTTTGATGTGTCGTAATGCTTGACACGGACAGTTCACCTGAATATTTTTTTTTCCCAGTAGATACATTGTGATATGATGCGATAGTCTAAATTAATGTTTCTTTTGCAGAGTCGCTAGTTTGAACACTGGAAGATCTGCCTGTAGTCAAATCTAGAAAAGAACAAAAATCCAATTTAAACATTAAGTTACTTAGTTAAAAGGATAAGTAAAGCTCTAGAGAAACTATTAAATTTTATGTGACAAAAAGTTGGGATATGCCATTATATAATGCCCATACATAGGCACATTAGTCACTAAAATTTTATTGTGGGAATCTAGCTTTACTGACCACCATCCTCACATTAATTTCTTTTATTTTTTCTGATGTACTGTAAGTATTCGAAATTAAATTCTTTGTAAATGATTACTATTGTCTACTTAATTATATTTTTAAAATGTATAATTATGTAAATAGTATAATTTACAAAATTCCTACATTACTTTTACCTTCTTTCTTATTATTTGGAATTAAAATTTCAAACACCTGAATATATATATGTCTTAAGAAAGGTGGTCAGATGAATAGACACCATATACACTTTCTTTAACAGTGTAAAAATCCATAAAATAAAAGGATATAAAAATACACTTCTATTGTTAAGGTGTTGTAAACCGTGTATGATTTATTGATGCAGCTCATTTACTCATCTTAGGACTGTTCCCATGCTTCTTAAGAGGGCATTGGACGCGTGGTACCAAGTATCTGTTATTAATCTATCGATTTGTTTTTTTTTTGTCTTGGTTCTATTTATTGAGTCTCGATGCTTTCCCTGTCGTTGTGTTTGCATGACATAGTTTGAACTGAAGACTGTATGCAAAGTCAAGGTTGCTGGTACAAATATTGATCGCAGAGTACAATACACTCTACAGTGAAGGGCAGTGTGTAATTCAACGAAGCAGGCTAGGTTGCTTGTGATGAGTCTCTTTAGGTGCAAATACTAGCTTTGCTTATTTAAACCAATTGCGGGGGTGTAGCTTCGAGCTGTGATTTCACCCCCTCCACAATGCAAATGAGTTCTGCTAAGTGGTGAGAAAATAAAACTTTCTAACATTACATCTTAGCAATCTGCTGCAATATCCACTTTCACAGCTAAACATCAAAAAATTATTTTTTAAGGAAACATCATAACTTTCAGTCAAAAACACATTTGATCTTAACATTGTTTTATAATTTGTGTTATATAAATTCTAAATTATTATTATTATTATTATTATTATTGTTATTATTATTTATTATTGTTATTACTATTAATATTAATTATTATTATTTAATGTTACTATTATTATCATTATTTATTATTATTATTATTATTATTATTATTATTATTATTATTATTATTATTATCGTTATTATTATCATGTCCTTTCATTACTTTAGCAATTAAGCATATTTAAAGTATATAAAAAAGAACTGAAATTTCATTGCTTACTTGTTACACCAAACAACAGTATTAATAAAATAATAAAAATATTTTGAAATAACTTTGTATGAATCCAAATGTATATAATTACATTGAAATTTTCTTTTTCTTTCTTTCAATCTCAATATAAGAGAAAACTATATTATTTTACTCACCTAAATGTAGTATGCGATTAAAAAAATATCTTATTGTATTGTATTGGATCAACATTGAATTAAATTTATTTTATTTCTCTCTATATACAATACATAAAAACACTATATATATACAGGATACAATAATAGAAAAATCATTAACAGAAAATTGTACAGTAAGGATATATTTTCCGCAAGTCTGGAATATGGCCAAAGCAATTACTATTAAAGTATGCATCGCATCTTGGATGGATCATATCGTACAGACTAATATTGTCACCTGTAGTAAAATATATCATTATTTGATGTCGAAAATATGACACTAATATTCTTCTATGACACTTGAATCGTGAAAGTAATCGTCCTATTGTATTTTACCTGGTGCTCTTTGAATGTTTCATATCATATTTATAATGAGATTTTAAAATAACTGAAGAGGCCGATGTGAGAAATATATAAGCTTCTTGAAATATTTGTCATAATCATTATCACAATCATTGCTGTCATCTGTAATCGTTTCTTTGATGTCGTCTTTCTCATAACATCATCAAAATCATTGTTAATTATAATCTTATCATTTTTGTCATTATTTATATTAATCATCATATATAATTTATCATTATCATTATATCACCAAATTCATCATCGTTATAGTCCTCTTTATCATATTCATTCATCATTAGCATTATCATTATCACCATCTCTATTCATTATCATCACTTATTATCATCATTGTCATCATATTTATCATCATTTTCATTATCACTGTGATTTGCAATCAACATCAACATTATGTTTGTAGTAATCATAGTCGTCATTTTAGTTGTTGTCATCCTATAATCACCATCATTATCATTAATCATCACAAACATTTTTACCACCATTTTCATCACCACTATCATTACCTTCATCTTCATCACCGTTATCATAATCATCCATGAGACTTTAACAGACTGTTGGTACTGGAGGATACTTCTGCTGTTAAATTGAAAACAAAAAATGATTATGAAAAAAATTAAGTTTGATCCCAAATAATTGGATCAATATTGGCACATTGCAAATGGTCTTTTTGGTTCCAATATAAAAATGGAATAAAATACAGACAACAGTAACCAGGAGTAAAGATAAGAAAATATTATTGTATTAATTTATCTGTTACATACAGGAAAGGATTTAAGGGGAGCTGCTTCTCCCCTCCCTTTTTGTGGAAGTTAAAAAAAAGCAGAAAAAAAAGAAGGAAAAAGACATTATTTGATCGCCCAAAACACCTCAGAGGTTATTTTACGGGTGTCTAGAAAACAAAAATTTCCTGGACCAACTAGGATAGTGTTGTCTCTCGATCAATCACCCCCCCTCCCCGGACATCCGTGGATCCTCCCCTGACATAGACAATACTGTCCATCTGTATATGATTCAACAAGAACATTTGAGCCAGTTTTTTTGTATCTTACTATCTGGGGTATAAAGGTGTAAGTGTATTATACAGGTCTATACTTATCAATGGAATAATTTTGAGAATATGAATAAGGTCATAGTAGGTCATCATAAACAACACTATATTTCATGATTATATTTCATTTGAATTGAGGATCAGTATTAAGAGCTATAAACAATGGTCTTTATGGTAATTGAAAAGCCATGATTTGGCTTGTTAGTATTCATGCATCGCCAGTAAGTGTGTGGTGCCAAAGAACATACTGTAATGTGGAATCAATAGATATCAAATAAATTAAGATAAATATTAATACGTCATATCTGGCCTTGGGATAGTGTTTCAGGCAAATTTATGAAATTACGAAATGAAACCAATTAGCGAAAACGAAGAAATCATAATCGACATTGGTTGGGAAATTAATTTTTGTGCTTTTAGACTTTTATAGCATACATGTGTTATATGTGTTTTTTTCAATTTTCTGTTGGTTTCCAGAGTTAATAATTTAGTATTTGAATAAATCAAAATATGTATTTGTATCATAGATTTGTGAATATATCGAGCCAACATGTGCTGTGTGGAAGAAACATCACAAGAATTTTTTTTCACATTATATACATAATTTCCTAAATACATATTAATAATAAATGTATTAATTTTATTTATAATGTTTTAAATGAAACTAATGTACAACTTCATCCTCAGTATTTTTTGTAAGTCATAAATGAGAAAGTGTGTATGGTATGTGTGATTTTTATATTTTTATTATTTTTTTCAGCCCGTACTTCTTTCATGTTTACTAGAGCCACCGCTCACCGCTCCGCGTGTTAAACCTCTATTCGGTATTAATTTTAAAAAATTTTTGTATAAAATAAAAAATATTCTAAGATATTTGAGAGCTGCTTGACAAAAAAATTTGGAAGAACTAAAAAATGGGCCATGAAGGTTTGTTGGAAATCACCTCCAGTTTATGTGTACAAAATTTCCTGCACGTCCGTAAATGGCGGTGTTGGACGCTTTTAAAGTTCCGGTAACAAAAACAGCAGTGAGGTTCTGGGTTCCCCCTTGCACAGACCTAAAAATATTAAATCTGTGTTTGTTGGATTGTAATACGTATAAACTCTGTTTAATATCTTTTTAGGGTGCATTTGCAAATATCACGGCCCTACATTCAATTAAAATAACACAGATTCATGTATTCCACACAAGTGTTTGAAATTTCTGCCAATTAAATTCTGAATTTTCCATTGTGTACATAAATGTATTAAATGCGGTTGTATTCATGAAATGCTTTTGGTTATTAAAACAAGCGAGAGATAGGATTTCAGTTGGCAACTATGAATTGACTATTAGATTTCCAGTGTAAGTGCAATTACATCGGCCACAATCATAAGATAATTTTAAAGCTTTTGTCATGAAGCATCCCAATTATTTCATTAATTTGGGTATCAAAGCTGAAAAACCATATTTCATGAATTCATTGAGTTAATACATAGAACATTCGCTAGCCCACCCATTTCTTTAGTCCTCCAATTTCGCAAAACATTTGCAAATACATTTTTGGAAGTTTTATCTAGTCTAGAAACATTATGTCATGTCTAATAAATTGGTGGAAAAAATATTCTTGTCCATGGCAGTCAAACATGTTACAATGCAACAATAATTATTTTAACATTATTCCAGTTTTGTATTCATTGAGATTCATCAATATAATATTATGGTGAAATTGTTCTCTCATCATCACTTTGGTCATCCTGTACATGTTATAATAATATCATTATTAAAAAATATCATTATTAAAAAAGTTGATTATTCTTGAAGAGGATATATGGTTGAAATTGTCCCATCTGTCATGAAATGACATCTGGTTGTGAATAAAGTATCCCAAGAGATGTAACAAGTCTCTCAACAGTTAGGTGTAAAACAGGATTTCTTATAGATTATAACAGAAGGTTATGAACCAAGTCACTCACAAGCTGTAAAATAGGCTCCCAGCAGGAACATGTGTCTACTGCTCGACATGTGTTTTGTTGGCTACTTTTAACTCATCCATGCTTTCTGTGTTGACAATTCACTAGGATAACTGTACAAGTATATACCAAATTATTGTAACTTTTTAGTGAACATTCTATGACAGGTCTTATCTAGCAGCTTTCTGTGATGTCAACTCAGTTGATAACTTCCTTTAAATAGGACAGGTCTTATTTAGCATGGCATCATATTTTGTAGACTAATACTTTTCATTTTTATCTTTAGCTTATGAGTATGACCCATCCCATCATTCCTCTACCAGATTTACTCTTACAAAGTCAACTGCCAGATGACAACAATCTATCTACTACTCCTCTAGGGCAGTAGTCACAAAAACAACTTGTTAAACAATCATTTAGGTTTCTTTTGAAATGCAACAACTTGTTAAACTGTTTTATGACATTTCTCATACTGTAGTTGCGAAGAATACAGCAACTACTCGTGAAACAATTCTTCGAGAGTCTCTTAAGATGCAACAACTATTTACAAACCAATCCTTTAAATCCTTGAGATGAAAAAAACTTTGGCATAGACAAAGTCTCATTTAGTGTAAGAACTAGTTGTGAATTGAATTTCTTAAGCTCCAACAAATACTTTTATAAAGCATCCATTATCAAGATATACAGTAACTACCTGTTGAATAGTCTATTTAAATATATTTGAAGATGTACTGTAACAACTAGTGTAAAACAGTACCTTTAAGTCTTTCAAAAAATATTGCAACTGGTTTTAAGACAAGTCTGCCATATGTAATGTAGTATGGAACATGCAACTACTTTAGAAACCGTCTGTTAGTTTCTTACAAAATCTAGTAATAATTTACCTGTAGACATGTTAATGCTTATAACTAGTAAGAAGTGGTAGTGAATCTACCATTTGATTCTTTTATGAGATGCAACAGGAACAACTAGTTACAAAACATTCCCTTTATGTTTGTCATGAGATACAGAACTATCTAGATGTATGTATTATAATTATTCGATGTTTTCTTCTTCAATTTTGTCTCAATCCATCTTGGTTACTGCATTCCTCTTTTTGCAAATTCTCAAATTTTCAGACTTTAGACGTTAGCTGCATGTATTATAGCATAACTAGATGTATGTATTATGATTTTTTGATGTTTTTTTTTTTTCGTTTTTATCGCATCTATCTTGGATACTAGAATTCTCCTTTTTCCAAAATCTCAAATTTACAGACTTTCGAACTTAGCAGCATTCATGGACTGTCATTCTCACATCGTCCATGTTCTCCAAAAGGTCTGCTTGCCTTCAACTGATTCACATACTAAGTATAGCACCATTGACACAGATCTGTGCGTCGCTTAAATGACTTTTCAACTTTCCAAATAGTATCTAGGGCAAGTTAATAATTTTTGTACAGGTTTTCAGAAGTTTACATTAAGCCCATAATTATTATTATTCTAAATTATTCTGCCATCCGTCATTTTACTCCATACAGTATGATCATCATCTATCATTCTTATTAGTTTTAAATTTATGCAAATAAATACAAACTTTGCAAGTTCTTACAAAATCATTGAATGTGTTAACATTCCTTCTGAAGATATTATATATGAATTTTACTTTTCTTTAATTTCGTTTATTTCCTTTTTCCAATTTTAGAAATTTTTTATATGCTATATTTAGTAACATTCAACTCAAAATCCATATTTTATTGACTTGTGCTAATTTGTTATCCACAAAGTAAAAATGCTACTCCACTTAATTCTTTTCTTAATCCCATTTTTTTTTTATCCATAAGGCTTTAATTTGACATTTTTTGTTTCTCTTTTGTTTCTTTTTCCATTTTTCCCCTGATAAAGTACAAAGAGCCATATAGCAACAAAGTTTAACTTCTCATTGTTACATAAATTATTATGATTTTGGTTTTCTAGGGTAATGAATTGACTAGCCTTCATAGCTCAAGTATAAATCAGTCGACATTGATGGAACACATGAATTATGCTGTCATGTTTTAACATGGATGAACTCTTTTCACTTCATTTAATGTATTTATTAGTTTGCTGTCTGAATTGATAACTTTCTATGATTTATGTTATAAACAACATTACATAAATAATAAATTATAGACAGTGAGTGGAACAGAGACAGATGAAGGAAATTTATGTTAGGGTCTTATTCTTCATGTGAAGTGAAGATAAATCATTGATAAGAATACAAAAAAAAACTTGTTTCTTGTGTGCTAACTATAATTCGTTTCTTTAATAAGTTTGAATAAAATACAGTATATCAGGTAGATTGTGAGTCATATAGTTAAAAATTTACTTTTTGATTGGAAAATGTAAAAAGAAAACTTTTCACAAAATCAATAAAACATTTAATTGCTAATGTAAATGTATCAAATATGTTATCGACTTTTAATTAGAGATAGATCTGCAGTAAGCTATTAAGTTTTTCCTAATTCACAAACCTTTTACTACAAAAATATTACCAGCCAATTTAGTGCTGTACACATGCAAAGAATATAAAACAGTTCTGTTGATACTTGATAAGAAAATATTTTTCACCCAAATGTGTTTTATTTATGAAAGCTAATATACAGTAATCTTTTACGTAAATATGATTACTAAGCAATTTGAATATATATTTTTTTTTATTTGTTCAAAATAGTTTTTTTATTTTAATCATAACTTTTTTTGATTATACAAGAATTCATTAAACAAACTTTTTTACATATCAAACCCACTCCCATAGTTTGGCTATTCATTCCAAATAGACTGTATTTCTAGTATCCTCAGTGGTGATCCTAGTGTCTGCAATCCCCCCCCCCCTTCCCAACCACCCTATAACGCTCCCGCTGGGTATCCTCAGAGAATTAAAGTTGGAATTGAACTTTCAGCTATATGACTTGCTTCTCATTGTAATCATCCGTTTTTTTTATCTCATATAGGTACGGTGATATGGTTCCTACGACAATCGTCGGGAAAATAATAGGGGGTATGTGTTCATTATGTGGGGTGCTCGTTATAGCATTACCTGTGCCTGTAATTGTCTCAAACTTCAGCAGAATTTATCACCAAAGCCAGAGAACGGATAAACGCAAAGCACAAAGAGTAAGTACAAAGTTCACTCGTAATTACCCGCATCACGATAAACATTTGCTGATGGTACTTCATACGGATTATCAGCATAATATGCTTAAGATGCATTCTCACACGTTGTGTCTATTTTGGTTCATATTCAAGAATATAAACTTCTTGAGATTCATTTCTTGAGCACCAGTTGGTCATATTTACGTCAATCGACACTGTTAAAATGCGTTCTGCACATCAACTTGTGAGATAAGATAACACAGCAAAAATTACTAGATTTGATATTCTCCTTTGAAAAGTGAAATATGATTGGTTTTTTTTAATTTCAGGTCTTATTGTTTTATACCAAAATAAATAAATAAAATATGCAAAAAAATAATGAAATAACAATATTTTAAAGTTTTCTGCTCTTTTCCATATAGTTTCTTATTATATTTTATCTTTTAATCTGGTTGGTAATTATTTATTACCTGTTAGTTGACCCATCATTAGCAAATTTGTTACTTTCTCTTTTGTGTTCAAAAAAGCATTGATTTATAAAATACTAAAAACAATTTTTTTTAAATGAAATTTCAGATTACAATACAAATTTAACATTGCATGACCTGAAACATAGTCAGAATTTTAGACTTAAAGCACTATGCATCCTATTCGAAAAATAGCATGTTAAAAGAAAGTTAGTAGCTATACTTTTTCTATCTAGACAGACAGACAGATGCATCATGTATTAAACTATTTAAAAATTTTGTGCTCACTGTACAGAAATTGAACTCGTGCGTGATAGTGCTAAATGTATTGAATGTGTACATGATAAAACTTTACACTAGGCCCATAAAAATGTGCGTGGGTGATGCTTGTAGTGACAAGAAGCGAAAATGTCAAACCACTTTTAAACTTGCTCACAGGTGGCCATGATCAAAGCTACAAATGCCTACTTCATCCAGTGGCGGCGCTACTGGGGCTAGGGGGCTACAGCCCCACACGTCGGGAACCTTGGATCCCCCGTTGGGGATATCCTTGCGCCGCTACTGACTTCATATTGCAGACTAAAGAAAAAAAAAATTAAAACTTTATATCATGAAACAATCTTGTCGTGATTTATACAACCTGGTTGTTATGGATTCCAATAATTTATCTTGCTTGTAGGCATTGAAGAATTAAACATGTTTAAATGAAATGTATTCATTATTTTACTATGCAGAATTTGTGGTAAAGAAAAGCCAGACAGTCACTTCTGCATATTGCATTTCTGAGATAATGGCCAAAACATAGAATGTCAACATTTATTTTAAAATCTATTTTATTGCTCTAAACTAAACTCCTATATTTATACATCATACTACTGTATGTTAATATTTTTCCTATTTTCAATGTCACCACTTTTCAACCAAAAGCAATGAAATTGTAAACTTTGAAGGCTGATTTCTTAAATATTGTACTTTAAGTAGCTATATGTTAAAGCCCCAGTAATTTATATTGAAAAGTAAGACTTAAATGATTCTTTTACCATTTTATAACTTTAATTTTACTGATTAACCATGTATTAATATATAAAAATCAATTTTTGCAAAGAGAAACTTGTTTGACTTGTATTTACCATATTTATGAATATTGTTCAAGAGGTGTGTGTTGGCACTTCCTGCTCTATCCAAGCTGTTCCATGCTGACTATCATATGACTACGATTTAACTGCTACTGTATCTGTAGATTGGTGAAACCATTGAATGTTGAACGTCAGAATTCTATTTAAGACATCCACAGGGGTTTATGATGGGCTTCACCGTAATCAAAGATAATATAGCCTAATAATACATTCGGGAAAATCACTAAAATTTGAATTCTAGGCCTTTTTATATATACCACGGTTGGCAATCAATTCATGATCTTTTCCATGAAACGTTTTGTCCTGTGATAATAGACATTTCCAGTGAGATTCCTCTTTCGTACAAACTGCTAAGATATATCTCACCATAATGATGAATAAATTGAAATATTAAACATAGATTGAAGATTGAAGACGCATAACAGCTTGAATACAAAAACTGTAGAAATTCACACTGAAGGAAATTGCATCACAAAAACTGTGATGTCAAATAAGGGAATTGACCTCAGTCGTTAAGTAAGTCAAATGCGAATTGGTTGAATTTGTGCTCAAAATAAATATGTCACGATCTTAGAACCAAGATCATGATTTCTTATCTTAGTCTCCGAACTTACATTAACGTTAAATCTTAACATGATCTTAGCATGTGCAATTTAACCCCAAACATCATGATGTCCAACATTATGACTTTTGGCGAAAGACACACACACACATGCACCCCCCCCCCACACACACACACACACATATATATATAGTATAGTATATATATAGTATTATATTATAGTATTACATATATAGTATTATTAATTATTTTGTTGACGAATTGGTTGATGCCTAAATTAACAATTTTTGCATGAAAATTACTCAAACGTTAAAGGGAGGGCATATAACCCAAGGTAGGTTTATATCCTCTGCAGTACTGTAATAATAATCTGTGGCTATGATGTACAATAAAGGTTGGTTTAGAACAACAGAGAACTAATTTGATTGGCCAGTTTCGATCATGTGATGTTTAGAAAAGAATTGAAACCTAGTTCCCATACCAGTTGATGTTAAACTTCGGTACTAATATATGTTACCAAGACAATCTAATAACGAAACATTTTAACTGTAAAAACATGTTTTTATAACATGAGCAGAGAATCAAAACATGAGCTCAAATGTATGCTGCAATTTGTACAGATCTTTTCATAACATACTGGTTGTTACGGAAAATTGCTCTGTCCCGAGAATATGCAATTTTAGATTTGCCTTATGTGAGAATAATGCATATTCATAAATAATATGAATTCATTTTAATAATATCCAAGATCAATGTAATAAAATATTGTGGTGTATTTCCTAAACAAAATATGAATTTTATATATCATTATAACAGTTAACAGTAAAGATAAATATAATTATTAATATTTCTGTTTAAGTATTTTATGTATATTGATATAAAGTATAATAGTATTAAATATTTCTGTTATTTTTTTTCCTCATAAAGATTTATATTGTTTTTTTAATAATTATTATATATATATTATTTAATACTATACATTTAAAATTAATTTTATTATATTCTTTAGATGTTATGAACATAGTAAGCACTTAAAGAACTTAGCAATACCTGGCATTTTTAATTGTCATAATTATATCCAAATAATTAAAATATTCTTGTTTTATAATAGGTAATAAATTTATATATATTATTTAATAGTGCAAGCATGATTATTTATTTTGGTGGTGCTATTATAAGCTTATATATTTTATCACAATTCATATTTTTCTAAAAACATTTGCTAGGTATTTTTCATGTTAGTATATCATTATTATTGAATTGTAATATGCTAATCATAATAATTGAGACGATGATGTAAAATGTGATAATAAATTATTTCGTTGATTGAATAACGCACAGCAACGACAGAGCTGTGCATGGTTGAGGGAACAGTACATTCATTTGCAAGGCTGAATGTACATCAATTCGTACGAAGTGTGAACACGTGTATTGTAAACATATGCTACGATTGAGGAAAACATTGAGAATTGGATCTCTATTTTGCATCTCAAAGATTGTCTAATAAAATCTTGATAAATTTTTAAAACATAAATTTAAAATGATTAACTGATGTCAATTTTTTTAATGATTTATGGATCTTGAAGCCCTGTTTAGACTATTAAACTATATTGGACAAATACATGACATGCCTAAATATGGTGATGATGACATCACATCATGACCTGTGTATAGGCACAACATGACTATATATGGGCATACAACAGTTTTTTGTCAAAGAGAATTTGTGGTGTGTTTAATACAATACATTAGATTTATAGCTATTTTAAATCTTGGTTTCCATACAATAGTTACAAGCTATCGCCGACAGCTTTCAGTGATACTGATTGGTTGGTCTTATCAGGGAGCCTTCCCTTCCCGATTGCATCAAGGACTGCTACTATGCAGTACAACGATTGCACTGCAAAATACTAGCGATTTTTAGGAAACCAGGACTTAAGGGTGTAAACAATACTCAACCATTTCCTTCCAACACCTGACAATTTCTTTTAGAAGCACAAAGCGAAATTAATTGGCATATGAAAATTTCCAGTTAATTCACCAGAAAAATAAAATTGGTATAAATTGCACCTTTTGAAATGTTATGTACACATAGCAGTAATTTGATCATGTGACCTGATGGTTAGTATGTAGCTCTTTGGATCATTCATACAATGTACAAATCTGATTTTTGATTTATTTTTAGGTATTCTGTTATAGTAATTTAAATCCCTTTGTGTATTTGCAATTTTAAATGTATCTTAGTCACAATAGAACTAGTGTATACATTTTTAAATGTCAGTATAAATACATTGTATGAAATAGCTTTGTATGACGAATATAGATTCTCTGAGGACATGTAAATGAGGGATCTGTTTCTGAATACATATTTTAAATTTGAGTAAAATTAATATAAATTAAGATTACTTCTAACTTACTTTGCTGGAATAAACCTCAAAAATTGATTAGCTTGTTAAATAAACCAAATAAATTAAATCAAACATGCAATGAGCACTTTGGGGGAGGGAGAGATTTCCTTGCTACTCAGTTCCCCCCCCCCCCCCCCCCCCCCCCAGTCATATCAATCGTCAATTCATGGCCACCGGCCACTTACAAACAATGCATTTCAGAAACTTTTTACATTTGTAGTAAATATACTGAGCATTTAAATAAAAATAACAAGCACATGGATGTGTTACCTATTGAACTTGTGATTTTATAAATTATAATAATGTAGAGATTTATGCCTCGCCTTATGCCAAGGGATGCAAGACGTTGGTGATGTAATTATTACCCCTGGTCATCGGATCCATAATCAAACCAACACAAAGTGAAACTTCCTCCTCTCCCTGTGGAGTATTCCTAGTCATGCGTACAATTTAATGACGATTGAGACTAATACTTGCACTACTCATCATTTTGTAAGTGTACATTTTTTTTGGTAGTATCTTTGTTTCTTCCTTATCCATTATTTGTATTTGTAAGTAGTTCTTGTTTGATTTCATGATCTGATACCATATGGTAAAGGTACATACGGCCTCATGGAAGAACACCTCCTTGGTGAACGAGCTTCCGTTGTAAAAGAAAGATCTTATTATTTTTATTATATTATGACACACCATCCTACCAGGTACCCATTTATACTTCTGGGTGAATGATAAGCAAACATAGGTAAAGTGCCTTGAACAGGAACACAAGCATTGTGACGAGCGTCGGTCTCGAACTCCCGATCTCACGATCAGAAGTCCAACACCTTACACGTTGCACCACAAGCTCCTGTAATTGTATCGCCGGGCTGCTTTTGGAAAAACATACTATCCCCACCTAGAATTTTACCTTGCGCCCCCGCCCCACATCATTTTCCCCCTCCCCAAATTCCAGACACTGGCACTGCCACTAGTAATAATTTAAAAAAAAACATTTCACTGATTACAAACTTGTGATGCTAAAATGTAGGAATGTTATTCATATTATTTTTAATCACTGAGGATAATTTTCTTTTAAGTTTCTCTTGAAAGCATCTCAAATATTGAACTTTTTTTTTCCTGAGTATCTGACACTACAGGTATATCTCAAGTGTTACCTATCAAACATTAAAGAATTCTATCCATTTTTTATAATAGTAGATACTCTATGAGGCCACATCAATGTCTTAAAACAAAGATTGATGCTAGTGATATGTATAAATAATGTTAATCTAGAACCATAAATAAAAAATTATCAGCAGTAACATAAGTAAGTAGACTAGTTGGCTTCTATGTAGCATATCTTGGAGAATTGAAATGGGGGATCTGATGAGGATGTACAGGTGGAGTGGGTAGCTTGCAAAATAAGGTGATTTTAAACTTTTTAGCATGATTATTTTGCTTCGGCCATTTTCAATAGGGGGGGACGACTGGACAAACGCAAGCTTTTTTGGGGGAACAGTGCCTTCCCGTAGACCCCAAGGTATGCCACTGTGCTGATTCATTGCAAAGATACAGTTTTAATAATTGTAGGTTTGTATGGTTAGTAGGTTTCCATGATTTTCACTTTCAAATATTTTAAGTCCTGTAAAAAACAAGAATTTGTCTTTACAGTTCCGTTCCCTGTGACACATTATACAAACCTACCAAGTCTCACACATCCGGCATGAGACTCACGCTTTTCGACCAAACCTCAAGCTCTCGAGCCACTCACCTAAAAGCTCGCTCTTTTCTACTAAACTCTAGCTTTATTTTATTAAACCCAATACTTATTTATCAAAATACTTGAAGAATTCGCAATTCTATAGTTTATCAGGCCAAGAATCGTTGAAAATTTGAGCACTAGAGATCTATTTCAGATTGTACCAACAATCTCAACAGAAACAATGTTTTTTTTCTTTTTATTATTATTATCCAATAACCTCCTCAGACAATACACCTTTAAACTATACGCAAAAAATGTATAATATGACTTTCATCTTTGAACACAAATGGTTTTTTAATTCTCAGGTGTTTTCCATTTTTTCATATTGTGTTGTCATTTCATGAATATTTCAAGAGATTACTCGATGCTGGTTGCTGTTACATACACTACTTTGATATGCTGTTTCACACTTGCTTATAAGAATGCATACCAACAAAAAGTTTTTTATGATTATTGTATGATTTTTATTTACGTAATGCTTGAAGCTTGTCATGGAAAAATGGTTAAGTTGTCGCACAGGCCAGTATTATGTAAATGAGCTATAAAATATTGGCCTAAAAATCCAAAGTTGTTTTTCACTATAAATCAAGAGTTTAATGTTTTAATTAATCATGTCCTGAAGTCTTAGTTCTTGAAATGGTCAACAAATTGTTTATTTCAACATTATTTTGATAGTTACTGTAATTATATTTAGGTAGTTAATGTTAATTATAATTTATACACAAATAATTTTGAAAAGAATTTCTCAAAATCATGTTCATCTCTAGGAATGCTGTACATTCACTTCCTAATAACTAAAGCAAAATGTTCAATTTCAATGAATGACCCCTCATTTTAAAGATTACATACTCATTTATACTTGCATTTCAATTTTTGCTATAACATGCTTTAATTATTAAATATTATTTTCTAGATAGATTTATTATTTAATTTTTATATACTACATATTTACCAGGGTTTTCACGGTCTTTTGTAGCTTTAATAGAACAATAAAGATAGAAAATATTTTTATATATAAAAAAGTGGTCTTTATTTGGAGGTGGTTTTTAATTAGAGGGAAACCTTTACAAAGATGTTTAATAGAGGATTAATGAAATTAGCAATCTTAGATTTATTGGGTTATCTTGGTTAGTATTATCCATGCCTTTTGTAATTTTATATAATGATACTCGTCGACATAGTGTCAAATTAAATCGACTACAATACATATTGTCATTTAATGATGTGAGATGAATTAGGACGGTCATTACACGGCGGATCGAAACACGACCAGATACACTTAGGAATTAGTAGCCTGCGTTATTCGAGCAAGAATGCGTCGTGCCATATTCATGTGTGCAATTCTAGCATATTTTATTCCGTGGAAATGTTCCGAGCTTGCAGATCTATGTTGTATCTAATCCTGGTGATCGGTATAGTAATTATCTACAATATTGTGATATCAATATTTTCCGAATTCTTATACGTCATACAAAAATTTATTTTTATCATGTAATACTACATCAAAAATTGGTTGTTCAATTAGACCGTGGGTGGACAAGTGGATAAAAAAAAAAAAACTAAACTTGAAACAAAAATGGATAAATAAATAATTTTATCATGTTGATCTGTGTTCTGGGAGAATGCTTGGAGTACTAATGCTGTTCCGAACTCATGCATGAAAGTGGGAAGAGTTTCTTTGAAATGGATTCATGAACGAAATCCCCCGGTGTCCTTGTGATTATATTTACAAATTGTTATCACACAATTCAGCACGTTGTTGCCATCAGACAATATGAATAAAATGAAATTTGAATTTTTGTTGTTGTGTTCCTACACACTCCATTGATAACTACTGTATATTGTTGCAATTGTAGATGTTTTCCTTGTCGTTTTGATTGTGCTTTTTAAAGGGTTTGGAATTCATTTTTAAAAGTATTGTATGCATTTCCACCTTTCTGCGTCTGCTCAGTTTAAAGCAGTTTTAACTCTCATTTGCTATGTTTTTGTATTAATGATGTTCTAAGTATATGTCCGAAATAATAAAGTTGAATCCTACTTGAAGAATAGTTGAAGACATTTCATTGAGTATGGTATTAAATAAATCCATGATGATTGATAAACTATTTTTAAATTGAAATCATTTTATGTTAAAAAAAATATAACCATCACCTCAGGACAATCTATTTTGTTTTATGGTTAACAGTGGTCTCTTTTCCAGTTTAACCTGCCATCTGTCTTTTGAGTCTTCTATTGCTCGTCTCCAATTCCTCGAAAGTCTAATTGCATTTATTGGTAAACCATTATATTAGTGAATCAAATATTAATAGGGTCAAAAAATAATACGAACATAGTGATAGTAATGGTATTTTGAATATATCATATATATGATTAAAATTATAATCAACGTATGCCATGCAAACACATTGACAGGGGTCCCATTAAGTTGAAAGGACACTTTTAGGAAATATGGTTAAAAAGAGCTATGCTTAGTGAGGGTGGCAAATGATATAGTAGTACAAACATGTAAACAAGATAAATTTGCGGGAAATACGTTGATTTCCCTCGTTTTTTTTTTTCGTTTTTTTTTGGGTGTGCAGGAGTCTCAACATCAGAAATAATTAATAATAATGATAATAATTATAGTATAATAATAATTCTTTATTTGTCCTTATTCAAATTTGGGCCCAGCGCAGCACCACCACCCAATTAAACTACAACACATAACGGACATATACGGATACAGACATTGTCCTTAACCCGCCTAATTCTCAATGTGAGAGTTATTAGAGTAGTTAAGCGATTAGACTCCAATTTTGATAGCCAACGCTGGCTGGGTTGGAACTGGGGTCTTCACCATAAGAAGCAAGAATAATACCGCTCAGCCAACCACTCAGCTTATACTGTATAATTGAAACAAATGTCAAGTGTTCACCTATTTTGTATTCAGACAACATACATGCAGATTAAGGGATTACAAATATGATCAGATTGAGCTCAAGATTAAGGTTTGCTAATCCTCTTTTCATCCTAAACACATGTAACGTATATAATTTACGACAACTTAAATTTTGTAATAATATATTTATGGTTCAGGTTTTATGAATATTATACATGGATTGATTGTATTAGCAGAATTTTGTAGTTTTAGAAATTTTTGGTTCAAAATGAGAGATACAGTGTTGAAATTCATGTATAAAATGGTTTATAGTAGTGAACTGAAATATGAGCAAATTATTTATGGTTAAGTTTATGTAGCCTCTATGGATATCATTTGACCATTTGCTCCAACATTAAACCGAGTCAGATGAACATAAATCTACGCTAGCGGCGGGTCAGCTGAGTTGCTAGGGGTCAAACTGCGTACATTCAAAATCATAAATTTATAAAGAGGATAAAGGGATACATTAACAATCGTATGTGAAGCTAGTGTTGCAAAGTTCACTGTGTACGAACAGCAGTGTAGGTTTTATTTCTAGCTAGAGAAGAAAGAAATAGAACAGGAAAATGGAATGAAAATTGAAAGTATTTTTTAAGTAAGGATGGATAAAGGGAAGAGGATTGATTGAGCCAATCAGAAGAGGAGCTAAAACTCTATGCAGATTATCCAGTTATCTTTGACAAAAAAACTGTTGTATGCCCATATTTAGTCATGATGTGCCTATATATGGTCATGATATGACATGATATGGCCATACTTAGGCCTGTTGCATGATTTTGTCAAATAGAATTTGTTATTCTGAACAGTTCGAAATGAGAATGAGAATGAGAGAGGATGATAGAAGCAATGAGAACTGAGTTTGTCATGTTCAATATTTTCTCTCCTCTATATTATGAAGTTTAATTATATGATGTATGGTAAAACATGAATGTTTTAATCAAAATGTGGTTCTAAGTTCGAATCTTATCATAGTCAGTTGTGGAACTGTAACTTGGTACTTAAGATGCTTGCCTTTATAAACTCATAATCTTTTGTTGAAAAAAATCTTGCATAAAACAAGGATTCATTCTAAAATTAACTCCTCACTCTTGCCTGATAATGACTTTGTTTATTAAGCCTAACTTGCAAGTCATCGATATGATTAAGGTATAATTACATCTGTGACCTTCATTAGACACTTTATTATATTTTTATAGTATTATTCATTTTGACTAAATATACTGTTTATTTTGACTAAATATACGCCTACATGCATTAAGAACATTAATTTGTAAGGCAAGGTCAGGGAAAGCTTAAATAAACATTCAATATTATTCTGCAATGTTTGTTCTCGCAAGTGCGATGGGAACACTGTAACATTAAAATAATACTCATGATAATTTACAAAATGTGGGCCGTACATTTTAATTCTTTTCAGTTGTTGTATATAATCCTATCCATATTACAATATTAAAATAATTTTTTTAAAAATAGTATTTAAATTATATAATGTTAAGAAATGGCTTAAGGAAAAAATGATAAAAATGCTTAGTATGTTTTTTTCAGGATTTGGACCCAGGACCTTATAATTAGAAGGCAAGCACCCTGACCACCAAACCACCATAACCATCATAATAATTTTAAGAAAAGTATATTTCCTCATCATGGTTCGAACCATTATATGCACTGCAAAATTCCGCTTTACTAGACTGTTAAATATGACATGCCTAATATGGACATGGTGACATCACATCATGACCATATATATGCAAATCTTGACTATATATGGGCATACAACAGGAGGAGTTAAGCTATAAATCCATGCTGGTATTCCTTTGGGTTTTCCCATTTGGACATGACGTATTCCCAGGTAGATGTGATAATGTCTTATTAATATGCTTCTACGGATTCTTATGCAAAAGTATAAAATGTCCCATGGGTGTGCAGGCTTGTATACATTATTATTTTATGAACAATATCCAGAAACCGTATATGTGTAATGTGCGAAATTACCATTTCCCAATTTGTTGTTTTTTTTCTACACATATTTTATGATAGTTTTGAATATTGAAACAGATTTTACATAAATTAGATGGATTCTTGCTTCTCCCACTTTTACCTGCTTAAAACTGCTGTATGCCCATATATAGTCATTATGTGCCTATATATGGTCATGATGTGATGTCACTATGACCATATTTAGGCATGTCACATGTGGCCCTCATCCTTCTTATTTTTAAGATGGTTTCTTCCTTGTAAACCATGGAAGATTAAATTAAAATATAATATGATTTATTAATTATGCTGCTATTAGTTTTTTTTATTCTTTTAGAAATGTGTGTCATTCAGAGTTTAATGTAAATATTTATTTTGTATAAGTAAAGACCTTTTATTTAGGGACTACTTTGGAAATCATTTTTAATAACTTTTATGAGTTATCTCCGGCATCAGGGTTTTTTTTCTCTTCTTGTATGTTTTTTTTTTTTTAAATAATATTTTAATGCAATTTTTATGTACTGGGAGTTGCTGAATAAAAAAAAACCAAACAAACCAATTTGATTTTATTCCATCTCACAAGTCCACCAGTCCATAGAGAAAACTTTGATAAATTGCTTTGTACATTAAAATTTCTAAATAATAAAATCAATTTAGTCATTTTAATTACAAATTATTGTTATAATATTATTAAAATATTCAATCTATCCCTTTCCTTAGATAATTTTCCAAAGACAGTCGATGCACTTACAGAACCATTTATTATTTTTTCAGTGTATTCATCAGTATTATTAGTTACATTATCATAGCTGAAATCATCAATAATTTTATTTATTATGTAATTTAATACAAGTCATATTCAATCATTGCTTTCCGTTAATGAATTAAAAGTATTTTTAATATAAAAGATTTATTACAGAACTTGAATAACTTCATTGCAAATATGAATAATAGTCCATCTTCATTTCAATTTCTTTTAGACTTTTCTCGATTAATTCCCCCGTGTCTTTATTTTATAACTTGCAGTTTGATTTTTGGTTCTCCGTATCATGTATGATACGTGCATGATACCATGTCAATGTATTACATTACATTAACTGCATCAAGTTGATAATGCACGGTCTAAATTACGTAGATTTATTGAACATTATGTCGCAAGTGATTGCAGCTGGCTTTGGTGTAGTCTATGCACCTGTCTCTTATACACATCTAGATGTGTATAAGAGACAGCATACATGCAGATTAAGGGTCATAGCGTACATTATAAGCTTTAGTGTATAATCAGGTTTAAACAGCGTCTATCAATGCGGTACTAGTTGCACAGGTGGTAAGGAGCTTGTATTATATTTCCATTGCTAATGTAATAACCTCATGAGGTACCTACAGTAGTTTACATTGAATGGTTTAGGTTTAGGAATGTTTTTATAATGACATTTTGAATGTAAATCATACATTACTATTGTCATCAATATCCCAACATCATCTCATGTTACTATCATATCATTTTATCATCATCTCATAATCATTATTATCATCTTTTTATAATGAAGTCATAATCATCTCATAATCTTCATTATCATATTATTATCACCTCTTTTCCCATGAAATTTGCTTTTATAGTGAATCAATTTGTGATTGGAGATCCTAATAATCATGATCATCATTATTAATATTATCATTATCACTTTATCATATCTTTTTTTACCATAATCATCATCATTACCATCATCATTATCTTATAATAGTCATGTTATTATTATTTCATTATTATCTTTATTTTTTTTCACTTGAAATTCCTTTTTACCATGAATATGTTTACATTTGCAGATCCTTATCATTATCAGCTTTATAATCATCATTATTAATATTATCGTCATTATCATCTTATCATCATCTTATCATCATCTCATTTTTGTACCTTCATCATCATCATCATCGTTGTCATTGGCATCATCAGTACCTGTATTCATATATCAAGCTCATCAGTGAACTAGGAATCTCTTAGATTACTTATAATTTAATATAATTTTTATTAATTTTTTTTAATTAATAAGGAATTATGCAGCATTTAGATTTGTTCCTGATAGCAAATCATTTGAAATAATGATAAAAAATAAATTAACTGTGCATTATTGGATGAGGTAGATTAAAATAATCCATTCATAAATTAATTAAATTTTTCACAACAATTTCTTGTTAAAATATATTTGGATGAGATTAATTTCATTACTTAAAAGCATTCTACCTAGATCTATTATACTACTAACAATAATGATATTATTTGATCATATTGGTTATTTTCTTGTTTTTTAAAGGGCATAATATAGGGCATCTATTATATTATGTTAAAGTTCACCGTTATTATTGTTATTGGTTTGAATATTGAAATATTATACAAAATGTAATCGATGAAAGTTTTAACTTTAAAAATGCATTAAGAAATGCGTTCTATATTATAGTCCTACCAATACATGTAGTGCCAAGTAATACCTATCCACATATTTTGCAGCAGTTGGATTAAAACTACCCATCTTGGTGTTGAGAGCTGTATACTACTGCTTTAAAAAATGAGATTTCTTAATTAGTAAATAAATCAAGATTGTAAAAAAAAACTATAGTAAATTTAAACAGTAAAAAATAGTATATTATAGTACTGGCTAGATTGCATAGTTGCGCATTTTTTTTCTAGTTCTTTGTTCTCCCTCCAATGTTCTAATGAAAATGTAATGTAGTTTGATTTATATCTGCGCTTTGTACGTCTCACAGCACTCAAAGTGTGGACTAGCGTGTACTGTAACTTGCTGCTCCCCTAAGGGCCTCTTCGCGTCTTAATCTCCTTGAGCCAGTTGATAATGTTATATACAAATGTAAGGATAGTAATATTACAAAGGACTTACATAGGAATCATCGTAATTTTATGCAGTACAATAATGTGTCGCCAAAACTTAGATGGAGCAATCACAGATATAGTTTCTTTCAGATAAATTCAGGTAGATCAGCTGAAATTGGAACTGGAAAAAGACAAAACCAGCTTTATGCATCTTAATTTCTTGTTTATTTATGTTGTTAATTATATAATAATACATAGGTATTGTGTATGTATACTGCATAGTGCATTGACCCAGTGCAACTTTGGCTAACAAGTAGCTGGGTATTTAGATGTATGATGCAAACGCCCACGTGGCATATAAACAGATTAGGCACGAAAAGCATGGCATGCAGATGTAGCGTATACAGACTGTAAACAAACAATACGACAAACAGACACATGTCAAACAATGAATTGCATAGAATTAAATGATGTACACTGAATTCAATGTAATATCGTATGAAGTGTACTAATTAATGTTTTTTTTTGGGTTGTGAAAATCATTTTAATAACTTAATGTGCATACATACGTAACACCTGTCACTACAGTGTCCTATTAAAGTATCAATAAAACATTATGAATTATTGCCATAGAAAAGTCAGTTGTAATTTGTTGGGATAGTTTGCTTTGTATATGGAGCATTTGGAATTACTGCATGTACATTTATTTCAGTTTTGAACCATAGTTTGCATTACAAGCTATTCTAATAAACATTATAATGTGGTAGTAAAGGTTGGCTAGGTGACAACCATTAACAGGCCTACAATATTTTGTGCAGATTTATGGCATATTTATTTATTTTTTGTATTTATCAATAACAACATACTACTAGCAGCCTGAAGGCTGAAAACACTGAACTTATAAAATGGAACCATATGAGCTAGTCCACACGCTTCGAGCACTTGAGACACTAGTGTAAAGGGCTATATAAATTCAACTATTATTGTTATTATTATTTAATTATTATTATTATTATTATTTGATTCTCTTTAGTTTTTGATGTTCTACTGTGTCTTTTGAGCTATGTCTCGAGTTCTTCCGGCAGCTTAGAGACAGCACTTATTATTTTTATTTATTATTATTATTATTATTATTATATAAGAGCACAAACAAAACTCCATTTAACTTTCAAAATATCTTAAATGAATAGAAAAAATTTAATAGCTTTTATAATATTACCAGTACTATTAATTAATGGAAACCTTAAAAGTAAAAAAAATACTCTTACTTAAAATTTATTCCAATTTTGACTATTACAAATAAATTTAAAATACAATTATCATGTATAATTTTAAGAAATAAAAAGAAAGATTTTAGTTTATATAAATGTGATCATTTGTGTTTAGCAAGGAAGTTGATAGTATAATAAATTACAACAGTTTTCTATTGTTTTCTGTTTAAAACAGAATAATGATTAGGTCATTTGCCAAAATATTTGTCGCTTTTTAAAAAATACTTGAACTAGTGGTTTCGAGGAACTTCGGTGATTAATTCCAAATATGTATATGGTGTATATTACCGATGCATTCATTCATTAATTTAAACAAACTGATATAGCATAAGCAGGTTGGCATTGTTCGTTCAGGCGGTGTGAAACAAGCGAGCACTCCAATCTATCATCTAAATCGGGTATTCATTGCCCACGATAAAGAAAACCACTTTATAAAGTGTGTTTATCATTTGAAACTATATTGATACCGTATATATAAAAAATCATTCCATGAACCTAAGGTTTGACACGATTTTGGGCTTTTATTGCTAAAGCTCACAAGGGCGGTAGGACAAAGAGATAAAAATCCATGTCTGTTTTTACCCGTTTTTACTCGTGCTATCAATTTGACATTATAGTGTTAAATGTCTGCAGCGTAGCTACGACATTATTCAACCACGATCTTTTCTTTCATGGAGGTATGCAAAGATATGTTACAGCGTGCGACACGCTCTGTGCTCATAAACGGTGACCTTGTTTATCGTGACATGTTGAGAAGTAATCAACGATTGGTTGATGATGATGATGATGAATCAATGGTGATATTGAAAAAAAATAACTTTCTTTAAAATAGCTCTGTATATTAAAATATTATATTTCTATGATGAGTCAAATTTTTTACTGATGTATTTAAAAGTTTTCTTAAACCATTGTATTTAATAATAATAATACTGATGATTAATTGTAATAATAATAAATGGGATAGCACATATTTTTACAGAGTGTGTGTGCTTATATATCTTTAGAGTGAAAACTAGAGTATAGCATAATGACAAAGAAATACATAGTCCTCAACATCTTTAAACATTTAGTTTTAAGTTTTTATAAACAAGTATTCATTTTAACTCTGTTTTTCTATATTACTACTGTTCTTGCTAAAGTGAAATCTTAGTTATATTTTGAGTGTAAGTAAATATCATGGAGCTATATTTTGCCATCATGTTAAGCCTATGTATTGATTATTATCAATGGTCTACGGAGAACATTTTCATAGTGATTTATTTCCCTTTTAGGTAATATTCAGGTTCTGTTTGCATATTTTAGTTAATGCCTTGAAATAAATTTAAAATAATAAATATTAAATAAGCACCTTTTTAAAAAAGGCACCCAAGAAATGACTAATTTTTACTGCTGTTAAACACATTGAAATTGACAGCATATTTTGTAGCCATTTTTATTATTTATCATTTTAATTTTGTTATGTAACTTTTATAAAATAGAAAAGAATTTAAAATAATAATTATAAAATAAGCATAGTTTTATAAAAGAGTATTATACCCAATAAATGACACAGATTTTTTTCTGTGTTAAAACACAGTGAAATTGACACTATATTATGTAACCATTTTTATTATTACCATTTGATTTGTATTGTATACATTTTATAAATGAAAGTTGATTATTTCACATGTTTAATTTATATCTCATTATTGTCTAAATAATTACCCATTATGATTAACAATATGCTAGATCTGCCATGATTTATATAAGCTTTACATAATATTTTGAAAATGCATATGAATTCAATTCTTCTTCAAGTTTCATATTACCATTTATTATTTATTCAGAATTCACAACAATGTTTTTTTATATATAATTTTAATAATAAACTGCCATCACAGTGTTCTCCCAAAGCTGTTTTAGCCATCAATTTTACAGGTATAAATAAATAGCCAACTAGTAGACATTTTGAGATTGTAAAATAATAAAACCACTGATTAGGCCTAGGTAGTATTTACTGGCCTTCTTTCAATAAATGAACATCATTCCAGTTTATGCCTAGGCATTAAACCTCACTCAAAAAGGATAACGCCTCACAATGCGTACATAGCTGAATTTTTATGAACAAATTTACCAGTAAAAAAGTTTCAATTTTGAGAACACTACTTCATGCATTTTTATATTTATTATATATATTACTCATCATTTTGAATGTGTAAATATTCAGATATTATTATCATTATTAATATTATATTATTATTGGTCTTATTGATTAAAGAATATATCATAAGAAATGAAATGTGCTACATATGCAAATTATTACCTAATTAGCATACAGATGTATATCTCAATGATTGAAAATACCAATAATATCTCTTTCTCTATTTTCAACAGACGGCAAGATTAGCAAGAATAAAACTGGCCAAGAATGCAAGTGGAACAGCGTTTGTAGCACGTAAGAAGGAAGCTGAACGCTTGGCCCAGGTAAGAGAAAACTACTTCATTTATTGGATCGCTTTTTTCGTTTTGGAACAACGTGTCATAGCAGTGCTTGGTGGATGGGTAGCATTAAGCCGGACACACAGTGTGTCCGACGAATCCATCAAGGATTTTGGTGGCTTGAAATCACAACGCCATCTGTAATGCTTGGTGGCATTCTGTGCGGGTCGTCATGGAAAACAATATGTCGCACACACCTTGTTGAGTTGCGTTCTCCACAGATGATCGACCGTTGGCGCAGTCTGCTTGGCTTTAAGAGAGTAAACTGTGGTGTATATGTTTTTGCTATTACCGTCCTAATCTTCATTATCTTTACCCATGGCAACAGATTACTGATCTATAATGCCATGGGATGCATTTGTGACTCAATTTCAGGAGATTGGGCTGGTTTTGGTCTGGGGAAGTGGGGGTGTGTGAAAAATAAGAATGTGGAACTAAATCCCAAAATGTGTAACCAACTCCCTATTCCAATGAAAACTTAATGGTAATTTTGTTAGTGTATTAATCCACTTGGTGGAAATAATTTTCTGTTGTTGGAGCTTTCCCACCCAGTCTACACCAATGTGATTATTCATAGTTATGTTGGATTGCAGATTTAAATTGTTCCAGTTTTGAAAGGGCTGTATGGAATTTCTTTGTCAACCTTTACTAGTGTCCCTTGGAAAGATATTGCTCTTATCATTAAAGCTGGTCCTACATATATACATACTGGCTCAAGTGGCAGATTTGAAGGGAGTGTGCAGCCGCGGCCTTGGCACCCTTTTACCTCCCCCTCCTAAATTTTTCAAAATTATAAATTAAGTGGCGCTAAATAAAATTATATTCCAATTTTATTCTGTAAGTGCCATTCCTGGCAATCTGGATGTGCCACAGTCGTAAATTTTCTAACCTCAGCCCAACCATGTGTGTGAAAGTCCCCCTCCGGGCCTCCTCTACATTGAATTTCTGGATCCGCCACTGAGCTCTGTGTGGCCAATATGCCATTTTCTACAAGTTACAATGATCTATGTTACTCATCATGTGATCTAGACATGGTCTTTTAAATGTGAAGAGAGTTCTGCGTTAACATTTCCAAGTGCTAGTAGAAATTACACTTTTATGATCTGGGTTTTTTTTATTCTCTAATGATTGTTGCAATGTTTTATGATAATCTTCTGACAGACATTTGAAAGGCAGAATCTATTCATCTACTTATAACGAAAGCTTATTGCACAGTTATATTACTCAAAGTTGTCAGTTCTATTCCAGACATAATACATGTTTGATCTGTGGTTGGCAGCTTGCTGCCAATCAATCTTGAAATTCATATATGGCGCTGGGATTTTCAAAGGCATCTGAGAGCAGAGTTTACAATTTCCACTTGTAAATAATAATAACAGGGTGGTTACATTAGTACCATTTAAATAACAACCAATTAGGGTATGCTAACATTACGAAAAAGAGTATTCCAAAGATGCATAGCAATTTAATGTAATAATAATAATAGTGTAGTTTTATATATCCATCTAATATAAGAAGCTTAGGGCGCTTGATATCCAGACTAGGAACTTGATCAATGACTTTCTTCACCCCTAAGGGTCCCTCATGTCTGTGCTACCCGGTAACCCCGGTGCCAGCAACTCTCATCGTCCACCACAGAATCTGTCTGTTCCAGTACACCGGGGTATCCCCTTACTCGTCTCAAAGGATGTACTGGGTTCTTTATAGTGCACACGAGCCATTGTATACACTGGGCCTACGGTTTATAGTCCTTATCCGAGAAGACTTGTTCTACCACCAGAACCATAGGGGAGCATGCCGTTTGAACCAGCGCCAATATTATGTCTATAACTTGCGGTGCCCCTGCTAACCGCTCGGCCATTCAACTTAATGTAAAGCTCATTTTATTTAAACTATTAATTAATTAATTAGTAATGTTTCTAATTTATATAGTGCCTTATTCAAGAAATTGTTGACAGTACTTCAAGTACTACTCATTGGATAATTGATAAACTAGCACAAAGTGCAACTTTTTTTTTTCATAGTTTTTTTCATTGTATTTTTATAGTAAACCTATTTTTAGTATATGTATTGTACTTGTTTGAGGGCCTCTTGAGTTTCCTTGCTATTAAAACCTGTTCAGGCCTGTAGCCAGGGATCTTTTTATGGTTCGGGGCAAACCCTCTCTTTCCTGGCGAAATCCCTTCTCTCCACTTTCCCCCCTCCCCTCTTCTTGAATTTCCCGAACAAGTCATCAAACCCAACTAATGCATTGCAGACCATCCCAGACTCAGATGGAATGTTTTGCTGCAGACTTTTCAAACATAACTGCTTTTATAGCATTATTTAGATCCATAAAACACAAAAATCCTCTGGCTTTGGAGGTTCTCTGGGCGTCCCCGGACTCACGCCCAGAGAACCCATCCCCCTCCCTTGGAAAAACCTGGCTATGGGCCTACTCTTAGTCATTTACTGACAATAAATACTGGGATAAAATATAGCTTTAGGGATACAACTTCTCAATAAGCATAAACTGCCTTTTCAACATTAGTGAACAGTGAGAGATTTGAACCTCTTACCGTAAGGTTGGGAGCCCAACCATGTTCTTCAGCAAGTCATGCCCGTAACCACAAAAAGTTTCAATGGTTTGGCTAAATGCTGTCATTGAGTGACCCCATTTTGCCTCCTCCCTCCATCTAGTACCAAACAACCCCCTCGCTTTGCATTAACTGACCCTCATAGGGAATACCCAAATGTGATCAGTGCTACAGTCGCGCAAACCCTCCTACATTTTTTTTTTCTCTTTTTGTTATACAATGATAACTGCCCAGACCTGCAGGCAGCTTTAATTTTGTTTCTGAATTTTGAAATGCATTTTAGAGCATAACAATACTTGCTTCTCTTCACGCAATAGATTAAAATGTAATGACTTTACTGTAACAAAATATTAAATATTAAATTATTCATTAAAATAGATGTTGATTAAATTGGCTCACCGATACAAATTATTATGTAATTAATTTCTCAATTGAATATGAGAACAAGACCAAAGATTCACTAATGAAGCATCATTTGTGAAAGGTTAACAATGCATAATGACTGAACAGGTAACGTAATATTTTAAACTTATACAATGTTTTATGAAAATTAAAGTATAATACAAAATTTATTAAAGATTAGGAGAAGAGTTATATTTTTTCTTCACATTTTTTATTGCCGATATAATTAACATGCCAGACATTTTTTTTTAGGTTCTTTCTGTGACAAAACAAGCATAAATGCACAAACATACTTTAAAAAAAATTTTATCTAGTAATATATCATCAAAATAGTGTGTCTAATAAATTGGCGGGAAAGCTTTATGGCTGAGTGGGAGATGGCCTGGGAGGGGTTCTCCCTCCCAAAAGAGATTATTTTTTAATAGTGGAAATGGCACTCTCCGACTGACAGACGTGTTTGCTTGGCGTAGGCCTAGGCCTATTTTTAAAATTTTGTTGGAGTCCGACTTCCTGACAAGCTCTGTCTGATGGGGGGATTAAGCCCCCTGCCTCGTTGGCACCACCACTGCACAGCAGTTGTGCACTAAGGAATATTTGTCGATCTATTCTGGAGTATAAATTATGGGTTAGGGTACTGGAATTTGATGGGCGGTAACAGTAGAATTGACAATATTAAGAAAATGTTAAGAACTTTTCCCCATTATTGGAATGTATAAACAAGGTCTTGATGTGAATGTCACTTGGGCACCTCTGAATACTCCCCATACATGCCTTATCGCTTTAAATTTCCAACAATTGGTGCAGTATTGTTTTGTTTATCTGCGTTGGTTTTTTCCTCATTTCTAATGTGTCTTCATTTGCCCAATCTATTGAATACAAAACAAAACAGAAAAAAAATCACTCTGCTTTTCATTAAATCATATTATATAAAAGTTCTGCAAAGTATGTATGGTTTCCAGGAAATTTCTACTAAATACCATAAAGCCTTTCTTAAATTTGATGAGGTACTAAAAATAATATATGAATCTCAATCTTGTGGAATTGATGAAACCTCGCTTTAATGTAGGTTAAATGCAATTTATAATATTAAATGATCTATAAAATGTGGTAATAGGGATCAAGAACTAATTAATAGGCCTAGCTTCCTGTCTTCAATTTGGATCAATGCCACAGATATTAAAATAGTTGCAAGTTATGTATGTTATAAGCAAATCAAATTTTCTAATTAAATTCAGTATTTGAATTGATTCTATGTCATTTAATAAATTGAACTTTGTAAAAGTTGCTAACAAATTGGCTATGGCTTCTATTTATGTATTGAATAAAGTTAAATATATTAGCTGGGAAATTTGAATAAGAAAATACCATTCTATTCCGTTGACCTTTTCCTCTTTTATTTCAAAATTGTATCCTTAAGGGGATACTTTTTCTATACTGTACCTTATTTAGCAAACCCGCCAATAATGATGATTTTGAATAAAAATAAATTTTTTATTTTGGCCAATTAGCGTACCCGTCGTCACAAAAAAATGGAAATTCTATGAAAAAATAAAAGTTTTTCTTTATTTTTATTATGCCCACCGCTGCCAAAAATAGGACATGGATATTTCTTCTTTATTATTTAAATTTAAAGCATTTAACCACCCCATTACGTCAGTGTTTTCAATAATAATATTTTATATTTACTTTCCCCTCCATCTGGATATTTTTGGCAAAACCATTTTCTGAATAAGAAAACAAATTTTTTTTTTTTTTTTTTTTTTTCCAGCTCTTTTTTTGCCCTCTAATTATCTTTAAAAATATAAATTTGCGAAAAAAGTACAAAAAATGACTCGTCTAAACATACACTTAACAGAAGTAGTAAAGCTTAAAGTTACATACTGTAACTAAACCTTACGCCCAACATTTTTCACTTCTAGCAGCTCAATTATTCAACCATTGATCATGTAGGAATTTATTCATTTAAAATATATAAATTTAATCAAGCCTACGGCAAAATTAACATTTGAAACATGTACCGAAATATGGAAATCAAAATTGCAGAGTTAATGGAAATAGATAACGGGTCATTGACTACAATCGACAGTCATTGGCTAGTAATCAATAAAAATATCTGTAAATGGACAAACTTAATTGCTTTGATTTTTGTCTCATTAGTAAGTTGATAACTTATTTGAGTCTTTTTAAATGCTTTTTATTTCGTTTTTGACGGGTGTTATTTACCGGTTCTTTTATTTGCAGATGGTTAATCTTTAACATTGAAAGGTGTATTGTTCATAAAAACATGAATATTTTGACATGCGCTGCCAAACACATCACGTACTCCCCTTCTCATTACACCCGGATAATCCCACGGAGAGCATCATACCTGCACGCACATTCCTCCTCATACCAACCAAGCTTCCTAATCGCTCATGCACATTTGTTGTGAATGTAAAATGTAACTCCAATACAATTTCCAAGATTTATTAAAAAATGGAAACTTGAAATATGATAATATTATAGTCAATACTTGGCCAGGAGTGTGTCAAGATAATCAGTAAGTCCTGTTCAAAAAGCTCTGAATGTAAACAAATAATAATAATGATATATAATACATCAACCTGACTGTTATCAAGTGGAAGAATTCTTGTAATTGGAAACCTGAACTGACTGTTGTTTTTCTTTTTATTGTCCTCGCTTTACCAATATAATATAATATTTGAAAACGTAGATTTAAATCAAATTATATTGCTTACGTACATTAATTCTATATTAAGAGGAAGACGTGAAGTGTACATCTAATCTATATGATGGCTATACCAGATAAATTTCTGATGAGTATGAAAGATAACCAAATTTTTAAAAGTTTATAAAGCTTAATGCATACGATTATAGAGTCATTTAAAAAGGCGTGACGTGTACTCTGCGTGCAAGGTCCATGTGTGAAAGTAGCACATGTTGTAAAAAGTAATTAAAATATTGTACTATGCATCTGCTCACAAGCTAGTATGACCATGTGTTGACTGGCTTCGTTTTATAATTGCTTGGACAATATTAATTGGGGGATGATACAAGTGTTTGTGTTGCCTTCAGGCATCGTCGACACTCACAACAACTGTCTCTTATACACATCTAGATGTGTATAAGAGACAGGAATACTCCCCATACATGCCTTATCGCTTTAAATTTCCAACAATTGGTGCAGTATTGTTCTGTTTATCTGCGTTGGTTTTTTCCTCATTTCTAATGTGTCTTCATTTGCTACCAATCTATTGAATACAAAACAGAAAAAAATTACTCTGATTTTCATTAAATCATATTATATAAAAGTGCTGCAAAGTATGTATGGTTTCCAGGAAATTTCTACTAAATACCATAAAGCCTTTCTTAAATTTGATGAGGTACTAAAAATAATATATGAATCTCAATCTTGTGGAATTGATGAAACCTCGCTTTAATGTAGGTTAAATGATTATGTGAATTAATGAACCGTCAGAAGTTCCACTCTGTAGAGCATTTAAAATAAGGTTGTCATACGTGGTTGGTATGCCAGTATTTAAAAAATATTACTAAGTTTCTCTATAAAACTGTTAGATTTATATAACGGCAAAGATTGGTGCAGTAATGGACAGTTAAAGAGAGCTGTTTGGATAAATGATTGTTGTTTAGTAGAGAGATGTTGGTAAAATCCGGCTGGCGTTCGGATCATGGTGGTGGCGAAAGGGGCAAAGAAATTCTGGATCTGCTCTCAAGTTGTGGGTGACCTTATATGTACATCATTGAGAGTTTGGAAATTTTCTTTTAATAAACAAATTCTTTCTACCATTATATACTTTTCGATATAGCAATCTACTTCCCTTTGGGATAAGCTACTTCTTTCTGTAGCAAACTGCATTACCGCTAGCCACAATCCCTACTCTCCATTACCCAAAGCGAGCTACATTATACAAGAACCTACTGCCCTCCCTCTATAAGAAGCTATCGCTTTACTTCTCAATAGCCATTTTTCCTACCACTAGACGCCTGTAGACCTTATAACAAGTTACTTCTACTTGTTGCTGAAACCTCTTCCTACTACTACGTCCCCCTAGCAAACTGCTAGGGGGACCTCTACTACAAGGTATGGTACCTCTAATACAAGGTGTTCTCCGGAAATATGTGAATTTGGTCTATCCTATGATTCAAGTGGCTATAAAGTCAATGTTATAACATCATTCTAGGCCTATCTTATCAATACTGACATACTTATTTTATTAGTTCGCTTTTCAAATACTTGAAGACATCAATCAAGATATAGTACAACTAGCTACTGTCATGTAGCCAAATATTTAGGCAGATATCAACACCGTAGTCCTTAAGACACTATCTAAATCACACAAAGGACATCTTAAGTAAACAAACTTGACATTCGAATGTAGATTATTGAACCTACGTCACCAGTCATTCTATCTTTTGCTAAAAGTTTTGTGAAACTTATTAGAGATCCAATTGAAAGCTTTTAAAGTCCTTTTGCCATATCTCAGCTGATAACTTGGGTGCGTCATCATCCCCTTTGCATTGAAGGTAAAGGTAGGAGGTAAAGGTAGGAGAATAACCCATAACTCGCAGTGTCATTGTGCTGAATTGCGTATGGGCGTGGTCCGTGACTACCTAGCAGCCGTGAAGAGGCGCTTCTTGGTAGATACATGTTCACATCATTCCACAACGACAGGGGCTGAAATGAACCATAACATCGGGGTAACCCCTTACTCTTCTGAAAGATGCAGTGGGTTCTTTAAAGTGCACACGAGCCAGATGTATACACTGGACCTCCATTTTAAGTCCTTATCCGAAAAGACTACCAATCGAACCATGGGCGAGGAGCGGCTGGAAACAGCGCCAATGTTAAGGCTGTAGCTAGCGGTGCCTCTGCGTTACCGCTCGGCCACTCGACTCTCATTGGAAACTCTGTTAAATGCCTTCTTTTTTCTAGGTCGAACTAAACTTGGGCATATAGTTATAGCCTAGATCCAATCTCTTCTATGCCATATGATCTTCGATAGTTCCTTTTGTAAGTGTGTGCGATGCAAGCATGAATACTAATATCTCCCAGGAATGAGGGAGGTTGGACATATTAGGAATGTCATTTATCACTCAAAAGAATAGGGGACCAGGGGATAAATAATGTCTAAAATACTTTCTTGTAATGTAAAGATGCTTTAAAGATACTAAGATTTATTTCCTTTTTTTTTTTTTTTTTTGTGTTTCTAAAATGAAACTGAAATTGAGCTGTTTAGTTTACAATTCCAGACTCCTGTGGGATTTTGACCATACAGTTTTCTTTCCGATGTATCTTTCAAGCAGTCATCTAAAGCTTTGGCTTTAACAGAAATTAAACATTTAAGTAGAGAAAATGGTATGTTCAATCTCTCAATTAATTATTGAAAATAATGAAGTATTTTACAATTGTATATATACCCACATTTATCATACTAAGTAATACATTTTGGATGCATCATGTCACCACAAATGTATAAATTAAGAGAAGAAGAACGAATGTTTTTCTTTATTTGCTAAAACTTGCGTGATCTGCTCTGGCAAAACTTGTTTGTGGGAAAAATTCTAAATTAAGTTTTTGGTATTCTTAGATTTTGCATGAGTATTAGCAAAGTTATTAGTATTTTATTAATTGGATATTCAGCCGTTTTTGTGGTTTTTGAGAAAAGACCTGCCCTAGAAATTTCACTAAAAAGTCACAACAATCTGGTATAATATACAGCAGTAGACACAAGCTCCTGTTGGAAGCCTTTGTCCTTACTTTGGTAGTCTGATTTGCCATCCAATAATAAGAGAGAACGATACACTTTGTCCATCAGGATGTGGGAACACTCTTTCTGCAAGTAGTTCTTTGTTGGAGTAATTGTTTATGTATCATAAACAATATGGCACAGGAGTTCATTTGTTAGCCTCAATTTATTCAAAACCCTACAGTATGCTAAAAGTTTATCTCATTATAAGATAGAGGGTGTAACGTTCCCCTATTATGAAGTAGTACTATTTTTAGATTCTTATATTGCTAATAATGTCCAGTGGCCAAATTCAAACTTAGTATTCCACAAGACACCAAAGTTTGATAGTACTCAACTCCTAATATGTATATTTTAACCAAAAAACAAAACACCTAAAAAAAGCACTTTTAATTAATTTTTCATCTGAAGTCCTAATATTTGTTTAATATTATGTTGTACTTCAGCTACAATAGGCTCATAAAATTGTATTGAAAAAAGAAACAATTCATATTTATCGAGTACAATCAGTTGGATAACCTATAGAAGGTTGAAAAGAATTCTGGTAATGTCATACCTAACATATAAAACAAAAAGGAAACATTTATTGACAAAAACAACAAATATTTATTATACTACAAATAGTATGAGCGATAACATGAATTGGATATGCTATAGAGGGCTCTGTACATGTGGTAATAATTGATACAGTAATTATGGTTTATGGTTTAATCCCTTGCTATCCATTATACTTTGTACTTTAAAACTAAAACACTTGGTTTATTTTTCATGCATTCTAGAAAGAAAATATGGGTGTAAGTTTGATTAAATTCATTAAATACCGTCTGCATCTTGAACGCATGTCAAATGAATAAAACATCTAGAACATTTGCCTATTTTGACATCAGGATAGATAGCCAAATAAGAACGATTTTCTGCAGTTGAAGTCTCCATTTTTGGTCATTAGTTCGTGCGTTAATACACCTTTCAGGAGTGTCAATCAAACTTAACAGACCAATCAGAACGAGGCCAGGAATACGTGCGTGTCCAACAAACACGAATGCACATGTTTGCTTATGTTTTTACACTGGACCTTAGCAAAATAATCCAAGGGGTCAAACAGAGACTACGTTCAGACCTTAGAGATACGCCAGATGTACATTAATCTGTGGCGTAACTAGCAAGATGTCCGGACTGGACACTTAACAAAGCTAGCTCAAGTATTCGCACAAAATATTCATATTCGTAGTAGCGCGCTTTATTTTCTATTTACATCTAGGCTTATTGTGGTTGGTCAAATCTTGGCTGAGTTCCAGATCATTGATGCATGACTGTCATAACTCAGTGTCGTATATTAATCTGGGGTCTGTTGTTGGATTACCGTATGCCAGTGATATACTGGCGTTCGCTACGCAGCGCACAAGTTAACAACAATCAATCTATGTTGCGCTAGTGTAAGTTGTTGTGTCTGAGCATAGCCTTAGTACAGGTCCATTATGCTATTGTCTGACAATGAATTCAGTGTCTGAAAGTTGTGGAGGGCCGTGGCTTCTCATAGCCACGAGGTTTATGGCATTGTCAGTATATCTATCGAAAACTATTGATATATCCTGATAGTGTAATAATCTTGGAAAGTAGTAAAGTATTTGCTGTTTTATTTATGGTATGGTAATAAAAATACATAACAAAATTCACAGAATTTAAATAAAGTGGTTTTTTTACATTTTCCTGGTTGAATATCCCCAAATAGGTCAAGTAGGTAATAAAATTTAATTATCTTCCATATTTGCTTATCATAGCTTCATAAACGTAATCTTAGCCACTTCTGTACAACATATTTTAATTCAAGACAAATTGCTTTATTTTATGAGACAGATAATTGTACCAAAGGAGTATCTTGTTCCACAAAAAAAAATCAATTTTAGTAATATAATTATGAATAATTTGAGCATTACTTTAGTGTGCAATTACTACTAACCGTGTGTTTGATAATTTGTTTCGATATCAGAAATGTGATTTATTCTTCTTCAAATGGTCCCTTGCCATTTGATCAATTTCACCTCCTCCTGATTCAATTTCGTTCTGCAAGTATTTCTTAGCCAAATATTTGCCAACGTCTTATAGAAAAACATGCCGAGAGCTACAGTAGGAAATATAGTTAGCCTAGCGAAGATATTGTGATCACAGCGTGCAAATAGACAAGGTCAGTGAATGATCACCGTGCTGGTTAGATCAGCTGATTGTCAGGTTATAGGGCCTGAACACAAGCATCTGTTGCAGTGCTGATGAGCATAAGGTTGCTAGAACTCGTTAAGCCTAGATTGGGGTTGACAGGTGAGGCAAATATTTTTGCCCAATGCGTTAATCTGAAAATTGAACATCTGACAGATGATACTTAAGACAAATTATTATTACTATTATCTGATAATGTTATTATTATCATTAATTAATGATATTTTGTTGCATAAATTTCAAACTTATTTTAAGATATGCAGTGAATAAGAATTAATTTTTTTTAATACTATCTTTCAGTATAAAAGTTAAATTTTATTACTATGGCCCATGTGCTCTTTGAAAGCACCTCTTTCGCCACCTCATGGATACGTTACCGCAAGAAATACAACAGAGATGGGAGAGAGCGAGAACAGCTCATTATATTAATATTCTTGAAAATATAGCAATTTAATACAGTATTAGGTAATTACATGGTAATATCATGCGACTGAATTATGATTGGTATTCAGTTCCAGCTAAAATATCACAAAATATTTAAAAACATACAAAAACTAGTAATAGATGGTATGGTTCTCAAAAGCTTACTCAAATCATTGTTGAAGATGCCTTTATGTTAATAGTACTTTGAAAGATAGAAATAGGAATTAGCCATTTGTAATTTAAATATATGCATTACAACAGCAAGACAGGAAAAAGGTGTTCCCTGGCTGAACATCCAAAGTGACAAGGCAAGCACGCATTAACCTGAAATAACTTGTAACATTGTTAAGGACGCTTCGTTCACAAGTTCATGCAGTGGTGCGTAAATACACAACTGTCCGCGAGCAATCACAAGATGCACAGTGCAGGATGTTTACATGAAATCAAAATGTTTGGGATGATAATGGACTTAATATATCAGGTCATTGATATAGCCACTTTTATAGCGTTTGGTTTGTTGCGCCACGGGCTTGATCATACTGCTGTTGTGCGACCTTCTTATGTGTAATGAAAGTGATAATTGGAATGGTTTTAGGTTACTGGCCGTTAATTCATAAAGTTCTATTTGATGGATTTGGTAACAAAACATTTCCCGTTTCTCAATGATTAATATTATAAACAAACTTTTTGTAACATGTGTAGATCTTTTTTGAAAGTAGTAATATTTATTTAATTGTTTTCTGATAATTTGTAAATTTTTTGACAAATTGAATTTTGATATATTTGAAGTTATGAATAACATTATTCTTTTTAATACTACTGTTGTTCTCAAATCCAAATTTAATTTATGTCATTTAGGTTTTTAAACTCATCTGCATATTTTAGGCCTAAATATATTGTATTATTTTGTAAGTGTTTATTATCCCAAATACATATAACAAATAAACTAATTCAAATTATTTTTAATTAAGTGTACTGAATACAATGGATCAGGAAAATAATGAAACTTATATAACTAAGTAGACTATATCAAAATAACTAAATGTACACATTTCAGAATATGGCAAAGTAAGATAATCTATATAAATATAGCTTTATTAATTCTTTCAATTGTATAATCAATTTGTTTACTCAAATGATAGCTTTAATGTTAATATTTCCATTTCCCTTGAATTGGCATGAAAATACTTTACAATCTCATTTTGGCTTTTAATACAATAGGTGATTTGATCATTTTGATGGTACACTGGCCATATAGTACCATCACCTTTTTGTTTATCAGACAAAACAAACAAGATGTGATAGAAATTAATATGTTGTTGATTCTTACTCTTTGCATAAATGGAATCTATTCAATTTCAATTCAGTATTGTTCCAGTGGATTACAAACCTTGTGTAGACTATAAAATGTTATTTGACAAAAACATGTGCTATGCCTAAATATGGTCATAATGATATCACATCATGACCATATATAGGCACATCATGATTATGGCATACATCTGATTTCTGTTAAAGAAAATTTGATAATCTGAACAGATCTTAAAGATATCTGATGCAACAATTGCATGTGTACTATATTTATGTTGGACAGTGCTCTACTTCATCAAACATGTATGATCAAACATTTTTTTCTCTGACAAATCAATGTTTGGTATCATGTGTATCTAGCTTTATAGTGAGTTACAAAATGTGATTTAAGTGTTAGGAAGATCTTCAGGATGTTTGCTTTCTAATTCTAAGGCCCTGGATTTAAATCCTTGCCAGCTCACAGATTTTTTTTTCTCATGACAAAAAACAACTGTGTTTTATTGCTATAAAGCTTTGTCTAGGTCATCAAATATCTTTCGAGAGTAAACTGTATACCCATATATAGGCATGATGTGCTTATATATGGTCATGATGTGATGTCATCATTTGATATAGTCCTTGGGACCTTTTTTATACCTTGTTTCGCGAACCGCGCCACCCACCATTATGGATTATTTCGAATAAAAATAAAATTTTATATTTGGCCAATTAGCACACCCGCCACTACAAAAAAAAAATGGAAATTTCAGACAAAAATAAAAGTTTTTCTTTATTTTTATTACGCCCGCCGCTCCCTTAAAATCCCAAAAAATAAGATATGTATATATCTGCCCCATTATATAAATTTAAAGCATTTTACCATCTCGATACTACACTGTTTACATTCAACAATCATTCAATCATTTTTTTTTTTTTTTTTGTTATTTTCTCCATCTCGGATGTTTTTGACAAAACTAGTTGCTAAATAATAAGTCTAAATTTCATTTTATTTTATTTTTTTTTTTGCCCTCCTCTGACGATGTGTAAAAAAAATAAGTTTTAGGTATAAAATAAGTCTCGCCTAAAGGTCCACAGAGTAAAGCAGTGTTTAATACTGATGTGGCTTCTTCCTTATTAAAGAAGATAGAATCAAAAAACAAATAAAGAATTTATGTGAAAAAAAAAAGTTGATTTTATAATTCCCTAAGCCTTTGTTCTAAGTTGTTTACAACATTGTTACAGACTATAAACATGCACCTTTTACCGATAAAATTAGAGTCGTCTGATACGACCATGACGATGACGACAATGAATTTCTTTGCTTGCAGACTATAAGGTGAGGTTTTCTCTTCCAATGATTGACTCCCTCCTCTATTGGCCCAATGTAGGTATTTACGATCTCATCAAGTGAACAACTTGCCTATCTCATTGACGTCATTCACTCGAATCCCTGTCAAAACGATTTACTTGAATAGGAATTTTAATTCCTCATCTCCATTAATTGATCATACTTTCAACACTATCATTACAAGTTTGATACGGTCCATGCATGTAAGTTTAACGCATATTCATGAGCGAAAACTTCCGTACAGATTTGCTCAGAAATGAATATATACTATGAAAATGGTTTGGATCTTAACTATGATTGTCTGGGAACGTATCGTATTTCATGGAAATAAATGGTAGACAAGTCTTATGTTACCTGGGTTTGTGAATAGACCGTCAAGGCCACATAATTCTTGCTATTTTGTGTAAAATAGGAACATACAATATATGTATATTAATACATATTAATGTCCATTTATACATACATACATGCAAAAGATAATTAAAAATCCATACATTATAAATTAATTAATGTATATGTAAATTATATATAAATATATTCATACCTAATTTGCATATATTAATTCATTCATACATAATGCACATATTCATCATACATATATAACTTACATAATACATATTTATATAGATAATTTTTAACATTTTAATATTTAAAATAATTTCTATTCATTACTAATACTTATTTAATAATTGTTGTTGATTAAAAATGATTATTTGAAGTATTTTGATTTATTTATGCATTAGCAAATCTAGTGACCAAGTAATTTTTTTTTTCCTATTTAATATTCATATTACATGGCCCGACACTAAGTTTGCATAATTCTGTTTTTTAAGTATTTATCCCAGTTGAAATCCTACGTTAGCAGGTGTCCACTTGGTTGTCGCGCACCATATGGTAGCAGCATTTCTTTTAGCATGTGTTACAAATGTGATGTGCTATAATTCGCTTACATTAGACTCCACTCCAGATATTTGTCTGTGTAGTTAGGCTCAATACCAGACCCTTATCATGATATTTGTAATGTACTTTAATCTTTTTAATGTTTTTTATTTTTTATTTATTTGACACCCACAGGGGTATCAAGTCTCCAGAAATTTGGTCGGCCTCCCACACCCAAACAAGCAAGAATATCCCAGAAAATAACTCCTTTTCTGCAAATTCATAATATTTGTATGTTTTTTGTTTTTTTTAACTTTACTATCAGTTGTCTCACAGAAGTTATTGCCGGGTATCAAATAAGCTCATTTCACCAGATTTCCCGGATACGGCTTTTTCCAACTTGAGATCCCTGTGATCATGTTTTGAATATTTTATAAATAGAAGACATTTTAAACTTTATACATTTAATTTAGATTCAACAAATGTTGTGACACAAAGAGGGCTCAGAAAGTCTATTCTGAAGATATACCTATAATTAGATTATCAAGGTTATGCATTTAGGGTGTGTTTCTACTGATAAACACAAAATAATCAATTTTTTAAAACCGTTTTTTTAATGAGTACCAGACAGCCTGTTGGCATTGCAACTGCATTTTTGATTTTTCGAAAATTGGTTTTCGTGACGGAAATTACATCACCATTTTGTTTATACAACACGTTGTTTTCCTAACTATATAGGATGGATAGTATCTTTCTCATTCCTGTCATGATGACGAGGAATAAGATGTGGGGAGAGAAGGCAAATGCTTTCGGCAATTATAAACAACGACCAAACGAGGACAACGGTAAGCCCAAAAGAGCAGAGAGTCCTAGGCCCAATATCCTTCATCCCCCACAAAATTATTACAAAACGAATTCGTCACGGTCACTCTTCATGTTTGTTAACGTTGTAGACCTAGGACATGAACAAGAGGACAAATTTGTTTTAAAGTTTGCGCCTAATACGATCTAGTCTTTGCAGATTAACCTGGAGGTCACATTTCACCTGAATAATCGCTTTTTTTGTGTTGCAGCTAAAAGGTGCACAGCCAAAATCGGTTATTTGCCGTTCAAACACGCTATCCATTGCGTGTTTTTAATCGATTTTTTTTTATCGCTTTTTTCAAACTGGTCCCGTTTCTACTGTGAGAATAAAAGCGATTTGTCGAAAAAGCGATTTTTATTCGATTATTTCTTTCCAGTAGAAACAGGCCCTTAAACACATAGATGTTTAAACCAAAAATAAACATTTAAATCTATGAAGCTATTATAGGATGATATAATTAGATTTGATTTCACATACAATTAATAAGATAATGATAATGTCATTTTGATAATTAAAAATTAATTGTTAATTATACTTCGTTTATAAGACTTAAGTGTCAAAAGAAAGGAACAAGTAATTGCATTTATGATTATAATTTGATTTAGAGTGGACTTCCCCTGAGGGTCTCATTAATTTTTTGTTCTATTTTAATATAATAAATATAATAATAATATGCATTTTGAAATACAGCATTTCAGAAACACATATATAGTATGAAAACATGTGTGCAAATAAATCTGTTTGAAAAAAAAAATGTAAATATGTATTTAAACTGTAGTATACATCTATTAGAATATGAGTATGGTGACTCCGAAACACTGTCTGCTATGTTAAATTGTAGTTTAATATAGATTTATTTATTCAAGTTACATCTATTGTATTCTAAGTTTGACCTAATTTTAAAGTATAGTGACACAGATTGTAACATAATATTAATGCTATTCAATTAAAATTCAGCATCGTTGAATTCAATAACATCGTCTATTAAATGGAACTAAAAGTTTACGGCATGACAATGGGTTGCATTCGGTTCAAGTGGCATTCAGTGAAACCAAAGTGTCAACTTCGGTACACGATAGGAGTGGCATTATATAGCTTGGTGGTTAATGCTTAGCTTCCAATATCAGGATCTATCCCGAGTTCAGTTCTTGTCATGGTATTAACAGATTTTTCTCGCAACCAAAAATAACTCCATTTCCTAAGGCTCATAATTAAGGGATTTGTAATTAGGTTTACTGTTAAACCAAAAATATGTGGCTCTGGCAAAACCAACCATTTGCAGGAAAAATAAAAAATTGACATTTTGGTATTTTTCGATTCTGTATGAATTATTCTTTAAAGCAATGTTTATTTGATGGAAATTGTTTGAGTATTTGCAATGTTATGAATATTTAATTCATTGGATATTAGTCATGTTAGTTTTGAGAAAACAGCTTTTAACAAGGGAGGGCCCAGGTGGTCCTAGACTCTTTTTCAAAATTATATTTAAGAAATAATAAAAAAATATAATTATAATCAGATTTACGCCTGAGAGTACCATTTCCGTCAAACTAGAGGTGCCATAGTCATAAAGTTTCGTAATTCAGCCCCAATCAAGGTAGGGGCTTAGGTGTGTAGGCCTTTTCTCTGCGAAAATCCCTTACTGGGCCCCCTCTATTTCAAATTACTCGATCTGCCACTGACTTGGTTTATTGATAATCATATTTTTAATTTATTTAGAAGAGCCCTCTGAATATCTGCTGATCTGGGATATGCTGGAAGGGTTATTCTATATAAGTATTATTATTTCGGATTCCGCTCATTAAAATTTTCTGCAATAACTCATTTGGCAACTGTCCCAATACAGTTTAAGAAAATTGGGGCATAACTATTGAGGGCGCTATAATCAACTGTTTAGATCACATTTATAAAAAGGAATTAAAAGTTTGTATGTCTGATAAAACTCCACAAGTAAAAAAAAAACTGAATTATACTGTACAACAGTTATTAGTCCAAAGCTGACCACGTTTGGGACACTAAGCCTCTAGTAGTAGTAAAGTATTTCGTTGAATCGCTGCCAAATTCATTGACATCAAGATGTGAAAATAGTTCAACCAACTAAGTATATTTTAATGTAGTTAAATATAATTCACAAAAAATTTCTGTTTAATTTAAAAGCTTTTTACATGCGTCAAAACCATCCCATTATGGACGGTTTCCATGACAATCAACATGTAATTAGGACGAGGAGCCAAGGAAAGTACATTTCCTTGTACTGTTGTAACTTTAGTCTGGAATTACTAATATCTCCAGATGTCATGTTAAATATAGCCAATAAAAAGTTTGAATTAATTTATATAGAGAGTAGAGTTGAATAGCTTAGTGGTTAAGGTGCTTGTTTTCTAATTCCAGGGGCCTGAGTTCAATTCCTGACACTGTAGGACTTTTTCTCACAACTAAAACTCCACGCCCTAAGCCTCGATAAGATAAGGCCCCCTTTTCAAAATTCTGGATGCACCATTGTAAAATGTATGAGACTAACAAATAAATGGCAAAGCAAGTTGCTTTCGTTATTAACAACCAATTTGTGGTGTATAGGCAACAATATGCTCTGTCTGTAGTTTTGTACCTTGTGTAATGTCCAGTGGACTAAATATTTCTATTTAGCCCAACCCCCAAAATCTTGGATGCGCCACTGTATATATATGGAACTAACAGAAGTTGGAAGACATCGCAAAGTTGATTACACCCTACAAAAGCCACTTGAATTAATTGCCATCATCAGTTTGTGATGAGAATTGGATAGTAATAATAATTACATAGTATATCGCTTTTGTTTGTGTATTTGAAATAAACAAATTTGAATAGACCCGTTGGTTTAGACTACGATTTTAAGCGATAATAAACATGCATACAATAACACTGATTAGTCTAATTGGTAAAGTTGTTAGGGCAAGAACACGAATGGCTTCTTAAAGGCGTCGACGGATCAATACAACAGAGACGTCCGGATACAATATCAATGCTGATGATTCAAAGGTGAAGACACACGGCTGTAACTAGATCAGGCATTCGTTCGATGCAAAACACAGGAGATTTCCAACTATAATTAATACCAAACTATCTCCGATCTAACTAGGAAAAGATGGGGAAGAATAGTTTCAGATTTCACAAGTTTTATTTAAGTGTTGAAGTAAATTTGATGGCGTATATTAATGTAGATTCTATGAGGTGCAGGTGTTTTTCTTAAACTTGCGAATAAGAAGTACTCTTGAAATGTAACGTTGCATCTGTTGCTAATAACCTCAAATTTACCTCTGTTCAAGACTTCCGATATATATACTATTACTATGGAAATTCATACTATATAATATTTATTTATTTATTCCAAATGATCCAGTCATTTTGATAACATGGTTATATAAATACTGGAGTATATATATATTCCTGATGATGATCTAATACGAGATTGAAATATTGAATCACAATGATGAGTCTTACCTTATTTGGAGTATGTTTTCTATACATGGTTCTGTAAAGAATTGTTAGTTCTGTTTACAATATGGTATTTATTTTGGACAGGCGCTTTAGAGGATACCCATATCTTATGTTGGGTTCTCAGCACCTCACTGGTCAATTTTTATATTTGCTTATGTGTGCTGATTACATAATAAATAAATAGTACTAAAATTACTTGATGTGGATATGCGACTGTAAACATCTAGACGTGCTATGATCATAAAATTTTGCACTCGGCCCCAGCGATGGCAGGGCTAAAGCGGTCTGGACCTACCAACTTTCAAAATACCTCCCTGGGCCCCTCTATTTTGTATTACTGGATCCGCCACTGACGTGTTGAATAGATAGATTGCTGTGTTCATTCCTTCTCTTGAAGATGACAGGTTGGGAGAACCTACTCGAGGGAGATGTGTTTTAATGAGCTTTCTCAACACATCTTATAGTACATTGGTTGTCACGGTAATACCCATGGTCAGCTGACTTTAGCAAGAAATTTAATAAGACAGTATTAAAAACATGCAAACATTCTGAATTTGTTAGAGATGGGTTAGTTTTTTTTTTTGTTTTTTTTCCATTTTAGTGAAGACACCTGAAATCAGTCCCTGAAAACCACTTTTATATAAGACTGAATCATTTTTATTAGACATGTTTCTATCATTTTTCTTTGTAAAACGATGGGTAAACTTTTTTAAATACACAAATGTTTATGTTCAAGTTGATCATTTTGATGTTACTTAAAAATGGGCAAGTATAATTTCAAAAATGATTTAGCGGCATTTTGCTCCTCTCCACTCACTAACTGGATCACCCTAATGTTAGTACTCTGTTATTTATTTCTTACCAGTGTAGATCTCTCCATGGAAGTATACGTGCATGATCCTTCTGCATGAATATACCGAAGGTTGACTAAAATTAATGTGTAATCGGTATAAGGCCTACCAGAAGCAAACACAGCACTTAACTTTTTTTGTTCCAGGCTGAATTTTGCAAGAAAATTTAATTAAAATTGCACGAGTACTATGTTCATAACATGTAGGCTGCAGGTCCATTTGTGTGGCAAATAGTATCCTGTGTTTTACTTATTGTATATTGTGTATATTTTTCATAGCTGAATACCCTCCACATCGTGTAAATACAATTACAGTATGTTATATTCATTTTTGGTTTATGCATTATATATTCATATTTCTTGCTCTTCTGGAGGAATAAGCAACTCAATTTATCTACTTATGGCAATGATGAGAAATTAAATTTTTAACAATATTATTTTCTACAGCTTTAACAGCTGCTATTTCATGGCATCCAGAGGTGCCATATTTCCAACATAGACTCTCATCCATGCTAACTTTATATATTGTGGCTGCCCCTTGAGGGGAAGGGAAAGCGGATCTAGGTTGCCAGCATCTGTTTCCGGACATTCATAGGCGCCAAACAAGTTGTTTACCAACCATGGTGGGGCTAGAGTTGATATGATTATTATGCCCTCAGACCTCAACTAACTTCAAAATTCTGTAGCTGTGGATAGAGATAGCGGGTCTCCACTCTTCATTTACTACCAAATTTGTCAAGTGGTCATACTACTCCCGACCCCCCGCACCACCCCCTCACTATAATGGCCAGACCACTTGCAAAATGCTTCCAACGGCTATGCCAAGGCCAGGCATATGCCCAGATCGTAAGTTCTTGATCATCCCGGTGAAAATGTTTTGGGTGACAGGCGATTGGGCCCATTTTAAGACGATCAGACCCAAGCCAAATTTGAATAATCCTTAATTGTTTGGACTTTCTGTCCTAATACATGATTATGCTAAAAATGCATAAAATATGGGTTTTCTAGAGACACTATGGTTCCATCCACCTTGCTTGGACTAGTGATTTTGGTAAAGACAGACTTAATTGGCTAAAAAAAATGATTAAACCAATGTCATCTTGCTGGTTTTATTGTTTTCGTTTTTTTGTAAAATTATATTTCGGACCGTAAAATTAATTAGGACCAGTTTAACTTTGGAAGGGCCAGTATAATTTTTTCCTTGCTGGCCACTATGGTTTGCAGGTTAATTTTCAGCCCTGTGTTAAATATACATATTTGAAGGTAACAATATAACAACATTAACATTACAAAAATACAATACAATAACTAATTGAAGTATATAAAGTTGTTTAAACTTTGCAATAATATAAAACAACATTGATAACTATGATTCATGAATATAATTTATTATTCTGTAATTAATTATTCTGGATACCTGTATGCATTCACATTATTTGAATCTGTTGAACATTCCTTAAGAATATCTTGCAGGATATTTCATATTAAGGGGACAGTTCCTAATTTAGTACACTATTTGTAATGTTGTCATTTCAATTGTCTTCTTTTTGTCGAATGGGTAATTTTGTTTGTCATCCTCACGAGACATGGGAAATGTACAAGAATATCCCGGACTTCCAGGGGTCGTAATAAATCATGTTTTGGAATGATTAATCAATGATATAGAATCGCAAACATATGAAGTTGTTTTAAGTTTGTGAGTTCTATGTTAAGTTATTATTTTAGCTTTGAGCTAAACTGCAAATGATACCTAAAAAAAAACGTACAATATGTACATTATATGGTTGATGCAGCACTTGTGATCAGGCTGTTAGAGGTCAAATGTTCAAACCATCGCTGTGAATTTTGCATGTGTCCTTCAGAAGGCACTTTTCCTAAGTGCCTAAGAGTGGGGACGTAGTAGGTTCAGCCACCAATGTGCTAATTGCTACTGCAATTATATGGTGTGTTCCATCCATAGACATTTGTTGCAGTGGAATTCGGCAATAATGTGATTAGCACAGAAAGAGCTCATGGCATTTTGTGCGTTATTTATCTTTATTATTATTACACACAAATTAAAAGCATCAATTACTATATTGTTGTCCTCTTTTATAATAATAACAGCGTTGCTTTTGGTTTGCTTCAAATTCATTATTCCATTAATTTAGTATATGACAACGTCAAGTCAATGTCTGCCAAATGTCTTGGAAAAAGATGGCTGTCTGTGTTAGTACCAGTGATATTAATACACTATAGTCCCATAAGTCAAATAAAAACTGTCTGCCTGACTCAAACAGATTATGTTTGATCAAACTTTATTATGTTTTAAGTCCTTCCAGACTATCAAATTTTCTTTGACAAAAAAAACTGTTTTATGCTCATATATAGTTATGACTTGCCTATATATGGTTGTAATGTGATGTTATGATCATATTTAAGCATGTCACTTATCTGATCAAACAAATTACCTGCCTTTCTATGTCTTTGATGTATTACTAAATATACTAGAAAGCTTTCCTAAAAATTTCACAGTATGTTTAATGAATCAATTGGAACAGCATAGCAACAACTGAAGGAAAGTTAAGGACAATGTTATCAATCAAAATCATTCTCAAGACACTTTAGAAACATTGAAATGTTCTGGTTCATGAAAGTCTGATGTGATGAAATGATATAAAGGTTGAGATTAGTTCACTCAAAGATTTTTTTTACAGGCATCATATTTTAATAAATTTGAGATATTTAGCTCAGTTTAGGTTGTTTATATTTAATTATACACTGTCTGATAATTCATTAGACTTTTGTGGTATGTTATAGTGCATACACTGTCATCATCATCATTACCATCATCATCATAAACATTTTGAGTCCATGTCCATTTTGATCGTGGGTTGGACTTTTCTTCATTATTTGATGGCAAATCTCCTCTGTCCTCAGCCAATTCCCAATTCGATCTTTTCCCCCAAGGTTAATATGGATGACTCCCATGTAAAAACTTGAAAAATCATTTTTACAGTACAATATTGCTTACTGTTTGATCAATTATTAGAAATATGGAACAGTTGACGCTATAGTTTTGTAGCTAATGCGTGGGCTAATGTTCTTACTATATCTTTCATACTATATCTGACCTTGTTGATAATTAATCAAGAACACCTGATGTTAGTGCTCAACATCATTTTCATGTTTTGCTGTACTGTGTTTAGCTTAAGAGCAGATTATAATAGTAATTATAATGGCAGAGATAGTAATGTGGTTATATCTTATGTATAATTAATAGTCTTGTCTTAAGTCATTGAACACAATTTTTATTAATGGTTATTAATTAATAATATTGTCCAATGTTATTGATCACTATTCATAATGACAATTAAATCAAGAATTTTATCTATCTTTACAATTACATTGTATTCATTGTCATTATTAACATCATCATCTTTAATATTGTTTATTTAGAGAGAGCAGCTTAGCTCACTCGGCTAATCTGGAGGTAGCCACTGTGCGTACGCCGAACCGTGGAAATCTTTAGGTGCACCGTTCAATTCCCATCGCTGCCTCTCCTTGTGTTTCAGCTGGAGGGCTGAAATACAAGTTACAATAGCGCACCGTCTTTCGGACGAGAGCTTTAAGCTGTTGGTCCCGTGTGCATTAATGGCCCATGTGCACGTTAAAGAACGCAGTACACTCTTCGGAAAACAGTAGGGGATTGTCTCCTGGTGTACTGTCCAATTACCACCAGAAGGACCCCACTGGAAATATGTCTTCTAAATTTTCGTGGGCTATCCTTGGTGTTTACACCGAATAAATCCAATCCTATTTAATTATCATTATTATTATTTTCATTATCGTCATCATCACAAAATAAATCATCAATCATCAAATCATAAACTAATGATCAGAATCATTATCATCATTGTCAGTATCTAGCATCATAATCATAATAATCACGACCATCTTAATTGAATTAAAACTCTTTAATTTTTAATTATAGGTTCTTAACCTATTTGCTATGAATCAGACCTTTCCAATTTTTTTAGAACAGCATATCTCCTCCTTAAAGATTTGAACCCAACACCTTTAAATATTTTCACTTTTTAGTATGTTATCTTTTGGACCGTGCACATAACCTTGTGCACGGTTGCCATCATGCCAAAATTACAAGTCATACACACCTCAGTACTTCATAGCACAGCCAAAGCAAAAATCAATTGCATTGTAATATTGATTTCACGGTTTTGTTAATGTGAGTATGTTTGAGTTTTAACTGGTTCGACAAGAAGTGTAAAAAAGGTTATAAAAATACGTCTAACGATGCCTTCCACATTGTAATAAAAGTCAGTATTTGTATTGAAATGTCAAAGATGATAATCAACCGTTTTCATTTTCAATTTGTATATTAGATAAAGTGTTAAATTTATTATGGTTTATTTCTTCAGTTGTGTGAATAATTATTTTTATAATAATGAATATAATTGGCTATTTATGAAATTATTACTTGGCATATTGCAGAAAAAGAAATAAAATTATTATACTGCCTCAAATCATTTTTAAAACATTGTACAATGTATATTATTATTAAGAATAAAATTGTTAAACTTACATTAATGGATACATGTTCAGGGTTGTAGGTGTAGAACCTTAATTGTGGGTGATAGACATTTTAAGTGTGGGTGTGTGATAACATTATTAAACTCTTAATAAGAGTGGATTTTAAGGATGGAAAAGTGGGTTGATAAGGGTGGGTGGATGGCCATGAAATTAGCTTTAGACTGGGTAAAAAAAACTTCAAGGCTAGGTGGCCCCGCCCATCATAACTACATCCCTCTATGTTAACTGTTAAACTTGTGTTAATTGTACACAATTTGTTATTTGTAGTTACTTACAATATAATTTTTGTTGACACATCAACCAATTTAGCGTACTGTTACAAGACATTATACCATAGGTCAGTTACCACTTGGACATATGTTCATAAAAGTACTGTAAATACCTCAGAGGATTATACAATTGGTGTATTGGTCTTTTCCATTTTTTTATTGCAGGATGTCCAACACCACAATTATTGTTTTTCTTCATCTCTTTCATTTCTGCTTTCTATAGTCCAGTATATAAGTCCTCCTCTAATAATCTGTCCAATCCAGTCACATTTAGTGACATAATTATTTAGTTATATAATTATATAGTATATAATCCTACTTGGGACATCCCAGAAAGAAGATACATTATTTTGGCTGTGAAGGATGAGAAAATTTTTTTTTATGGCCAGCCACTATCTATGGTAGTAGACAAGTTAGAATGCCAAGTGGTTTAGGCAGGGATGTCACAACCTACAGCCATAATATTGGGGATGGTTCAAGCAGCACACTCGCTGGTGGAACAAGTCTTCTCAAAAAGGGATTATAAACCTTAGGCCTAATCTACATAATTTGACTTGTGGAATTTAATAGAGCCAGTACATCTTTTAAGACAAGTAGGGGGGTTACCCCGGTTTACTGGTCCATACAGCCTCTTGTTGTGGACAGACAAGAGTAGCTGACCCTGGTTTTACCAAGTAACACGAACAGAAAGTGACACTTATTAGAATGGAGTTACTATGCAAGCTGGTCCATGCCTCAAGCGTTTTGGTATAAGCACTGCATAAATCTAACTACATTTTACATTAATCCCAAATGTGTCATCTTCTTATCAGTTTATTTTCTATTATTATGTTATATTGCCAGGATTTTTTCATTGGATTATGTTGTTATGTATTATAAAATGCATTAATTTTGATGTATATAAAATGCATTGTTTTCAATAGTCAGTTTTCTCCTGTTTTTTGCAGAGTGGTTGTTCACAAGAAGAAATGCAGAATAAAGTTAGTTCATATGAAGCTCAGCATCATCATTTATTGGCATGTCTAGAAAATGCTACGGTAAGTTCCATCAACTTCACTAATATATTATGCAGTAGTATAAAATATCATCATTGCCATGAATATATAACATATTATTACCTATTATGCATTTGAACATAATAAAAAGAAGACCAGAATACAACTGAGGTAGAAATGTTATAAAAGCAAATATTTCAGCCTTTGGTTGCCTTCTTGGTTTCTATCTACCCAAATAAATATAGACAGGCCTTTTTTAAACACATAGACTGGCCTTTTTTAAACACTGATAACTGCAAATAAAAATAATAGATAAAATAAAAGAATTATAAGATAGATAAAAAGGCAATAAAATTACATTTGCATAAAACATAAATCAGTAACATAGTTTAAAATTAGAAAATGAAAGAATTATGATCAATAGTACTCTTTCTAATTGATAATCAATAATGTGTAATGTTAGTAATATAGGTAAATAGTGTAATATTAATAACTATGTAATACTATAAAGTTAAGTATTTGATTCTCCTCAAAACCTTAAGAGCTGTTGTGTCTGACACCAAAGAGTAACTATTATTTAGGAACATATCAATAATAATAACAACAGTAATACGTCAATCTTATATTATTCATAATAGTGGACCTCTATCAATTTCAAACGCTCATAAGACTAATAAGTGTATGTATAATATTGTCTGAAACTTAAGCCGTGAATTTATTTACAAAATGGGTCAAAAGTCACTTTCCATGGTCTCAGAGATGTCTTGCTCTGCTGCCTGTGTTAGCATCCAGGAATACTGCAGTTGATTGCCCTGGACCGGCATGAGTCGATTCTAATGTGATAGTATAGCTCGTGAGCCATAGGCACACAACCAGTAGGGTCTGCGTAATTAGCTCAAGTTTTTGAATGATGTTGGACATCGGATGCACAAATTCCTAGGTGTGAATACCCATGGGAGACGCATGTTATTAGGTGATATGAATATAAGCGTTAATTGGTTGAAAGAATCAATAAAGAGAATTCAGATAATCGGGAGTGTGGGTAGGAACAAATGGGGTTGTTACTAACTTTTCGCAAATGAATGACTACACACGATGCATCTCACGGCGAGAAATTCTTTTTAAAAATTCTAGATGACCGGTATGGTAATTAATGCTTAGGAGATAAAAACGATTATCGTACTTAACATATTACCTGATTTTAGATTCCCAATCTTATATATTTGAATAGAAAGGTAGGAAACAGTGACTACCGTAAAGGCAATGGATTACTGGCTGTCCTTTTTATCATTACAGATCGGTATTATTATTTAAAAGCCTTGTTATCTAGGTGCCTACAATTAGACAAAGATAGTATGAGACAGCATCATAATTACGCACGCCATTATGATTCAAAATTTCAAACTTAATTCATTCATGTTCAGCAATTATGTGAATAAATTCATTTATAGGAAAAATTTAATTGTTACTAACACTTTAAAAAATGAATGGGTACATAATACATCACGCAGCAGGAGTGGATTTAGGAAGGGAGAATGTGACCCCCGGTTTTGCTAATGCCATCTTAATTTTTTTTAACAGATTAAAATACAAATTTTTTTATACAAATATTAAATTTTACACTATTTCATAGTAGCATATATTAAACAATAATAATATAATAATTTTGATAATAATTGGTGAGATGGTAATTTATAAATTTCAAACATATAGTTTCCAAGTAAAATAAGTGCATCGTCCTTTGTCACCTATGCTTATGTGGTCCACGTGCTTAAATGGGAAATTTATTATAATCAGCTTTGAAGTAACTATTTAAAAAAATTTTCAAATATATCACAGAAATTCAGAAAGTACATATTATTATGATATTTAACTATATTATAAGTTGATAGCAAATTTTTTTTTGGGTACACAACATATCTGGACATTGGCCTTAAGAAAGTGTTTATCATCTACAGTCTGAAGTATTATAACCTGAATATAAACAGTTCGTAGACATTAATAACATCAAAATAAGCGTAAAAATTAGTACATGCTAAGCTACGTGCCAAATCACTGCATAACATAGATGCCAATCAGAATGCAATTTCACTTTAACGAAAAGATTTTATCATTCATATTATTAAACATATGTTTATATACGATATTTTTTAATAAACAGCTGAAAGAGGTTGGATAAGAACCTGCTGTTACATTCTCACGCCCACTCTCTGATGCCAAGCAACGCCACGAGAATAGAATTATAAATCGTTCTGATTATATTTACTTATTCTTAGTATTTTGCATGTTTGTTGGTAGTGAACATTATTTTTCTTTTCAAGCTCCACGGTTATCAAAATTTTCTTCCATCAGCTGACATTTATACAAAGCATGTGAGAACCATTGTAGAGCATTTAGAAAGTTAGATAATTAATTGTCTACTGACTCCTTCAGTATTCGGCAAAAACTACTGGATAACTGCTACTTTTGTTTAGCCTAGATACCTCCATCATTTGAGGCACGCTGTGAGTTATGACCAAGTGTCTAGCACCATAAATTTGCCAGAAAATGGTGCAGTAATGTTCTTGGTTGTCGTATCTATGTCGTATGTGGACAGTTAGTTTAGGTTCATAGTTTATTCCTTGATTTTCTCTTTGTTGAAACGCCTCGAGATTGTCTAAACTTGAAGCACTATGTAAATCTAGATTTCTTTATTGTTATTACTTGGAAAATAGGTCATCTGTATATTACACTGTTACATTTTTGTTGTTATTATTTAAAAAATGGCCTTTTTTTATATGAAAAATATATTGAATAAAGTAAAAAGGACTCAAACAAATTGGGTGATCCCACAATTCAGGGAAAACACAAAGCAATTACTATATAATACACAGTTATGTATAGTGGATATTACTTGCGTTTACGTTTTAGCTGCTGCCTATCAAATTGAATCTAC